>NC_085931.1:61080250-61400875 GCF_028885625.2 Pongo pygmaeus
AGCTGATGGGAGTCCCAGAAGAGGAGAGAGACGGGGTGGAGCGCCATTTGGATGAGATCACAGCTGAGGACTTTCCAGAACTGTTGGGACATCAGCCATAGGTGTCAATATCTTTGAACCCCAATGAGGATAAATTGAAAATAACAACCTGCACCTAGGCACATCACAGCAAAGTGCTGAAACCCAAAGAGAAAGAGACAATCTTAAGCAGAGGGTGGGAGGAGAGACACTTTTACCTTCAGAGGAGCAATAAAGCTGGCAGCTGACTCTCTAAAACAAATAGTTGGAACGGTGGAGTGGCTTTTTTTAAATGCTGAAAGGAAATAATTACCAATCTAGATTTATATACCCAGTGAGAAGATTCCTCAAAAGTGAGGATGAACTTAAGTTTTTGGACAAAACAAAAAATTGCAGAAATTTGTCACCAGCCAACCAGCCCTAAAATATATTCTGGAGGGAATTGTCCAGGTGGACACTTGATGTGGGAAGGAACAAGGAATACTCCTGAAAGGAGCAGAAACGGGAAAGCTAAATAAATAATAGACTGCCTAAAACTATCTCTTAGCATTCAAAATACAGGTAGACTTAAGATACATGGACAGTAAGGACAAAAGCTGGGAGGGAAATAAAGGACTGCACCATCCTGCAAGGGGTGAAAGTACGGATTTAAAGTAGATTCTGGGCCAGGTGCAGTGGCTCACACCTGTAATCCCAGCACTTTGGGAGGCCAAGGCAGGCGGATCACCTGAGGTCAGGAATTTGAGACCAGCCTGGCCAATATGATGAAACCCCGTCTTTACTAAAAAACAAAAAATTAACTGGGCCTGGTGACGCATGCCTGTAATCCCAGCTACTTGGGAGGTTGAGGCATGAAAATTGCTTGAACCCAGGAGGCGGAGGTTGCAGTGAGCCGAGATGGCACCACTGCATTCCAGCCTGGGCAACAGAGCGAGACTTCATCTCAAAAAAAATAATAAAGTAGATTCTGACATCAGACATGTGATCTCTAGGGTAACCACTAAAAGCAATAAACATGTTGATGAAATTGGACTAATAACTACTTTCACTAATCCCAAAGAAGATAAAGGAAAAATAACCAGATGGGACACATAGGAAACAGGCAAATGGTAGCTTTAAACCAAATGTGTCAGCAAGCATATTAAATGTAAGTGGAATGCGAACTCCGATTAAGTGTATTAGATTGGATACAGTGACAAAACCCAGCTGTGTTCGTTCACAGGATTCACATATCAAGTCCAAGGATGCAGAGTGAATGCGAGAGGCCAGAAGCCAGGGCACCACCCACACATCTGCTACAGCTGTTGACATCTGACAGCACGGCCTGAGGCACGAGGACTCATTAGAGATGGAGGGACAGCTCAGTGACCAAGTGGTGAGGTTAACGGGATGATGCAACAATGCTAAACATAAATGCACCAAAGAACACAACTCCAAAATGTGACTGGAATAGAAAGAACTAAGAGGAGAAATAGACAATCACAGTGAGAGATCTGAACACTTGCCTCAGCAGCAAATAAAGTGAGTGTTGTTCCAGAATGTGTCCTGACTGACCACTCCCTCTGGCCCCAGTGGCCATCCTGCCGGATGGCCGTCTCCTCCCTGGTTGAGCAGCCTTGAGCAAGGGTAGCAGTGGGCAGAGTGTGGAGGCCAGAGGCCTCTCACGTCCACCCACCCCAAAGGCACTGCCCTGGGGGACAGCTGAGTGAGGAGAGAGGGAGACCCTTGAGGCAGGGAGGGGAGAGTTGGAGGGAGTCACGTGTGGGAGTGATGCCCAGGAGGAGGAGGAGCAGGAGCATTGTCGCTGGGGGCAGACACAGACAAGACAGGCTGATGGAGGGAGAGGGGAGGCTCTGAGCCCCAGGTGACACCGTGCTGTACACATTGCTTTACAGCCTATCTTTCTATGTTAGTAAACCCACTTCATCATTTTATAGGGCTCTGTGGCTGTATTCAGTATTTTATCACCATAAAAATTCTCATTGGAGCTTCTGAGTTGAGAGGCAGAGGCGTTTGCAGGGGTGAGTCTTCCCATCCTCCTGCTCTGACATCCACTCGCTTCATTCTAGTCCTTGTTTCTCGTTAGGGTCCTTTGTAGGGATTTTGTAATTTTGGTTGGATTTGTGACAGGGAATTTTATTCTGCTTCATTTTAAAAGTGGGCCAGGTGTGGTGGCTCACACCTCTGATCCCAGCATTTTGGGAGGCCGAGGTGGGTGGATCACCTGAGGTCAGGAGTTCGAGACCCCAGCTCTACTAAAAATACAAAAATTAGCCAGGTGTGGTGGTGCATGCCTGTGGTCCCAGCTACTCAGGAGGCTGAAGCAGGAGAATCACTTGAACCTAGGAGGCAGAGGTTGTAGTGAGCTGAGGTCGCACCACTGCACTCCAGCCTGGACGACAGAGCGAGACTCCATCTCAAAAATAAAAAAAATAAAAGTGGTGCTGTGAGGAGAGTTTGTATCCTTGAGGGAAGACCATTTATGTTTACTTATGGCTTTACAATTAACATTTAGTTTATTGAGGTTACTAATTAAAATACTAGGTTTTCTTTAAACATTTAAAGAAATGCCTTCTACTTACAAATGTAGTGGATTTTAATTGAGTAGGACCAATCACTCTAAAGGAGTCTTGATTAATATTTGATCAGCTGCAGTTAAATGAGATTAGATTCACGTGGCCATCAGTCCACTTGGCAGTCTTGGTTGAGTTCTGGGAAGGGCAAACCCTGGGTCTCCTGTGAGCCTCCCCTCTGCTCAGCACTGTGCCCCAGGGAAGGGCCCGTGTCCCTGCTGGGTCTCCGCCCACCGTCTCTTCCCATTGAGCTGGTCCTGATGTCCATGTCAGCCTTTCAGTGACTGTTGCTGCACCTTCCTGCACAGTGTGTTAACAGACCAGAGGAAACCCACTGGTGTGGCTCAATAATTCTAAATATGCACGTGTCTCTTGCATGAGAGTTCTGGGGCACTGATGACAGGGCCCTGGGCCTCAGTTTTCACCCAGGCGTCATCCTCATGCTCAGGAACGTCTGTGGCTAATGCTTTCCCTGTGAGAGGCTCTTTTTCTTCAGGAAATAAAGGTTTTTCCAGAAGCATCCCAGCAGACGTTGTTTGGCTGGAGTGGGTCCTGGGGGACCTCTCCAGTATCCTCCTATGGAGGTGGGTGAGGGAGGAGAGGCCACATGGCCACCTGCCCCTAGCCTCTGCCAGGTCCATGGTCCCAAGGCCACGTGAACCCTCATGCAGGCCCAGGTCCTAGTCCCCTGCTCCTCTCTGGCGTGGTCCAGCCCATTGTCTCTCCGCCACAGCGCCCTCAGTCTCACAGCATCAGTGAAGTCTTAATATCTTTTCTCTTTTCCTGTCAACATTTACCTTAGTACTTTGTCTTCTTAATTTTTTTTATTATTTATTTATTTATTTTGAGATGAAGTCTTGGTTTGTTGCCCAGGCTGGAGTACAATGGCGTGATCTCAGCTCACTGCAACCTCCGCCTCCCGGGCTCAAGCAATTCTTCTGCTTCAGCCTCCCCAGTAGCTGGGATCACAGGTGCCTGCCACCACGCCTGGCTAATTTTTGTATATTTTTTTTTTAGTAGAGATGGTGTTTTACCATGTTTGCCAGGCTGGTCTTGAACTCCTGACCTCAGCTGATCCGCCCACCTCGGCCTCCCAAAGTGCTGGGATCAGAGGTGTGAGCCACCACACCTGGCCCACTTTTAAAATGAAGCAGAATAAAATTCCCAGTCAAAAAAAAAAAAATTCCTCAATGCTCCACCTACTCATCCTATCCTCCCTGCCAACCTGTCTTTTTTGTCTCCATAATTTTTCCTTTTCCAGAATATCAAATAGTTGGAGTCATACAGTATGTAGCCTTTTCAGACTGCTTCATTCACTTAGTAATATGCATTTAAGATTTCCTCATGTCTTTCCATGGGCTAGTCATTCACTTCTTTTTAGCACTGAATAACAGACGTGCCACAGTTTATACATTCACCTACTGAAGGGCATCTTGGTTGCTTTCAAGGTTTGGCGATTATGAATACAGCTGCTATAAATATCCTTGTACAAGCTTTTGTGTGGACATAAGTTTTCAACTCCCTTGAGTAGATACTGAGGAGCTTGATTGCTGGATCACAGGGTAAGAGTATGCTTAGTTCTGTATGAAGCTGCCAAACTGTCTTCCAAAGCAGCTACACTGGTTTGCATTCACACCAACAATGAATGAATTCCTGTTGTTCCACATCCTCACCAGCACTTGGCATTATCCATTTTGGATTTTGGCCATCCTAACAAGCGCGTAGTGGTGTCTCATTTTTGTTTTAATTTGCAATTCCCTAATGACCATATAATGAGGAGCATTTTTGTATATGCTCAATTGCCATCTGCGTATCTTCTTTGGTGAGGGGTCTATTCAGATCTTTTGCCCATGTTTTCTTTTTTTTTTTTTTTTTTTTTTTTGAGATGGAGTCTTGCTCTGTCGCTGAGGCTGCAGTGCTGTGGGGCAATCTCGGCTCACTGCACAGGTTCACACCATTCTCTTGCCTCAGCCTCCCAAGTAGCTGGGACGACAGGTGCCAGCCACCACGCCCGGATAATTTTTTGTATTTTTTTTAGTACAGACGTGGTTTCACCATGTTAGCCAGGATGGTCTCGACCTCCTGACCTCGTGATCTGCCCGTCTTGGCCTCCCAAAGTGCTGGGATTACAGGCATGAGCCACCACGTCCAGCCTCAATCACATTGTTTTCTTATTTTTGAGTTTTAAGAGTTTTTTGTATATATTGGATACCAGTTCTTTCTTTCTTTTGTGAGACAGGGTCTCACTCTGTTGCCCAGCCTTGACCTCCTGGGATCAAGCGATCCCTCCTGCCTCAGCCTCCCAAGTAGCTGGGACTACAGGCATACACCATCACACCTGAATAAATTTGTTGTTGTTGTTTTTTGTAGAGACGGAGTATCACTATATCACCCAGGCTGATTTTAGAACTCATAGACTCAAGCGATCCTCCTTCCTCAGCCTCCCAAAGTACTGGGATTGCAGGCGTGAGCCACTGCACCTGACCCAGTTCTTTATCAGATATGTCTTTCACAAATATCAAATATTTTTTCCCAGTTTGTGGTTTGTCTTCTTATTCTCGAGTGATTTTTTTTTTTTTTTTTTTTTTTTTGAGATGGAGTTTTGCTCGTCGCCCAGGCTGGAGTGCAGTGACACGATCTCGGCTCACTGCAACCTCTGCCTCCCAGGTTCAAGTGACTCTCCTGCCTCAGACTCCCAAGTAACCTGGGATTACAGGTGCCCGCCACCATGCCCGGCTAATTTTTGTATTTTTAGTAGAGACGGGGTTTCACCATGTTGGCCAGGCTGATCTCGAACTCCTGAACTCAGGTGATCCACTGCCTTGGCCTCCCCAAAGTGCTGGGATTACAGGTGTAAGCCACCACACCCGGCCGAGTGAATTGATTTTTGAGAAAAGTGCAAAGGCAATTCAGTGGTGAAAAGACAGTATTTTCTTTCTCTTTCTTTTCTTAAGAGATAGGGGTCTGTCTCCATCACCCAGGCTGGAGCACAGTGGTGCAATCACAGCTCACTGCAGCCTCAACCTCCTGGGCTCAAGGGATCCTCCTGCCTCAGCCTCTCTAGTAGCTGGAACTACAGGTGTGCACCACTGAGGATAATGTTTTCAACAAATGGGACTAGAATAACTGGATATTCATAGACCAAAAAAAAAAACTGATCCATACCTCACACCATATTAAAAAATTAACCCCAGCCAGGCACAGTGGCTCACACCTGTAATTCCAGCACTTTGGAAGGCTAAGGCAAGCGGATTACTTGAGCCCAGGAGTTTGAGACTAGCCTGGGCAACATAGTGAGACCCCATCTCTACAAAAAATACCAAAAAATTAGCATATGAAAAGACATTCAACTTCACTCATAAGAAAAATGATCCAGGCCGGGCACGGTGGTTCACACTTGTAGTCCCAGCACTTTGGGAGGCCGAGGCGGGTGGATCACTCGGTCAGGAGTTTGAGACCAGCCTGGCCAATATGGTGAAACCCTGTCTCTACTAAAAATACAAAAAAATTAACCGGGCATGGTGGTGTGCACCTGTAGTCCCAGCTACTTGGGAGACTGAGACAGGAGAATTACTTGAGCCTGGGAGGCAGAGGTTGCAGTGAGCTGAGATCACGCCACTGCACTCCAGCCTGGGTGACAAAGCCAGACTCCGTCTCAAAAAAAAAAAAAAAAGATTGAAACGACACTGAACCACCACTCACCCCTCAGACTGGCCAATTAAAAAGGCTTGGCTCTGTGGGGTTGCAAAATGGGACCACCCTGTGGAGGGAACGTGGCAATACCCAATGCAACCAATGTGCAGTCACCCCACGGCCCAGCACTACCACACCTAGGAATTCACCCTGAAGGCACACCTCAAACAATATGAAAGTACAAAGGCACTCAGTTATTCATGGCAGGGTTATCTGAATTTACAAAATATTGGAAATAACCTAACTGACCACAGAGAGGACAGCAGCTGAGGAAACTGCAGTTCATCACGTGGTAGAGCGCCAGCCGTGTGGTTCTAAAAGACAGTGAGAAATCCTTGCATCGACACCATGGTTTCCAGGAGAGAGTGTTATGTGAAAAAAACGGTGGCTGGAAGCTCACGCCTGTCATCCCAGCACTTTAGGAGGCCAAGACAGGAGGACTGCTTGAAGCCTGGAGTTCAAGACCATCCTGGGCAACAGCGAGACCCCATCTCTACAAGAAAAACTTCTAAAAAATTAGCTGGGCTTGGCACACACCTGTAGTCCCAGCTACTTGGGAGGCTGAGGTGGGAGGAAGGCTTAAGCCCAGGAGATGGAGGCTACAGTGAGCTATGTTTGCAACACTGTACTCCAGCCTGGGTGACAGAGCAAGACCCTGTCTCTAAAACAAAACAAGCCAAAGTGCGAAAGAGCCTATAAAGAATGCTCCGTCTAAGAAAGAGGGGAATATATGTGTATACGTTTATCTTTACAAAATTAAATACACGGGAGATAAACCAGGAGACAATTATGCTCATTACCAAAAAGCGAGGAGGAGGTACAGGAGGGAGTGGCTCCCTGCATCTGTCTTTAGGGGCAGTTTTGACATCTAGAAGGATGGTCACACTCTACAAACCTAACAGGATGGGGGTGTGGGGTATGGTGGGAGGCACAAGACTGAAAGCAAACGGGAAGGATGAACCCAGCTTTATTTCCAATGAAGGCACCGCTACGCTGACGGTGGAGAAGCCGATCCAAGGAACTCACGAGCACAGCACTTGACGGCACCCGCAGTTGTGGGTAGGGAGTGAACTCCACACAATCCCGACCTCTTCATGGTGGGTTTGTTTTTGCAATCCTGTGGCAAAGCTGCGCTGGAGCTCTCGAGCAGGTGTGCACTGGACTCCCCAGCAGATGCATAAGGATGCTGCTGTTGCTGGGGGCCAGGGTCCTCAGGGTGGAGATGGGGGGTGGGTGAGAACCGTGCAAGGTGGGACAGAATCCGGGCACGGTTCTGTGCTGTTTCAGATCTGTACACGCATATTACATATGTATGTGTGTGTCTGCATGCAGCTTGCCTGTCCTCCCTAGCCTGTCCACAGAAACGGCCTAAAGCTCAGGCACCCTGTGGCATCGAGCACACCTCGTGTCTAGATCCTGGTCTCTAATGCTGTTCCCCACCAAAGGGAGCCAAGACCCACAGAGCAATGGCCGAGGCCAGAGGCCCAAGAGGACGGCCTGCCATGCCTGGTCATGAGAAGGTGCTCGAAGGAGAGGCACGGCGCACAGGCAGAGTGTGGCGGGGTTCCCACCAGCATATCTCGTACACTTTGAACACCAGGATAATTAAAGACAGGCGCGACTCACAGACCACTGAAGTCAGGAGGCAATCCACATGTGGCTAGTGATAAAAGAGAACAAACGAGTGTGGATAACCAGTGAATACCTGAGACACACAGGTGGATGGATGGATGGGGGAGGGAGGGATGGATGGGGGAGGGAGCCCATGTCTGTGGGATGCTGGGGCCAGGAAGCCTGCTCTCCAGCCCTCACCATCTGGCCTCTGTGGGAGTCAGGAAGTGTCTGCACAGATGTTCACCAGATGCAGTGGGAAAACCAGGAGGCATCAGGTGGAGAGGCAGCCCCAGGGCACCTGGGCCAACAGCCACGAGCTCTCAAAGAGCACAGGAAGAAATCATGTCTTTATGCACATGTGTGTACATGCGTGGTATTTATGGTGTGTGCATGTGTGCAGTGTGTGCATGATTGCATTGTGTATGTTGTGTATGCATGGTGTGTGCACGTGTGCATTGTGTGTGGATGCATGTGTGGTGTGCATGCATGGTGTGTGCACCTGTGCAGTGTGTGCATGCATAGTGGGTATGTATGGTGTGTGCACGTGATTGTGTGCATGCATGTATGGTGTGCACATGTGCATGGTGTGTGGATGCATGTGTGGTGTGTATGCATGGTGTGCACGTGCATTGTGCATGTGTGGTGTATGCATGGTGTGTGCACGTGTGCATTGTGTATGCATGGTGTGTGCATGTGTGCATTGTGTGGATGCATGTGTGGTGTGTATGCATGGTGTGGGCACGTGTGCATTGTGTGTGCATGCGTGGTGGGTATGCATGGTGTGTGCACATGTGCACTGTGTGCATGTGTGGTATGTATGGTGTGTGCACTGTTTGTGCATGCATGTGTGGTGTATGCATGGTGTGCACGTGTGCATTGTATGTGTGCATGTATATGGTGTGCATGTGTGCATTGTGTGTGCATGTGTGTGGTATGGTGTGTCCACATGTGCATTGTGTGCATGTGTGTGGTGTGTATGCATGGTGTGTGCACGTGTGCATTGTATGTATGCCTATGTGTAGTGTGTATGCATGGTGTGCAGTGTGCATACGTGTGGTGTGTATGCATGCTGTGTGCACGTGTGCATTGTATGTGTGCATGTGTGTAGTGTGTATGCATGGTGTACACATGTGCATTGTATGTGTGCATGTGTAGTGTGCACGTGTGCATTGTGTGCATGGTGTGTATGCATGGTGTGTGCACATGTGCACTGTATGTGTGCATGTGTGTGCTGTGTATGCATGGTGTGTGCACATGTGCACTGTGTGCATGTGTGTGGTGTGTATGCATGGTGTGTGCACGTGTGCACTGTATGTGTGCATGTGTGTGGTGTGTGCACTGTGCGTGTGTGGTGTGTATGCCTGCTGTGTGCATGTGTGCATGTGTGTGTGGTATGCATGGTGTGTGCACGTGTGCACTGCGTGTGGTGTGTATGCATGGTGTGTGCACGTGTGCATTGTGTGCGTGTGTAGTGTGTATGCATGGTGTGTGCACTTCTGCACTGTGTGCATGCGTGTGTGGTGTGTGTGCGTGTGTACATGGTGTGTGCATACGTGTGCAGCAGCATCTAGTCCCGTCTCCAGTGCCCAGCAGCATCACACACACTTTGGTGCTTTATAAATGCATGGTCAGTGAAGCTGACAGCACCAAGCTGTCCCTTTACCTTAACACCTGGAATAGTCACCTGTGACAAGTTATCACATAGGAAACATTTTTAAAATTTCATTCTCATTATTTTCTGTAATCTTGAGAGGTTCCAATCAACATTTATTGCCTTATTCTTTTTATCTCATTCCTTTTTGAATGTGTTTATCTCCTGAAATTTTATCTGTGATGGAGATGGGATGCCTGTGAATTACAAAAGTTGCAGTGGTGGCAGCAGGTGGGGGGGTGGGGCGGCCAGGGCCACCATGGTCTCCCCTGAGAGGGGGTGCTGTCTTAGGTGCCCCAAGAGGCCCTTGGGCAGCAGGCATGGGGTGCTGCCAAAATACAGCTCCCCCCGGGTGGGCAGGACACGCGTGGCCTCCTGGCAGACAGGTGCCTGGGTGAGCCCGCTGCTCCTGATTAGTCATGAATGGCACCTGGTCTGGGCGACAGTCACCCACAGGAAGCCCTGAGCTGGCCACCATCACCCTAGGCAGTGGCTCCCAGGGTGCCAACAAGACCTGGGCCCCTCGTTCTTTGGTGCTGCAAGCCCCAGGTGAGGCTGTGGAGGAGGCCTTGGCCCTGGTCTGGTGTCTGTCAGAGGCAGGTGCCCAGTCCTTTGACTTGCTTCTCTGAATTGTCATAATTGTGCTGGAATTGTGTCAGAAACTGCTAGCGATAACAGCTCCCAGAAGGCCTGTGGCTGCTGAGGGCTGCCTGGTCCCCCTCAGGACAGCCGGGGGAGCCTCTCCAGAAGCACCAGCTTTGTCTGCAGGTGGACGTTGAAGGGGGGCAGTTGGGTCAGGTTCAGACTCACACCTGTGGTCCCCACGACGCTGGCCAGGACCTGGTGTGTGTCCCTGTAGAGGGCCAGGAGTCCAGGGGCCGCCTCCATGAGGATGTGTGTGTACGCCAGCATGCCTGTCCCTGGCTGCACATCCTCCCTCTTGTCGTACCTGTGGGACGAAAGCCGGTGGTCCTGCCCAGGGCCCCCACCCCCCGCCCTGTCCCCCGCCCCCAAGGGGCCCTCACATGGCCTCTGGGAGGGTCGTGCTGTCTGTGGATCCTACCTCCAGGCACTGTTGACTTGGAGAAACCGAGACACACCTGTCTGGGCGGCTGCCACGTCAATGTGCAGAAAGACATCTAGGAAAACCAGGCCTGCCGTCAGAGCCCAGCCCTGCAGCTGGAGCCACAGCAGTCCCCAGGCAGTGCCCCCAGCACCCACCTGTCTGGGGGGGCACCAGCTGGTGCAGCCTCTGCATCGCGACGCCACCTGGGTAGTTGAAATGGGACACATACAGGGCCGTGGCCGAGTAGGCGGCATTCACCACGAGGTGTCCGATTACAAGTAGAGACCCCGCTTTGTACAGCCAAGACTTTTTATAGTTATTCAGCCTGAAAAAAGAATGGTTGCACATCATAGGCAGAACGTGGTGACAATAAAATTAATCTACCTACAAAACATACTAGGAGCATAACTTGCTGTTCAACTTCACCAAGTCATAACAAAGAGTTCACCACCAAATAAACAGAGTAAGTAACCCGTAAAAGTGGTTAAGATACTGTCTCAAGAATTGTCTGTGAAATTCTACCCAAGATGCCAATTTAAAATTTAGATGAGATTTTAAAATATATATATATTTTTGAGACAGAGTCTCGCTGTGTCACCCAGGCTGGAGTGCAGTGGCACGATCTCGGCTCACTGCAACCTCCGCCTCCTGGGTTCAAGTGATTCTCCTACCTCAGCTGCCCACCACCACGCCCATCTAATTTTTGTATTTTTAGTAGAGACAGGCTTTCACTATGTTGGCCAGGCTAGTCTTGAACTCCTGACCTCGTGATCTGCCCGCCTCAGCCTCCCAAAGTGCTGAGATTACAGGCATGAGCCACTGCGCCCAGCCTAAAAAAATATTTTCAAACAATCCCAAGTGACTGTGTAGGTCAGAGTGCCACCCACGCGGCCAAGCCCACTCCCAGCAGGTCTGTGAGTGAACTCTCTGGGACAGGGCGCCGCCGGTTCTCTCACGATCGACTATGCCGATCTCAGGATCCTAGGGCAGAGTTAGCAGCTGCCAGAGACCATGTGGCCCACGAAGATGAGGCTCTTTATTAGCTGGTCCTTAACGGAAAAGCTTGCCAACCCTGGTCTAAACGCCCTGAACCCCTGATCAACACTCACTCTCTTCCAAACCCACCAGGCTCCTCGGAGCCCTCTTCTCCACAAGCCCTGCCCTTTGCTGTGGTTTGGATCTGCGTCCCCACCAAATCTCATGTCCAATTGTGATCCCCAATGCTGGAGGTGGGGCCTGGTGGGAGGTAACTGCGTCATGGAGGTGGAGCCCTCAGGAATGGATTAGCGCCATCCCCTCCATGCTGTTCTCCTGATACTGAGTTCTCGAGAGGTCTGCTTGTTTGAAAATGGCTGACGCCTCCTCCGTGCCTCTTCGTCCTGCTCTGGCCACATAAAACGTGCCTGCTTCCCTTTCGCCTTCCGCCATAATGGAAAGTTTCCCCAGGCCAACCCGGAAGCTGAGCAGACACCAGTACCACGCCTCCTGTACAGCCTGCGGAACCGCGAGCCAATCATGTACAGCCTGCGGAACCGCGAGCCAATCCTGTACAGCCTGCGGAACCGCGAGCCAATCCTGTACAGCCTGCGGAACCGCGAGCCAATCCTGTACAGCCTGCGGAACCGCGAGCCAATCCTGTACAGCCTGCGGAACCGCGAGCCAATCCTGTACAGCCTGCGGAACCGTGAGCCAATCCTGTACAGCCTGCGGAACCGCGAGCCAATGAAGCCTCCTCTTTATAAATCATCCAGTCTCAGGTGTTTCTTTACATCAGTGCGAGAGCAGACTACTGCACCCTTGAACAATCTCTGGTGCGGTTTCTGAGCTCGAGGCCCCACCTAGGATGACCGCAGCCTCCTAAGTGCCTGCCCCAAAGACCTCAGCACTGCCAGGGCGTTCACCCTTCGTTCCCGCCCAAACCTGGAGTGGGCAGTCACTGCGGAGAGCTCGCAATCAGAAACCTTCCACCCCCAGGACTGTCTCAAGGCCCTGGGCCCTGACGCCGGGGGAGACGGCCTGCTCTTGCTCCCGGGGGGGGCGGGCTGAGGACCTGACTTCGGAGGGGGCCTTGCTCTACCCTGTACCCCCTCATTGGGACGCCCCAAGTTTGTCCTCCTCCGGATAAGGCCGACTGGCACAGCGGGGGCCCTTGCATGCAGGAGCCTCTCACGTCCAGCACACCAGGCCTCAAAGACACTCCTGCCTTTGGTTTCAGCAGAGCTGGGTCCAGTTCACACTGGTTCTTCTTCCTGCTGGAAAAGCCTGTCACCGAATGCAATCCATCCGCGCTGCCCTCCCCGTCTTTCCTATCCTCTTTTCCATGACTCGGGCTGGGGTCTGCTCCTCCTCCAGCCCTGAGCCGACCCCTGAGACGAGAGGGAGCCAAAGGCACAGAAAAGCAGAGGCAGAGCTCCCAGGAGCCCCCACTGAGGCGCGGCTACAGCAGCTGGAGGAGCCCCCAACCCAGGCACGGCCATGGCAGCTGTAGGAGGCCCCACCGAGGAACAGTCATGGCAGCCGGAGGAGCCCCCCAACCCAGGCACGGCCACGGCAGCCGGAGGAACCCCCAGCGAGGAACAGTCATGGCAGCCAGAGGAGCTCCCAGGCCCGAGGGCAGTGCGGGGCAGTCGGAGCTAGGGGGCACCGTCCCCTCCCCTGTAACAAGTGTCACGGGAAAGCACCTGACCGCTGCCTGAGATCAGGGACCGCATTGTGGGGCTTCCTCTCCAGCCAGAGTGGGCGCCTCTCAACGCCTCAGGCCCCGGCCCTCCCAGCCTGCAGCCCTGCCGCCCCTCAATGCCCAGTGTGGCCTGAGTTGGCCTCCTGTTCCCATCAAGGCAGCAAGCTCTGAACGGGCACAGAGCTGGCCAGCCTCAGCCCTGGGTCCTTCTCCAGCACCCACAGGGCCAGCAGTGATGGACTCTCCTGGGCCGGAGCCCCGGGTCCTTCCCCAGCACCCACAGGGCCAGCAGTGATGGACTCTCCTGGGCCGGAGCCCCGGGTCCTTCCCCAGCACCCACAGGGCCAGCAGTGATGGACTCTCCTGGGCCGGAGCCCCGGGTCCTTCCCCAGCACCCACAGGGCCAGCAGTGATGGACTCTCCTGGGCCGGAGCCCCGGGTCCTTCCCCAGCACCCACAGGGCCAGCAGTGATGGACTCTCCTGGGCCGGAGCCCCGGGTCCTTCCCCAGCACCCACAGGGCCAGCAGTGATGGACTCTCCTGGGCCTGAGCCCTGGGTCCTTCCCCAGCACCCACAGGGCCCAGCAGTGATGGACTCTCCTGGCTCCCTGAGGCTTGTGACACTGAGTGGCAGCCACGCTCAGACCACCCCACCCTCAGCCCAGGCAGTGCCCTCCCCAGGCCCTGCGAGGCCCCCAGCTCCACCTCCATTACCTGCTGCCTGCAGTCCCTCCCCGCAGGACCCTGAGCCTGGGCCACGCTGGGCCCTCTGCACCCAGCCATAGGCACCTCCCTCACCATCCCCCTCTTCCAGCCAGATGACCCGCCTTGACAAACACCCTCAACCCCGAGGCCCTGTCAGGATGGCCATGAACGTCCTTCCTCTACCTGAACTGTAGCCCTCAGAGCCTCCCAGGCCTGGCTGCCCCTGCCCTCTGCCGCTGCTACCTGTGTGAGTATCCCTCTCCCATGACAGAGACTGGGACCACTGGTGTATCACTGTATGTGGACCAGTCACCAAATTAACCCAAGACAGAGATCACCTGAGCAAAGCCCTCTGTCAGCACGTCGCCAGGCCGGTCCCATCCCATGCAGCCCTCAGGGAGGAGAGAGGACTGGGGTCACCCTCTTTTGACATAAGCGCCTAGTTCAACACGCCCTGTGTTTATCTTAAAAAATAGCCCCAGTGGCTCACACCTGTAATCCCAGCACTTTGAGAGGAGGAGGCAGGAGGGTGGCTTAACCCCCTAGGAGTTGAGGGGTGCAGTAAGCCATGATCGCACTGGCGCACTCCAGCCTGAGCGACAGAGCAAGACCCTATTTCAAACATTAAACACACACATACATCCCCCCAACAGTAAATCCGTGAACCTGTTTCCAATGCAACCGTAAAAATGCATGTCACAAAAAGAGCACTCACAGGTAGGAGCAGCCTCTGGCAGCCGTGATGTTGAGCATGGGGAAGGCATAGATGATGAAGCGTAGCTCCTTGTGCGGCAGGAGGGAGTAGAGCACCACGAAGCCCAGCGCCAGCACCGTCAGCGCGTGCGTCCTTCTGTCTACCAAGCCCAGGGGGACGAAGAGCAGGCTGCAGCCCAGGCCGCGGGGCAGGGCTGAGTAGAAGTACCACAGCAGCGGGGAGGTCTGCGGGCTGGGTTAAGGAGGCCACACACCTGTCCACGCATGAGCCCGTGGGCTGGGTGGCAAGGTCAAGGCGGAGAAGATGCCTGAAGACAGTTGTGCTGAGAGATGCAGCCTGGGCCATGGCTCGCGTGCACAGACACCACTCAGGCCTCAGGCCCCCTCCTAAAAGACAGAGCCCAGGCCACAGCTCAGGTGCACACATACCACTTGGGCGTTGGGCCCCCTCCAGGCAGGACCAAGGCAGCAAGGGCCACGGAACGTTCGGTCTCTGTACCCTTTTCTTCACTGTTAAAAACAGATGGTCAGCTGGGTGCGGTGGCTCATGTCTGTAATCCCAGCACTTTGGGAGGCCAAGGTGGGTGGATCACGAGGTGAAGAGATCGAGACCATCCTGGCCAACATGGTGAAACCCTGTCTCTACTACAAATACAAAAATTAGCTAGGCGTGGTGGCATGTGCCTGTTATCCCAGCTACTCAGGAGGCTGAGGCAGGAAAATCACTTGAACCAGGGAGTTGGAGGTTGCAGTGAGCCGAGATCATGCCACTGTACTGCAACCTGGCGACAGAGTGAGACTCTGTCTCAAAAAAAACAAAACAAAACAGACGGTCACAGGTGACACACATGTTGGGGATTCATTATGCTGTTCCATCTATGCGTGTACATTTGACATAATTCCTAAGAAAGCGCTTTTTAAATGCAGATTGTCCAGGCCGGGCGTGGTGGCTCACACCTGTAATCCCAGCACTTTGGGAGGCCAAGGCAGGTGGATCACCTGCATTCAAGAGTTCAAGATCAGCCTGACCAACATGGTAAAACCCCATCTCTATTAAAAATACAAAAATTAGCCAGGCGTGGTGGCGCGCGCCTATAGTCCCAGCTACTCGTGAGGCTGAGGCAGGAGAATTGCTTGAACCAGGGAGGTGGAGGTTGCAGTGAGCCGAGATCACACCACTGTACTCCATCCTGGGTGACAGAACAAGACTCGGTCTCAAAAAAAAAAAAAAAAAAGCAGATTGTCCAAGGAGCAGAGGAGAGGCTGAGGTAATCTGGGGCAGGGCTGTTTCCACAGGACTGAGAGAGGGCAGCCAGGACCTCACCTCCCATGGCCAGCATTTCCCAGGAGTAAGTGGGAAGGAGGGGCTCCATCCTGACCCTGTAGCCACGCTGCACAGAAGGGAGAAGCAGCTGCTTCCACCGCCCAAGGAGGCCCAGGAGGTGTGGCTGGGGGTCCCACCCATCGCCCTCCTGCATGGACACTGAAGGATACCCCCCAGTTGGAGCTTTTGTTCAGGACAGTGTTGTACCAAAGCACCTTTCCTTCCGGCCACGTGAGCTGCCGCCAAAAATAAGAATCCACAGCAACTGTCAATCCTGATAAAATAAAATAGAGTTTCTTAGTCGCAAACACAGCCATCAGTAAACATCCCACCACAATGCAGCCCCCATCACTACAGTAACTACAAGCTGCTTTCATATAAAAGAGGCTAGGCTGGCTGGGAAGATTGCTGGAGCCTAGGAGTTCAAGGTTGCAGTGGGCCATGATCATGCCACTGCACTCCATCCTGGGTGACAGAGCAAGACTATCTCTAAAACAAAAGAAAAAAGACACCAACTGTGTCGGGGACACCACTGCCCAGAACCACTGCCTGGCGCAGGGACAAGCCACCCTCCGCTCTTGTGGCCTCCCCCAGCCCAAGGACAAGGGACAGACCAGTGAACAGGGGCTCCTAAGGCGCAGGGTGAGGCCCCCTGGAGACCCCCGGGCAGGGGGCTTAGGATCGAAATGCTTTAACACTGCTAAAGTTAGGGTCATTTTATTTCATGGGGATGAAAACCTCCCAAATTTCTCTTGACCTTTGTAAAACAAGGCAAAACAAAATCCAGTTAGAAGCATCCCACAGCGACTGACTTACCTAAACAGAGGATCCCTGCTGGGATGGCGTGGCGAAGGGCTCTGACTACAGAAACCTTTCGGTTGCCCAAGGCCAGCAGCAGCAGGAGGCCCAGGAACAGGCACAGCTCTGCCCTGAACACAATGATGGCGAAGGCCGACAGCCAGATGAAGCCGGCCCACTCGTGCCGCAGCCAGGCCGCGAGGGCCAGCAGGACTGCAAGACAGCGCGGGAGGGTGCTCGTCAAGACACAGGGCCCACCCGGCCCAGGAAACACCCAGGGAAGTGAAGGGTGATTCCTTTGCTATTATAAAAGCCACACAAATATCCCAGAAAACAAACCGCTCAAAGCCGCCCCCCGCACCCATGCTGTTGGCCAGGAAGTGTGTCCCAACCCAGCATGGAAAACAAAGAGCCTGGTTTCAGGTCACAGACCATCCTGAGGAACCCAGCGGGGAGTGGCCATTACGGGGGAGGCACTGCCATCAGCTGCACAGCCCGACTCAGGGGAGCCCCTGCCCGGCACCGCGGGTGTGCGGCCCGGCCGGCAGCTACGTACCTACGGGCAGGGCCAGCACGTTGGGCAGTGTCCGCGTGCAGTAGAACATCAGGTGGAACTGCACGGCCGTCACCCAGCAGAACATGGTGGCCACCATGGCCCCAAACTGCCGTCTCACTTCCTTTTGTAACGTCCAAAGTCCAAAAATCACGCCGAGTCCAAGCACTCCTCTAACTAAACAAAGACAGTGACAGCACGTGAGCCTGCAGTGGAGGAGCATCCAGTGGGTCCTCCTATGTGGGTCCTCCTATGTGGATCTTTCTGTGTGGATTCTTCTACACAGATCTTTCTATATGGATTTTTCTGTGCTGCTGCAATGCCAGCTGATGGCTACGTCAGGCAAAGCAGCCTTGAGGGCATTGTCTCCATGTTGAAAACAGACATCTGGCCCCAGGCTCCCTGTGCTCCTGTCGGGAACTGAGGACCCTTGTGGGGGCTGCTCTCTGAAGCATGAGGGAGGACACACAACTTGGGGGTGCCATGAGCTGAGCCCTACACTAAACCAGAGACCCCACCGGGCTGTGGCATCTCCTGGGGCAATGTTTGCAAGGGCCGGGCTCAGACCTTGCTCTAACCAGCAGCCATGAGGAGGTGGGACGTGGCAGGAACACAGGCTCCCAGGCAGGAAGGGGGTCAGGACCCCTCTCCCATTTGACAGCAGGAGCCACCTCTGGGCTGATAGTCTGATGAGGAGGCGGTGAGGGGGCAGGTGTGCCCAGGACAGTACCCAGCCGACCACACATCCTCACCGTGGACCGGCCTGCCAGCCGCTGGCAAGAGAGGCTGAAAACAGGAAGAAAAATGAACTTCTGGGTGGCTCTTGCCACTTTCCGGAAGGCCAGAGGGACTTCGAAGCCCCCATGTGAGAAGCAACTGGGTCCAGGCAGCTGTGGGGGCCAACGGGCAGAGATACCCAGGCACTGCCAAGGGGGCCACAGATGTCTGAGTGTTGGACCTGCTGTTCCCAGAACACCCCGTGTGCATACCAGGCATTTTCTTTTCACTGATTGCTGGATTCAGACTGCAAATGTCTTTTTTTTTTTTTCTTTTTAAGGACAGAGTTTCCCTCTGTTGCTCAGGCTGGAGTGCAGTGGCATAATCTCGGCTCACTGCAACCTCCGCCTCTTGGGTTCAAGCAATTCTCCTACCTCAGCCTCCGGAGTAGCTGGGATTATAGGCGCATGCCAACACGCCCGGCTAATTTTTGTATTTTTAGTAGAGACAAGGTTTCCCATGTTGGCCAAGATGGTCTCAAACTCCTGACCTCATGTGATCCCCCCGCCTCGGCCTCCCAAAGTGCTGGGATTACAGGCGTGAGCCACCACGCCCAGCCTGAATGTCTTAATAGGACATTTTTCACTGATACTCACGAGTGGGTCTGGCTCCAGCTGCTGTATTTTTGGTGCTGGAATTTCCCCTGGGCTTTTAAACAATTCACAGACCCTGGCAAAGCCCCACTTCCCTTTTTCCTATCAGGTCCATCCCCTGCGTCTCTTCTCTTGGTTTTCCATCTTCCCAAATGCCCAACAATCTCAACCCCATGCCCAACAACGGTAGCCTCGGCCCCGGGATCAGCCTCGGCCCCGGGATCAGCCTCAGCCCCGGGATCACCCTCGGCCCCGGGATCAGCCTCGGCCCAGGGATCACCCTTGGCCCCGGGATCAGTCTCGGCCCCGGGATCAGCCTCGGCCCCGGGATGACGTGCTCTTCATCCAGAGAGGAAGGATTTTGGCCTGTGGCAGGGGCTGGGGGGCACTAGCAATTCCAGGTCACCTTAATGGGATCAGGAAGGACACAGGGTGGGCTCCTGTTCACCGGCTGAAGCTGCAGCCCTCCAAGGTTCTGTCCAGCTGGCGTCCGCCCAGCTCTGCCCAACCTCCCAACCTCTCGCTGCCACCCCTGGAATAAGCAGAAGGTTCCAGGGGAATGTGGACTCAGCCCTGGAACTGCCTGTGGACTTCCTTTCCCTGGCTCCTGGCCCCCAACTCCTCCCCATCGGGGGCTCCCTGACACCTCCACAGGACATGCACGGCTTGTCCAGCTGTCCCCGTGCCGTGGTGGGTTTCCGTTCCCAATCTGCCCCTTCAAGAAGCAGAACTGCTCCTTCCCCAGGAACATGCTGCTTATTAAAGCTCTCCACGCAAGCTGGACTGACTTGCTGGAAGCATGTCTGGGTATTAAAAGCAATAAAAGTGTACTGAAATGAAAAAGTGGTGATTGCTGACTTTAAAAACTCAGGTTGTGTGACTGGGCGTGGTGGCTCATGCCTGTAATCCCAGCACTGTGGGAGGCTGAGGTGGGACAATCACTGGAGCCCAGGAGTTCAAAGCTGTAGTGAGCTATGACTGCACCACCGCACTCCAGCCTAGGTGACACAGCAAGGCCGTCTCAAAAAAAAAAAAAAAAAAAAAAAGCAGTTTTCAGAACAATATGTACAAAACGCTCTAATTTTTTTTTTTTTTTTAAAGTCCTCATGTGGGCACAGAGAAAGACCCAGGATTTGCACACAGGCCCTGCAGTGGTGGCCTCTGGGAATGTGAGGTTTCTGTTTGTAACGTTCCCCAAGGCAAATGGTGCTGCTTCTGCAGGAATAAAGGCTGTTGACCCCATGGGGGCTCGCCAGGTGAGGCAGGAGCAGCAGGCTCAGGTGGCGAGAGCTGCCTCACAGGCAGACGGCATTTCTCTTGTACCTGCCGTCACCCCTAATTTCACAGTCAAGAGTGTGGAAGCACAGAGGGGCTGGCTCAGACGTCCCAGGCCTGACCTGAGCGCCTGCTCTGAGCCGCCATGCCACGGTGACTGAGGGCAGGCAAGACTGTAACAGACAGCATTCCTGGGCAGGAGGGACCGCGGCCTCGCTGAGGGCACCCGATGACACCACAGTCCCTCACTCCCTCCTCCTTTGTTGAAGACCCCCTTACCTATTAGCTGAGAGTAAAACTTGGACATTTCTAACAGCGAAAGCACGTAAATGGCGGGGCTGGAGAACACCGCGATCACCACTGGCCCGAGGAATGTCCTGGGGACGACTCCAGGGAACTCGAGATGGTCATACTGCGAGGAGAAGGGCAGGTCAGTGCACCGGGGCCCTGCCAGCTGGTAACATGAGATTTTCCCCAAAGACAGCAGGAGCCCCTTACCTGCTCCAGGTCTTGCCAGTGGTAGAGCAGGTCATGTGTGGCCTGCAGGTTGAAGCTCTCCTCCACTTTGGTGTAGGGACAGGTGACCAGGTGGACAGTGGCTACGGCCACCAGCAGCCCCAGCAGCAGGGGCCGCCTGCCTGATGAACCCTTTCCAGCCATTCCAGGCTTTCAGCTTCACGTACCTTCACAGGCCAACCGTGCGAGACACCAGCCGTTAGCACTGCCACTCCGTGCATGCTGGAAAAGTGGAAACAGATTCCTGAGGTTCGAAAGTCATGCTTGCGCTCACGTTTGGGAGATCCGGGTAAAGGGTTAGCAGGAAATCTCTGAACTATTGTCTTAGTCGCACTACTACAAATCTGAAAACACATCAAGATGGAAAGTTCAGAGAAAAAATCACACTTGAGAAGCTTTCATACTGTAACCAGTGATCTGACACTTCCAGCTCTGTGAATGTTTTTCTGGGGAGAAGGACCTCAGTTACAGAACCCTCAGTCTGACCAGGCCTGGGCCATGAGGGCGATGGAGGGTGGTAAATGGCCCCTGCCCGCCAGTCTAAATCTGGCAGGAGAGTCAGCAAAACCCAGGCTCGGCCCCAAGGGAACTGGCTGAAGAAGACGGAATGGGAGGCTGAGGGCTGCTGGTTAGCTGGGTGGGAAGCACCAAGCTGGAGAGTGGTGGACAGGGGCCCCAGGAGGGCAAGAAGCTGAACATAGTACAGCTGCTGGGACACAGGGCTCGAGTGGCCATCAAAGCCCCCGATCCCAGGAATGGTGGGATGGGGCTGTGGACGCCTGCGCCGAACCCCACCCTGGGGGCTGGGAGAAGCCATGGCCGGCTTTCCCAAAGGTGGCACCACACTGGCCATGAGCCTGCATGTGAGCCTGGGGAGACTGGCAATGGGTCCCCCAAACACTAACAGGACAACCTCAGGGGCCCGTGGCACGGAGCTTCCTGAGAGGCCAGCAACACGTCCAGCTGCTACATGTGAGAGACTGAGAGAGGGGAGGGGACAAATTCTTCATGTTTCTGGCTTCTTTTAAAACAGGTTTGATTTTATTCAATCCAAACCAGAAGGGCCAGAAGCAAAGGGAGAGAGAACCCTAGGGCTTACCATTTATTAAAACTACTTTAAAAAATTTTTTTAAGAGACAGTGTCTTACTCTGTCACCCAAGCTGGAGTGCAGTGGCGTGATCATGGCTCACTGCAGCCTCAAACTCCTGGGATCCTTTTGCCCGAGCCTCCTGAGTAGCCGCAGCTACAGGTGTGGGTCACCACACTCAGCTAAGTTTTTTTATTTTTTATAAAGACAGGGTCTCGCTTTGTAGCCCAGGCTGGTATGGAATTCCTGGCTTCAAGCTATCTTCTTACCTTGGCCTCCCGAAGTATTGGGATTACAGGCGTGGGCCACCATGCCCAGCCAAAACTATCTTTTGATCAAACGGAGAGTTAAGAAGTCTACAAAGATGGCAACCAAAGGAAAATCTGTAGATTAGAAGGAAGAGGAACCCTATTTGATATCGTGGGCAGGGGGTGGAGAGAAAGAAAAAAAACAGCTTTAATAATTTTACGACTAAAATAGTATGCAGTTCTTTCCTTTGCCAAACATAAAAACCTGAGGCCAGGTGCGGTGGCTCATTCCTGCAATCCCAGCTCTTTGGGAGGCTGAGGTGGGTGGATCACGAGGTCAGCAGATCAAGACCATCCTGGCCAACATGGTGAAACCCTGTCTCTACTAAAAACACAAAAATTAGCTGGGCATGGTGGCGCGTGCCTCTAATCCCAGCTGCTTGGGAGGCTGAGGCCACAGTGAGCCGAGATCACACCACTGAGATCCAGTCTGGGCCACAGAGCGTGACTCTGTCTCAGAAATAAATAAATACATAATAAAAAATTTAAAAAAAACTTGGTATCAAACAAAGAGAAAGGTCGAAGGACTAGGTTAGGAATCACTAATTGAGGGAGGGCCCACTCAGCTGTCTCCCACTTGCTAAGACACAAGCTTTTTGACGGTGGGGGGTTTTTGATGCTGGATGATTTTTCCCACCAGTGCAGCCTCAGCACCAAGGACAGAGGCCAGCCGCTGTGGCCTGAAGGCTGCCTCTCTCCCACCTCCCCTGCTGGACTCATCCTGCGGGCAGGGCTTGCTTGGTGGACTCACTGCTGAATCAGCAAAGCCTGCCGCACAGTAGGCACTCAACAAGGCTGCCGAAGAAGAAATCGGTAAAAACTCCTACACGGGGATCTCATCACACCAGCTCACGTACTTATTGAAAACATGTTCCAGCGGCCGGGAGCGGTGGCTCATTCCTGTAATCCCAGCACTTTGGGAGGCTGAGGCGGGTGGATCACGCGGTCAAGAGATTGAGACCAGCTTGGCCAACATGGTAAAACCCCGTCTCTACTAAAAATACAAAAAAATTAGCTGGGCGTGGTGGCGTGTGCCTGTAGTCCCAGCTACTCGGGAGGCTGAGGCAGGAGAATGGCGTGAACCCGGGAGGTGGAGCTTGCAGTGAGCCGAGATTGTGCCACTGCACTCCTGCTTGGGCGACAGAGCAAGACTCCATCTCAAAAATTAATAAATAAATAAAATAAAATAAAAATATGTTCCAACGGCCAGGCGTGGTGGCTCACGCCTGTAATCCCAACACTTTGGGCGGCTGAGGCGGGTGGATCACGAGGTCAAAAGACTGAGACCAGCTTGGCCAACATGGTAAAACCCCATCTCTACTAAAAATACAAAAATTAGCCGGGTGTGGTGGCGAGTGCCTGTAGTCCCAGCTACTTGGGAGGCTGAGGCAGGAGAATCGCTTGAACCTGGGAGGCAGAGGTTGCAGTGAGTGGAAATTGTGCCACTGGACTCCAGCCTGGCGATCAAGTGAGACTCCATCTCAAACAAAAAATATGTTCGTGCTTTGATTTCCAGAGGGGACGACAGAACACTCACACATGACTTCCTGCTCCTCTCACTATCATGAGAGAAAAAAATAAGTTTAAAGAACAGGGGCTGGGCGCGGTGGCTCACGCCTGTAATCCCAGCACTTTGGGAGGCTAAGGTGGGTGGATCACAAGGTCAGGAGTTCAAGACCAGCCTAGCCAGCATGGTGAAACCACATCTCTACTAAAAACACAAAAATTAGCTGGGCATGGTGGTGTGCGCCTGTAATCCCAGCTACTTGGAAGGCTGAGGCAGGAGAATTGCTTGAACTTGGGAGGCAGAGGTTGCAGCAAGCCAAGATCGCACCACTGTACTCCAGCCTGAACAACAGAGCCAGACTCCGTCTCAAAAAAAAAAAAGAAATAGGAAGCAAGCAGGATGTGCTGGCTCATGCCTGTAATTCCAGCTACTCAGGAGTTCAAGACCAACCTGAGCTACAGAGCCAGACCCCATCTCCACAAAAATAATCCCAGCTACTCAGAAAGCTGACATGGGGGGGATTGCTTGAGGCCTGGAGTTCAAGACCAACTTGGGCTACATCACGAGACCCCATTTCTACAAAAATAAAAAAGAAAACGGAATGGAGAGCATCTATGTGCCAAGATGTGGGAGGTGCACACAGCAAGTGCTGCTTGGCAGGAACCCCTGACATAGGCAGTCCCCGCCAACCCCACTCCATACCTCTCCACCCAGGGGATTTCCCCAGCAAGGAAGAGTTCAGCTGTGGGGTGAAAACATTACATGCTGACTCTGACACTCCTGGCAAGCCCCCAGCACCTCCTCGGACCCAATAAGGTGTGCCTTCTGCTGATGACCAGCACAGCTCACTTTTGAAGGCATGAGAAGACCAAGGGTGAGTCTGGATTCTCTTCCAGGAGCACGGGAAGACCAAGTCGACACCAGCAAGCACGAAAACCACGATGAACCCCGCACCGGGCGAGGGTGAATGGACACTGTCCTGCACTAGCCCACTCTGCTGGGCAGCTGGGCAGCAGCTGTGGCTAATCTAAGTGACGGGTACCTCGGGAGCACCCACAGGTTAAAACGGGCCCAGGCCATGACACTTTAAAACAGTGGTTTACAGAACAATGGCATCTCAGATTAGGGAATGACCTGCAAAGACCCTCTTGTCCCCATCAATCCAGATTTTAAGGCCTCTACCGAAATTGATCAAATCAGGCTAGGCATGATGGCTCATGCCTGTAATCCCAGCACTTTGGGAGGCTGAGGCAGGCAGATCGCTTGAGGTCAGGAGTTCAAGACCAGCCTGGCCAACATGGTGAAACCCCGTCTCTACTAAAAATACAAAAATTAGCCGGACCTGTTGGTGGGTGCCTGTAATCCCAACTTAGGAGGCTGAGGCAGCAGAATCACAGGAACCTGGGAGGCGGAGGTTGCAGTGAGCTGAGATCGTACCACTGCAGCCTGGGCGACAGAGTGAGACTCTGTCTCAAAAAAAAAAAAAAAAAGAAAAGAAAAGAAACTGGTCAAATCAGATGTTACTAATTTTTTTTTTTTAATGTGCAGTGTTATCTGCACTCCTTCCTTCCACAGGCAGGAGTTCTCTGAAATCCAGACGCTGCACGTTTTATTTCTCCTAATTTAAACCAGGGGTTCCTGAACATGAGCGAGTGTTCATCACCTCAAGCGCCTGTAGAAATGCAGATCCCCAGCCCCCAGAGACCCTGAGTGGACCCCAGCCCCAGCTGGAAAGTCCAGCCCCCAGGTGAAAAACCCATCCCCCAGGTGGGAGGTCCAGCCCCAAGTGAGGAGCCCGGCCCCAGGTGAGAGGTCCAGCCCCAGGTGAGAGGTCCAGCCCCAGGGTGAGAGGTCCAGCCCCAGGTGGGAGGTCCGGCCCCAGGTGAGAAGCCCGGCCCCAGGTGAGAAGCCCGGCCCCAGGTGAGAGGTCCAGCCCCCGGGTGAGAGGTCCAGCTCCCGGGTGAGAGGTCCAGCCCCAGGTGAGAGGTCCGGCCCCAGGTGAGGAGCCCGGCTCCAAGCGAAAGGTCCAGCCCCCGGGTGAGAGGTCCGGCCCCCGGGTGAGAGGTCCGGCCCCCTGGTGACAGGTCCAGCCCCAGGTGAGGAACCCGGCCCCCGGGTGAGAGGTCTGGCCCCCGGGTGAGAGGTCCGGCCCCCGTGTGACAGGTCCAGCCCCAGGTGAGGAACCCGGCCCCCGGGTGAGAGGTCTGGCCCCCGGGTGAGAGGTCTGGCCCCCGGGTGAGAGATCCGGCCCCCAGGTGACAGATCCAGCCCCAGGTGAGGAGCCCGGCCCCAAGTGAGGGGTGCAGCCCCACGTAAGGAGCACGGGGCTGTGACGCGTGGACATGCGCGGTGAGGACTCAGGAATCCAGCGCCAGCGGCAGCTCGGGTGGCGCCCTCGCCCGCCTCCTCCTTGGTCTCGCCACGCGCCCGCCTGAAGGCCCCGGTCGCGGCAGCGCGCACTGACCTCCGCAGCTCCCGGCGGCGTCCTTCGAAGCGCGGCTGCCTGGGCCGGCCTCGCCAGGAAGCGGGACGGCGGAAACAGAACAGAGCGAAGTCCTTGCCCGAATCTAAAGTGGCTACCGCAGCCCCGGCCGCTGCGGCGGCAGAGACTCTCTGTGCCCTGAGTAAAGATGGCCGCCACGGGCTGCGCGCGAGGGGCGGGGTGCGGGAGGCGGGGTCGGAACTGCATGCCCCGCCCCCAGCCTCCGGGCGGACGCTGATCCGGGGCCTTCCCATTGGTCGCCTCTCGTGGCGAGCTCGGATTGGGCCACATCAGGCCGGGGCGGGTCCCATCGACCAATAGCGGCGCGGGACTGGCGGGAGGGGCGGGGCCTCGCCGGCGCCGTCAAGTAGCCTGGGGGACCGGCCGGCGCGGCTCGGAGCGGGTGGGCGGGCGGCCGGGAGGCCGGAGCAGCACGGCCGCAGGACCTGGAGGTCCGGCTGCGTCTTCCTGTAGCGCTACCCGCCATGCGCCTGCCGCGCCGGGCCGCGCTGGGGCTCCTGCCGCTTCTGCTGCTGCTGCCGCCCGCGCCGGAGGCCGCCAAGAAGCCGACGCCCTGCCATCGGTGCCGGGGGCTGGTGGACAAGTTTAACCAGGTGGGAAGGGGCCGGGCGGGGTCGTCCACCTTGGGCCCGGGGTCCCCCTCACCCTGGATCCGGGGTCGCCCCACCTTGGGCCCGGGGTCGCCCTCACCCTGGTTCCGGGGTCCCCCTCACCCTGGACCCGGGGTCCCCCTCACCCTGGACCCGGGGTCCCCCTCACCCTGGATCCAGGGTCGCCCCCACCGTGGGCCCGGGGTCCCCCTCACCGTCGATCCAGAGTCGCTCTACCGTGGTCCTAGAGTCCCCCTACCGTGGTCCTGGAGTCCCCCTCACCCTTGACCCGGATCCACCCCCACCGTGGAACCAGGGTCGACCCCACCGTGGGCCTGGAGTTCCCTCACCCTCGACCTGGGGTCGCCCCCACCCTGGGCCCGGGGTCAGGTGGTACCAAGCACTAGGCACTGTCTCCTCGCAGGGGATGGTGGACACCGCAAAGAAGAACTTTGGCGGCGGGAACACAGCTTGGGAGGAAAAGACGCTGTCCAAGTACGAGTCCAGGTGGGTGCTGTGGAGCACCCCTGTGGGTCTTGGCCTGTCCCTGTCCTGGGAAGCCGTGTCCTGCCTTTGGTGCCTGTGTTAATGACAGGGAGACAGAACAGCCCCCTAGGCACCAGTCACCCGTCCGAGTCGCCTCGGCTTCTGCCTGAGGACTAATGGCTGGCCCCTCTCTGGTCTTCCAGCTTCTGCTCTGGTCCCTACCCCCTCAACAGACAGTGGCTTTTCAAAATGTAAACTGGAACACCAGCCCCACTTGTGCGAACCGCTTGGCTTCCCCTGACAGTGGGGTCCCCTTACTCTCTGTGCCCGGAGTCTTGGCCCCCTGGCCCCTGCACCCAGGTTGGTGTATTGGTTCGGATTTTTCTTCACTGCCTTGGAGGCGCTGACGGTGGGCCCGTGTGGGCCTGTGTTTCAGCGAGATTCGCCTGCTGGAGATCCTCGAGGGGCTGTGCGAGAGCAGCGACTTCGAATGCAACCAGATGCTAGAGGCGCAGGAGGAGCACCTGGAGGCCTGGTGGCTGCAGCTGTGAGTGCCTTAAAAGCTCTTAGAAGATACTTTTCATTTTCCAAGCTAGAATTTGAAATAACCTCAGACTTAGAAAGGTACAGGAACAGAACGGAGCTCCCACCTGCCTCGCACCCACCTTACCCCTGCATTACCGTTTTTTATCACCAGAGTCAACGATCAAAACCAGGAAATTAACGAGAAGATTCTGTCCACACCTAGACTCTTGTTTCCTGGACCTTACAATACTCTAGAGCATATGTTACATTCAGCTGCATGTTTGTTTTAAAGAACTGTGTCTGCTGGGATTCAGTGAATGTTTTCCTCCATCCTCAGGAAGAGCGAATATCCTGACTTATTCGAGTGGTTTTGTGTGAAGACACTGAAAGTGTGCTGCTCTCCAGGAACCTACGGTCCCGACTGTCTCGGTGCGTTTCTTCTTAGGGAAATCCCATCTCCTACGTCACTTCCCCTCTTCTTCTCATGATTCTTGGGAGGTAAAAGCACAGAGGGGACCTGGGGTACATCAGCTTTCTGTAGGGTTGGGACCCTGCCGAATGGCTGCCTCCCCCATCCCCAACACGGCTTGGAGCACTTTGCACCCTCCGGCTGCAGCCTCACCACTAACCTCACGCTTTAGCGTAAAACTCAGTATGTCATCCCAGCTGTGCTATTAATTCAGGGGTTCACAGACTTAGGTTGTTCACAGCTGAGTCCACTCACCTGAGAGTCTGTCCTGACTGACCTGTCCAGGTACTTCTCTCTGTGTGCACAGAGGTGACCGCACCACACCTTCTGTGGCTGCCATTGCAGAGAGCCCAGGGCACTGGGTGTCTATCAGGCTGGGCGCATGGCCTTGAGCCCCAATGGGTGCCACGGGACAGGGCTCTTCTGTGAAGAAGTGTGCATTGAAACTGAAGTCACAGTTTACTGTTTATAAAAACCAATCACGTGGTCAAGCGGGATCAGGTAGCGGAAGTTTCAGGTTCAGACCCCCCACCCGCCCACCATCAGCCTTCTGCCAGCCCCTGCTGCTGTCCCTGGCATGCACTGGAGGCCGCAGCTGATGTTCACACTCTCCCTGCAGTGCCCGCAGCTGACGCATCAGTGTCCCCATCACCATGTTTCAGCTGAGGCTGCCCAAAGCCACACAAAGTGCAGTCATGTGTAACGACCAGGCGTGTTCTGAGAAATGCGTCATTAGGCGACTTTGTCATGGTGCAAACATCACAGAGTACACTCCACATGCCTAGATGGTGCAGCCGCTCTGCACCTAGGCTGCCTGGCAGGGCCTGCTGCTCCCAGGCCGCACACCTGCACGGCTCGTGAGGGTCCTGAGTACTGTGGGCCATTTGGCATGTGGTAAGAGTGTGTCACCTGAACACATCTAAACATAGAACAGGTAGTGAGACATATTGTGATGTCACTAGGCAATAAGAGCCGCTCAGCTTTATTATCATCTTAGGGGACAGCTGTGCTATGCAGGGTCCCTTGTTGACCTAAACGTCATCATGCAGCACATGGCCGTGGTGAAGTCCAGGAGCCTGTGGCTTGCTCCACTCAGGTGATCCACGGCCAGCCCTGCAGACCCCAGGACATCAGTTTCCCCAAACACCCACTCCAAGCCTTCGGGCTCATGTACGTCCTCAGAATCATACAGGGTTTGGGTGCCGTGCGTTCTCTCCGTGTGAGAACACCCCACCGGTCACCACCAGGTGTGCTCTGAGCCTGGTTTTGTGTCCCCCAAAGCGTGCCAGGGCGGATCCCAGAGGCCCTGCAGCGGGAATGGCCACTGCAGCGGAGATGGGAGCAGACAGGGTGACGGGTCCTGCCAGTGCCACGTGGGGTACCAGGGCCCGCTGTGCACAGACTGCATGGATGGCTACTTCAGCTCGCTCCGGAACGAGACCCACAGCATCTGCACAGGTACGGGCTATGCCTGCGCTGGCCCCGGGGTTGAGGTGGGATGACAAGAGCCCCTTGCTGGAGCTGCCTGCCTAGATGGGAACAGGGGCCTGTTGACCTTTTAACCCCAGATGTCCAGGGAAGCTTCGGGGGCCCAGAAGGATGAATGAAAACGTCAGAGGATAGAGGCAGAGGTTGTTAGGGGCACTTCTTGTCCCGTAACAGCCCTCAGAAGGGAGAAGCTACTCACCTTTCTCTCTAGTTCAAGGTACGCCCCGACCTTGAGTTGTGATGGGCCATGCAGTGCACAGGTCCTGGAGGTGCCGTGTGGGCCCCGCACCGGCCCAGAGAGCAGCATCTGTCAAATCCCTGCAGGCCATTATGAGTGGCATCTTTCCAAAGGACGTTTTCTCCCTGGTTGTCACTGATGTGTAGGAAAACTCTGGGTGTCTCGGACATGAGTGTGTGGTTGGCCGGCAGCCCCTAGGCTATTCTGGGCAGACGGACCTGTGGATCGCCAGTCAGGACTGGCCTCTCCGATTCTTACCCCCCTTGCTGTCTGTCTCTTGAATGTTGGCGTGGCGTGGGCCACGCGTGGATCCGTGGCCGGAACACGCACACCCAGCCAGGCTACAACTCCAGAGTATGGATAGCTGCCTTCTCTCCAGGTTATTAAAAATTCCTTGGAGTCCTGGTTTGCTGAGAATTTTAAATTCATGAGCACTGAAAACCCCTTGTTGCTTTTCCCTCTTAAATTCCTCACTTTTAAACGAGCCTTGTCCCCAAGCTGGTACCTGAGAGTGGGGTTCGTACCCAGGCCCGCCTTTGCCTTCCAGCCTGTGACGAGTCCTGCAAGACGTGCTCAGGCCTGACCAACAGAGACTGTGGCGAGTGCGAAGTGGGCTGGGTGCTGGACGAGGGCGCCTGTGTGGGTGAGGAGCGGCCCTGGGGTGGAGGAGGGCGCCTGCATGAGGTGTGGGGGCGTGAGGCGGGGGCGTGAGGTGGGGTAGGCGTGAGGTGTGGGCGTGAGGTGACGTGAGGTGTGGGGGCATGAGGTGTGGGGGCATGAGGTGTGGGGGTGCTCACTGTCTCACCGTCACACAATGTGTCGCCATCCTCATGGGGCGCCTGCCCCGGTTGGCACTGAGTGTCTAAGGACAGGGCCTGGCCATCGCCTCATCCCCTCCCCTGCCACGTGGGTCCTCCGAGGATGGCAGTTGAGATGACTCCCCCTCAGGGGCTGCCCTCCTCCCTGCCCTTCCGCAGCCGGCCCTGGCCATGGGCTGTGTCAGGCCATGATCGGTCCTCCCCTGCTCTCTGGCCAGGCTGTCCTGGGCCGCTCACAGCTGTGCCGCTCTGTTCCAGATGTGGACGAGTGTGCGGCCGAGACGCCTCCCTGCAGTGCTGCACAGTTCTGTAAGAACGCCAACGGCTCCTACACATGCGAAGGTGGGCCAGGCGGGCGGGTCCGCACTCCGGGGCCTTGCTGGGTTTCATCGCTGGGTTTCATCACTGAGTTTCATTGCTGGGTTTCATCGCTGCCTTTGTAAACATTCATTTATGACTTCTTAGCATTACTTCTATACATCTTGCCTGCGCTGAGAACACTTAGTGTGGCAAAATAAGTCATAGGTATTTGCTGCAGGAAAATCAGAAAATTCAAGTAAGATGAAAACAATTAAAAACCCACAAATTCCCTGGAGAGCATACCCTGCTCGTGCCTCCACTGCTCGTGCCCCCCCAGCGCCCCTGCAACGTGCCCTGCATGATTTTCCGCAGCGCCTGTCGGGTGTTTTCCACCCAGCAGCTTGCTGTGAACATCTCTGCATCCTGTGGTTTCTCTATCATGCTAATGATTTTGGAGCCATTATTTCATACTTTCACAACAATGTCTATTGCTGGACGTTTACATCATAACAATTTTTCAACTGTTATAAACTGTGAACACTTGAAGGTAAAACTTTTCACATTCCTTATGATTTTCTTTGGATTAATTTTCAAATCGCTCAGTCAAGGGAATGTGTCTTTTAGGGCCATAGTGCCCCAGAAAAGTTGTGCTGATCCCCAGTCCCAGCAGCAGGAAGGAGGCCGCCTCTGCCCCGTGTCTGTGACAGCCCCAGGCAGTTTTCACTGTTGGGAGTGCAGACAGTGGGTCCCTCAGTGAGCCACTGTACTGGAAGCTGTGCGAGAGGCTCTGGTTATTCTTAGGAAGCTCCTGGCAGGCTGGCAAACCAGTGGTCACCAAGCTGGAGGTTGGTTTGTTTCTAGAATCTCTGTAGCACCCAGTTTCTCCCAAAGAGTTCCAAGCCAGGTGGTCTGCACCATGGCTGTCCGGGAGCACTTGCTGCACAGCAGGACGCGAGTCTGTGCTTTTGCCGGGAGACAGAGACAGATTGTTATGAAGTCACTTAGTGATGAATGGGGAGAAAACCCAAATCCTGCCGGCACTGGTGCCTTGTGTGTGTCGGGGTCTGACGCTGGCTCCCTGTTGCAGAGTGTGACTCCAGCTGTGTGGGCTGCACAGGGGAAGGCCCAGGAAACTGTAAAGAGTGTATCCCTGGCTACTCGAGGGAGCGCGGACAGTGTGCAGGTCAGTGACGGGGTCTGGGGTCTGTGCTGGACGCAGGTGGACCCTTCCCAAGGGACCATGATGTGAATGGCCCCAGCAGGTGCTGCCAGGGATGGGAAGCAGCTGAGACCCGTCCTGTAGACGCGGCTCCCCCAGGGTCACTGTGCACTCGCCCTGAGGTCCACATGAGATGCAGAAGCAGTGGGGGTGGGGGACGGGCTCTGCATGGCTGACCCTGGTGTGGATGGCGCTGCTGCACCAGCCTGTCGCTAGTGGCCTCGTTCCCCAGGTCCAGCACCTCTGCTCTCCCTCCAGCTCCTGGGTGGCGCTTGCCCCGAGGCTCAAGGCCAGGCCTGCCATGGTTGTGGGCTACCTGGGTGAACCTGGGCATGGCTGGAACCCAGTGGAGAAAGTGGGTTTCCTGGGCAGGCGCAGTGGCTCACGCCTGTAATCCAGCACTCTGGGAGGCTGAGGTGGGTGGATCACGAGGTCAGGAGATCGAGACCATCCTGGCTAACACAGTGAAACCCCATCTCTACTAAAAATACAAAAAATTAGTCAGGCGTGGTGGCGGGCGCCTGTAGTCCCAGCTACTTGGGAGGCTGAGGCAGGAGAATGGCGTGAACCTGGGAGGTGGAGCTTGCAGTGAGAGGAGATCGCACCACTGCACTCCAGCCTGGGCAACAGAGCAAGACTCCGCCTCAAAAAAAAAAAAAAAGGAAAAGAAAGTGGGCTTCCTGGGTGCATGCTGGCCTTCCGGCCTCACCTGGAGGTCTCTTCTCTGCATTTTCTACCAGTTGAGGGCCCAACTTTGAGACGTGAAATTCTGCCCTCTTGAAGCCTTTCCTGACCTTTGCTCCTTTCTGTAACATGACGTTTGTCATCGTTGTGCTTTCTTTATGTGAATGAATCTGAATGAATGAATTTTATAATCTGCTGCGCATCTGCTAAGTGAAGTAATTATTAAAACGGAGTCTTTTAATTTTAGATGTGGATGAGTGCTCACTAGCAGAAAAAGCCTGTGTGAGGAAAAACGAAAACTGCTACAATACTCCAGGGAGCTACGTCTGCGTGTGTCCTGACGGCTTCGAAGAAACGGAAGATGCCTGTGTGCCGCCGACAGAGGCTGGTGAGTGGCACGGCTCTCTCCACACAGGCTGCCCTCCCCTGGGCCGCGGGGCTTGCACGCAGACTGGCTGCTTGGTCTGAAATCCACACAGACAATGGCCTTGGGATGGTGAGAGGGGGATTCCCGGAAGACAGGTGCATAACACCTGTGTGGGCACACTTGGCGCAGAGAGGTACCGGCTTCCTGAGGATGAAGCCCCAGGTTCACAGCTCAAATGGAAGTTAAGGCGATGAAAGGGGAAGTCTCTGAAGCTCAGACCTCAGCGGGCGATGAACAGAGGAGCAGACGCCGGAGAAGAGGCAGCTAAGGAGCTGGAAAAGTCATCTGGGGAGGCTGCCCAGGGTGCCACAAGGACAGGGACAGGCAGGAAGTGGTGGAGGGCAAGCAAGTCCCCCATACCTGTTTCCTGGGGCTGCCTTACCAAGAACCACGAACTTGGGGCTCCAGCAACAGAAATGTGCCTCTCACAGGAGCCAGAAGTCAGAGGCCCAGACGCAAGCAGGCTGCTTCCTTGGGAGGCTGGGCGGGCGCGTCTGTTCTGGGCCTCTGTCCTCGCCTGGGGATGCCACCTGCTCCCCGTGTCTTCACGTGGTCTCCGTGTGGGTGTCTGTCTCTGTCCAAACCTCCCCTCTTTGTAAGGACACCAGTCACTAATGCCCTCGTGTTAACTTGGCCGTTGGTAAAGACCCTATTTCCAAACAAGGTCACAATCACAGGTACTGGGAGTAAAGACTTCAGCGTGTTTTGGGGGACATAGATCTGCCCGTGACAGCCCTCACAGAAGTCTAGAACATAGAGAGTGGGAAAGAAGCAGTGTTCAAGGAGATATTGGCTAAGGGTTTTTCAGAATGAATACGGCATGATTCAGATTCCAGAAGCTGTTTCCTGAGCAGGACACATAAAAGCAATTCCACATCTAGAAGCATCGCAGCAACAGCAACAGCAAGACAGAACTGAGGGGCTGGCAGAGGCGGACAGGCCAGAAGACAAGGCTGCCTGCTACCCCCTCGGTCCCCTCTTGCCCCTCCCTCCCCCCACCCTCTGTCGGTTCCCTTTGGCCCGTCCCTCCCCGCACCACCCTCAGTCCCCTTTTCCTCCTCCCCCCCACCACCATTGCTCAGGCTCCTATTCTGCCAGGCTGCAAGGAACCCCTTGCCGCTCCCAACTCCGTATCCTCCGCACCCACAGCAGTGTGGTGGCTCTGAAATGCCGTCTGCCTCATCTCTCATCTGCTTTGGGGGAAACGGGGGTCTCCGAGCTGCCCTTGGATGGCTGCGTCCGGGGCCTTAAGCCAGGACTGGACGGACAGGCCCTGCACATGCCACTGCTGTCCTGGGAAAGGCCTCGTCCCCAGGGCCCTTTGTGCTCAGCTTTGACGACCTATGCTTGTTTTCTGACAGAAGGCACAGGAGGAGAAAGGCCGCCACAGCTGCCCACCCGCGAAGACCTGTAATGTGCCGGACTTGCCCTTTAAATTATTCAGAAGGACGTCCTGTGGAAAATGTGGCCCTGAGGATGCCGTCCCCTGCAGCGGACAGCAGGAGGGAGAAGCTCCTGCTTCTCATTTGTCCCTTAAACAGCTGCATTTCTTGGTTGTTCTTAAACAGACTTGTATATTTTGATACAGTTCTTTGTAATAAAATTGACCATTGAAGTTAGTAATCAGGAGGAGAATGGGTGTGGGTTTGTCTCATTAATCAGGACGGACCTTTACCACTGAGTTTGCACCTGTCCTGCCAGAGCCGGGAGGTGACCAGGGCTGCCGAGGTCCGCAGAGGCAGCAGGTCTGGTCCTGGGCTGGTGGCTCTGCTGTCCCTGAACAGGGCTCATGTGCTGCTTGGGGGAGGAGGGGAGGGCCCTGCCTTGGGCGAGAACCTGAAGACTTGACCAGGTGGGTTTCAGGGGTCCAACCTATGGGCCCCTCTTAAGTGATTCAAAGGATGTACAAGCAGGGACCCTCAGGCAGGGGAAAAGCATCTTTGGGGGCTTCGCTGGAGGAAACAGCCACTCACAAACCCCAGGGCCTGCCCGTTCCTCATCTGGGAATGAAGACACTCCAAGAAGAAAGCTGCCTGCGGGTGAGAGGCTGCAGGCTCCGGGAGCTCCGTTCTGAGGGGCCACGGCCTCCTCCCTGGGCTCCTCATAGCCCCCAAGTCCCACTTGGCCTGGTCCCCACCACCCACTCCTCAGTCACGCTGCTCCTCCTGTCGCCTCCCCACCCCACCCCGCCGATGTCCCCCAGTGGTAGGTGGCTGTCTGTCCTGCTCCTGCCCTGGCCCCCCCTTCCCAGGCCGTGCACCATCCTGGCACTACTGACCCCCATGTCCACACTGTTCTGTACCCACGAACCCCATCTCAGTGCACCTGTGCTCACTGGGCCCCAGGTGGTCACGCTTACCTGGGTATTGGAAGAGCCCCTGCGGTAGGACTCTGCCCTGTAGGTCCCTGGCCGGCAGAGGCGGCCACAGCCCACTTGGGCAGACTGAGTGGTGCCTGGCCCTGCATCTTGCCTCTGGCTCTTCCTGAGTCAGTTGCACTCAGCAGCCTCACTGCCTCTCCCGTTCTCCCTCTAACCCTAGGCCAGGGTGCCCCAAATCCCTAGAGGGGGCACAGCTCAGCTTAGGCGAGGTGGGGGCTGCTCTTGTCCACTTCAGACCTCTCAGGCAGTCTCCGCTTCATGTGCCGATGGGACCACTTAGAGATGGGGTCCTGACGGTGCAGACCAAGGGCAGAGGCCAGAGGGGCGGGGCTGGGTGGGCCTTTGTGGGGCTCAGAAAGTGGGATCAGAGCATGGTGGAGGGTCCACAGGGATGACCGTGGAAAGAAGTGGGGGAACACCAGCTGAGTCCCTTGGGGGACCGAGCACCTGAGTCTCCCGTGGGAGGGTGGAGCCACCCACGGGTGGGTGGGAACTAGGCGACCCCAGCGGGAAGCCCAGAAGGCAGGCCCTGTCCCTGGGGGGTACCTGGGGGAGGAGGAGAGGGCGCAGCCAGGGAGGAGGACGCCCCAGGGGAGGGGAGGAGCCAGGCAGGGGCTGGCCCAGGACCACCTTGTGCACCCTCACGTGCGTGGACAGCGGCGGTACAGGCGCCTCCCATGTCCCGCGCGTCCCTGCCCGTCTCAGCCCTGCAGAGCCGCCATTGATCAGGTGGGACCGCGGCCGGGTCTGGGACCCCCGCCCCACCTTCCAGCCGGGACCTCTGTCCTGCTCCTGCCCTGGCCCCCCGTTCCCAGACCGTACACCGTCCTGGCACTACTGACCCGCATGTCCGCGCTGGAGACGGCGACCCTCCTGGGCCGGGGGCGTCGAGGACGGGAGGTGTACAGGGCAGGGACCACGGTTCCAGACGCTGGGAGCAGGACCCCGGGGGCGCAGATCCACTTTGCCGCCAGTGAACGCTAGGGAGTCCTCAGAGGGCGGTCGGGGCCAGGCCGGGAGGGGTCCCCGCGGGACACGGGGGACGGGGACTGGTGGGGGCGGTCGAGCAGGAATGGGGGACGACCCCGCAGGACCCTGCGGCAGGGCCGAGGCGAGGGCGCAGGCAGGGTCCTTGGGACCGCGGGGCTGGGGTCCACCTGCCCAGGTGCTCGAGGGGCGCCTGCGGGGCTGGGGCTGGGGCTGGGACCGGGAGCGCCGCCTCCTGGGGGGGCTCTGGCCCGCCCCTCCCCACGCGGCGCCGCCCGCGCCCCTCCCGCTCCCGCCGGACACAGCGGACCCTGCCTCGGATCGCGACCCCTGCCCGGGCCCAGCAGGTGGACGGCGAGGCCGCGCGAGCTACCGCCCCTCGGAGCCGCCCGGGCTGGGCCGGGGACGGGGCGCGTGCGGCCAGCAGGTGGCGCTGTGGGACCGCCCTGCTCGGCCCGGCTCCCGGGACTCGGGACTCGGCCGGCCCCTGCCCGCTGCACCTGACCCGTCACACCTCGGCGCTGCCGGGGCCGCTTTCTAAAAGGGGAACTTGGAAGAGGGAAGGTTGAGGTGAACTGTGGACCTCCGCTGTCCTTCTCGGCCCAGGCAGAGACCCTGCCATAGCCCCGGGGGAGCTCCACCCTCTGGGAGCCTGGACTGGGGTCTGCAGGGCCGAGAGGGCCTCCACTTTGGTTCCCAGACCCCGGCATCTTGCTTTCACGCATATGCAGGTCCTGGAGATGGCTTCCATCCCCACAGGGCACTCCTTGTCCGGCTAGAAGCTTCTAGAAGTGCCCCCTGGACAAGCCCACCCCTGGCTTTGCTGTAAACGGGTCCCTTGGTCGAATGCAACAGACAGTGGGCGGGATCCGCAGGATGAGACGTTCTGTGAGCCAGCAGTTCTCAACAGGCAGCTGTCGTGTCCCCCAGGGGACAGGGGACCACCTCTGGAGGTGCTGTGGGTTGTCACGACCTGATGAGGAGTGCTCCTGCCAGGGCACAGGACACCCTGCCACAGAGGACGGCTCCCACCAGAGGACGAGCCAGCTCCCGCTGCCACCAAGGCAGACAGATGCTCACAGCAGTCCCTGGACAGCAGCCTGGACCTCAGCCAAGGCGTGTTAGACAGGGAGGCGGCCGTGGTGTGAACGTGGGTCTGCTCTGGGAACACAAATCATGGGGTGGGGTCCGCGCAGGCCGGGACCACCTATGCGTGCCGCATCCTGCTGTCCTGGATGTACCACATCCCCCTGAAGATGACCGTTGCCTGCTCAGCCTCATGACAGGGCTGGTCTAAGAGCCAGTGCCATGGGGCATCCCGTGGCCAGGCTGTGCATCTCCACAGGGGCCCAGAACCACAGCAGGAGTCCTCGACGCAGGCACACACTGAGGATGGCATGGCCCTCCTCTGCACCTGAGTTTGGGGAGGGTCTTCCACGGGCACTTGACCTTAACCCCCCCTTTACCACCCGTGCCTTTGGTCTGCGGAGTCAGATCGTAAGTAGCAGCCAGGACACCGGAGTTGGGCTTGGACGGCGGTGGAGCTGGTCCTGCTCTGTGCCTGTTCAGAGCTGTCCTTTTGTGTCCCCCAGTATTGGGTTGGAACAGAGTCCCCAAATGTGGAACATGCTGTTCCAGTTCCCAGAAGCCTTCCAGGTGGGTGTGTCCTGGCGGGGGCTGCAAGAGGCAGCCACTTATCTGTCCTCTGCTTTGGAGGAGATTTTCTCACTCAGGAGGGCCCAGTGTGCTCGCCACGTCTTGCTCATCTGGTTTCATTAGCACAGGGCCATCGACAGAGGGGGCCAGTGTGACATCCTGGGGACATTCATTCAGCTGGTGCCAGTCTCTGTGAGAGAGGGCAGGAACGTTACCATAGCCCTGGGGAGGAACTGAGTGTTTCCTGTTTTGAGTTCCAAGGCAGTGTGACTGATCTTCCTGCCAGACAGGAGATGGAGAAGAATGCGCACCCAGCAGTGGCCTCACCGCACACCTGGGGCTGGGGAACCTTCTCTAGCAAAGGCACCACAACTAGCTAGGTTGTTTTTGCAACAGTCCACTCTCCCCTGGGACCCACCCACCTGTCTTTTGCAGTGGTTAGATTGGTGGAATAAAAGGAGATCCTTGGCCGGGCGTGGTGGCTCACGCCACTGTATTCCCAGCATTTTGGGAGGCCAAGGTAGGTGGATCACCTAAGGTCAGGAGTTCGAGACCAGGAACATGGCAAAACCCCATCTCTACTGAAAATACAAAAATTAGCCAGGCGCGGCAGTGGGCACGTGTAATCCCATCAACTCAGGAGGCTGAGGCAAGAGAATCGCTGGGACTCGAGAGGCAGAGGCTGCAGTGAGCCGAGATCGCTCTGCTGCACTCCAGTCTGGGCGACAGAGCGAGACTCCGTCTCAAAAAAAAAAAAAAAAAAAAAAGGAGATCTTTGCATCCTTTGGATCTTTAGATGTGTCCCTAATTTCCCCCAGTTTTGATTTACTATTTTGGGAGGGGACGGTCACAGATTTGCACTGGACTTACCCATTACGATGGCCAAGGAAATGGTGTCTACCATCAAGAATGTCGGCTCCATCCATCCTGCGACTGGGGAAATGACCCACTGGGTGAATGCACAGACTCGAGGCTGGTGGATCAGACCTGGCCCGAATTGCACTGCTTCCCTGGCTCCTGTCAGCCCCTCGCTCTAATGGGAGCCATGAGGATGCTTCAGGCCTTCAGATGCCAGCATCACCCAAACCCTGTGTCCAGCACTTCTCAAGACGTGTGCGTATTTCCTTTGCACTGTGTCCGGTTACTGCGGTCAGCGGCCACAGGCTGTTTGGTGGTGGGGTGGGGGCAGGGGGGTCAGAATCATCGTGGTGCGGATTTGCCTTGGCGTTGCACATCTTCCTCTTAGGGACTCAGCCTTCACTTCAGTGAGTGTTCTCTGGGTCAGAAACCCACTCAGGTCTAGAAACTGGGCAGCGTCATGACTTTTTATTTATTTATTTATTTATTTATTTTTATTTATTTGAGACGGAGTCTGGCTTTTTCACCCAGGCTGGAGTGCAGTGGCAGGATCTCGGCTCACTGCAAGCTCCACCTCCCGGGTTCACGCTATTCTGCCTCAGCCTCCCGAGTAGCTGGGACTACAGGCGCCTGCCACCACGCCTGGCTAATTTTTTGCATTTTTAGTAGAGACGGGGGTCTTATCGTGTTAGCCAACATGGTATCGATCTCCTGACCTCCTGATCCACCCGCCTCGGCCTCCCAAAGTGCTGGGATTACAGGCGTGAGCCACCGCACCTGGCCCTATTTGTGTATTTTTGAGACAGAATCTCACTCTGTTGCCCAGGCTTGAGTGCAGTGGCGCCATCTCGGCTCACTGCAGCCTCTGCCTCCTGGGTTCAAGTGATTCTCCTGCCTCAGCCTCCCAAGTAGCTGGGATTACAGGCATGCACCACCACGCCCAGCTAATTTTTGCATTTTTAGTAGAGACGGGGTTTCACCACGTTGGCCAGGCTGGTCTTGAACTCCTGACCTTGTGATCCACCTGCCTCGGCCTCCTAAAGTGCTGGGATTACAGGCATGAGCCACCATGCCCGGCCTTATTTATCTATTTTCGAGAAAGAGTCTCTCTGTGTTGCCCAGGCTAGAGTGCGGTGGTGTGATCTCAGCTCACTGCAACCTCCGCCTCCCAGGTTTAAGCAATTCTCCTGCCTCAGCCTCCCGAGTAGCTGAGATTACAGGCACCTGCCACCACACCCAGCTAACTGTTGTATTTTTAGTAGAGATGGGGTTTCACTATGTTGAGCAGGCTGCTCTTGAACTCCCGACCTCAAAGTGATCCACCTGCCTTGGCCTCGCAAAGTGCTGAGATTACAGGCTTGAGCCACCATGACCGGCCATGACTTTTTACTGGAGTGAGTGCCCTTGGCCTCCGCATCACATAACCCTGATTTATTTTGCTCCAACAAGCTGAGCAGTCTCTTGTGGGCTGCCTGTCCCTCTCCCAGGAACATGGTGTTCTATCAGCCACCTCCACAACCCCACGCAGCTCTGACCCTGGGCCCGCTCCAGCCCTGCAACTCATTAGAGAGCTGCCTCCACAGCCACTGATGGTCAAATGCTGCTGCCTGGCCGTCACCCCCGTCCCTGTCAGCCAGTCCAGTGCTGTGACCATCCCCCACTCTCAGTTCCAGAGGACGGCTGGGATCTGTGGTGTCACAGGCCTTTCAGCCCCTGTCTGCGATGGCTGTTCTGACATTCACCCCTCCTCACATGTGTCCCACACTCCAGGAGCCTCTGGGCCGTGAAACAGAGCAGCAGAGGACACCGCCTCTTGGGGTCCTAGTCCTCAGAAAACGGCCCACAACCCGTGAGCTCTCCGCCAGCCGCCGCATGCAGCTTATCTGGCTGGGCACGGCTGCGGGTCCCGGGCTCCTTCGGCCTGTGGCCCCTTTGTCACTGGGCCAGCATGTCCCCACCAGGATACACTGCAACTTAATCCCAGGAGGGTCTCCGGAAGGTCCTGGGTAATCCCAGGAGGGTCTCAGGCAGGTCCTGGGTAATCCCAGGAGGGTCTCGGGCAGGTCCTGGGGAGCCGGGACAGGGTGCCTCTCCCACGGAGGAGGCACGGTTTGGAGACATCCTGTTTCTTCCCAGCCAGCACCGAGGCCAGGGCACAGCAGACCCCCGGGGGTGGGGTCACCTATTGGTGGCCCCTCTGGCCACCGAGTCTGTGCGTGTTCTCCTGGCCTCTCCATGCAGCCTTCTGTTGCTTTTCCAGAGCTTCAGGGGCAGGCACCAGCAGCCCCCCGAGGACACTGTTCTCAAGGTTGTGCCCCCTGGACTCTCACCCCGGGCTCACCCACCCCAAGAGTGCAGGCCCCTTCCCGTCGCGTCCACCGCCACTGGTGCCCGATGGACAGAGCGCCTTTGCCTGCACACCTCCCTGGCGCTGCCTGTCTGTGGCTGGCTCTGGAGTGGCAGGCGGTCTTGGCGCCTCAGCCACGTCCTCAGCTGACCTGGGGGCTGGGTGAGGTGAGGCACCCTGAGACTTCTCAGTGTGCTGAGCTGGGAGGAGGGGGCTGGGCCTTTGGCCACCACAGGATGACTCAAAGGGTGTGACCTTCAGCGGGGTCCTCAGCCTGCCCCTGCTGCTCCCTCAGCCCCCCTGGTCTGGCTCTGTCCCTTTGCAGACCCCCAGACCCCGCAGGCCTGGGGTGGGGACTCTGCCTGCCACCTGGGAAGGGTGGTCGTCAGCGGGGCGACTCAGGGTGGAGGGCCCTGGCCCAGTGGCCCTGCCCTCCTCCCCATATGCCCATGGCCAGCACGTGGGTGTGAACTGAGCCTGTGCCAGGTGGGCCCTGGGGGTCGGGGGGCAGAAGGGCCCAGGTCCTGCAGGGGAGTGGGGGGCAGTGCTGGGGCCCAGAAAGGCTTACTGTAATGTCCCTGGTGGGGGCCGCCGGCTCTCAGGCCACACACTCCCCCTCCAGGCCCAGCGCCCCTCCCTGCCTCCCTGGGGCTGGGGTCTTCCCAAACCCCAAGCCGGCTGCTCTGCACCAGTGAGGGGCCAGGCCTGGCCTGGCCTGAGGGGGCTGCAGGGCACCCACCTCTCCAGAGACCCCCTCCACCCGCTCCCGGGGGATCCTTCTGGAGAGACCGTTCCCAGCCGGTGAGCAGGGTCCGCTCTCCCCCCCTCCACGTCTGGACTTTGAGAGGATCCCCCCAGAGCCAGGGAGGGGTACCTGGCCCCTCAGCCCTCAAACGGCAGTCCAGGGCCAGCGTCCTTCTGCGCTCACCCACCTGCCTGCGACTGGGCTTTCTGGGCCACAGGGCGGCCACCATTCGAGGGTCGGCCGCAAGCCTCGGGGTCCCTGCTCGGAGCGGGGGCTGGTGGTCGCGGTGGGGGTGGGGAGCGGGCACCCACCGGGGATTCACCCCACCCGGGCCCCCCTCCAGCCTCTGCCTGGCGCCCCGGTCTTCGGTCCGCCCTTTGCAGAGGAAGGACCCCGCCCTGCGCAGAGCGGGCTTGGGGGACCCGAGCGGGCGGCAGGGCGCGGGGTGGGGCGCGGGGGGCGGTGTGGCTCCCGCGGGCGGGAAGGGCGGGGAGCGGCCCTGCCGGGAAGGGGGCGGCGCCGGAAGCGTCAGCCGGGCTTTCCCCGGCGGGAGGGGGCGGGGAGCAGATGGGGGTGCTACGAGGAGGTGGGGGGAGGGGACGCAATGGAGGCGCCGGGGGTGCAGTGAAGAGCGAGACTGGGGCAGAGGCGGGCGCGGGGACTGGGGCAGGGGGATGAGGGTCTGGGAAGGAGCAGGTGTTGGGGGCGGAGGGTGGGGGCGGGGAGGAGAAGGGTGGGGGCGGAGGGGAGGATGGGGGTCCAGGAGGAGCAGAAGTGGAGGCGGAGGGGAGGGTGGGGATCTGGGAGGAGCAGGGGTGGGGCAATGGGGAGAGTGGGGGGCTTCAGGATGAGCAGGGGTTGGGGCAGAGGGGAGGCTGGGGGTCTGGGAGAAGGAGGGGTGCGGGGTGTGGGGCCTGGGGTGGGCAGGGGTGAGGGCGGAGGGGAGGATGGGGGTCCGGGAGGAGTAGGGACGGAGGGGAGGGTGGGGGTCTGGGAGGAGCAGGGACGGAGGGGAGGGTGGGGGTCCGGGAGGAGCAGGGACGGAGGGGAGGGTGGGGGTCTGGGAGGAGCAGGGGTGGGGCAAAGGGGAGAGTGGGGGGCTTCAGGATGAGCAGGGGTTGGGGTAGAGGGGAGGCTGGGGGTCTGGGAGAAGGAGGGGTGCGGGGTGTGGGGCCTGGGGTGGGCAGGGGTGAGGGCAGAGGGGAGGATGGGGGTCTGGGAGAAGGAGGGGTGCGGGGTGTGGGGCCTGGAGTGGGCAGGGGTGAGGGCGGAGGGGAGGGTGGGGGTCTGGGAGGAGCAGGGACGGAGGGGAGGGTGGGGGTCTGGGAGGAGCAGGGACGGAGGGGAGGGTGGGGGTCCGGGAGGAGCAGGGACGGAGGGGAGGGTGGGGGTCCGGGAGGAGCAGGGACGGAGGGGAGGGTGGGGGTCCGGGAGGAGCAGGGACGGAGGGGAGGGTGGGGGTCCGGGAGGAGCAGGGACGGAGGGGAGGGTGGGGGTCCGGGAGGAGCAGGGACGGAGGGGAGGGTGGGGGTCCGGGAGGAGCAGGGGTGGAGGGTGTGGGGCCTGGGCTGAGCAGAGGTGGAGGGTGTGGGGCCTGGGCTGAGCAGGGGTGGAGGGTGTGGGGTCTGGGCTGAGCAGGGGTGGAGGGTGTGGGGCCTGGGCTGAGCAGGGGTGGGGACCCGCATGCAGCCCGTGCCCAGCCCCACAGGGACCCGCCCGCGCTCCTCCCCCGCCGCCCCGGCCCCGCGCTCCTCCCCCGCCGCCCCGGCCCCGCGCTCCTCGTCGCTGGGAACCCCCTGCGGGAGCAATGACGATGAGCAGGACGATGGCTGTGAGGGCACAGCCCGAGCTCTGGGGCGTGGGCCGGAGTGCGGTTGGCCTTGACCTTCTTGGAAAGCCCTTGGCGGCAGGTGACTCCGCTTAGTCACGGCCCCGGGGGCGGGGGCTCCCCGAAGGAAAGGAGCCCCCGCGGAAGGAGGCGCTGAATGAGATGCACGAGCGCCACCGCCGCCGCCGCACACCACCCGCCCCCCGGGGTGGAAGCCCGGACCTGCGTCCCCAGCTCCCCCACGCCCGGCGGTGGGCTCTGGACACTGCCCGCCCACAGGGCGCCTGGCTGGGCCTCCGAGCTTTCCTATTTTCTCTGCAGCCTGGCTGGGCTTAGGGAGAGGTGGGGGGTGCGCCCCTTGATGCTGGGGACGCGTGTGGCACAGGGAGCCAGGTGCAGCCAAGGCTTGGAGGGGTGCCCCCTGCCCCACCCGGGTCATGCTTCACCCTTCGTGGGGTCGGGATCTGGTATTTTTACAAGCTAGGCGCCCCCTTTTTTTTTTTTTTTTTTTTTTTTTTTTTCTCGAAAATGATCACAGGGAATGAGCCTCAGCCAGGACAGGGGGCTATGAAGCTGCCTGTTGCCAGGCCTACCCACCAGCCTGAATTCTGGCAGGGCCCTCCTCCTCCACCCACAGCCCTCCACCCACACCCCTCCACCCACAGCCCTCCACCCACACCCCTCCACCCACAGCCCTCCACCCACACCCCTCCACCCACAGCCCTGCACCCACACCCCTCCACCCACAGCCCTCCACCCACACCCCTCCACCCACACCCCTCCACCCACACCCCTCCACCCACAGCCCTCCACCCACACCCCTCCAGTGGCTCCAAGGCCCATCTGACTTGGCCTCAGTTCACCTGTTTACTTCAGGGACACCTGGTTATACTGCCAGAGGCAGGTTGGGGGGCCTGCAGGGCCGGCCTCTCTCAAATCCACTTCTGGCTCTGCGGTCCCCACAGCACTTCCTTACCCCTTCCCCATGCTGGGATCTGAGAACCAGATATGGGGGTCCTGGTCTCAGCGTCCTTCTCCATCCGGGGTGCCCTGCTGCTGCCAGCTCATGTGCCCGCCATCCCATCCTCCTCAGGGTCAGTATGGCTGCAGAACGGCTTCCGGGGAGAGCAGGGTGGGGGCTCTAGCCTGGTGCACCCCCAGCCTGCTGTCCCAGGTGAATGCAGACCCCTGGCTCAGCTACTGACCAGATAACAGTGTCCCTTGTGCCGCAGCCTGGGTGGGGGCTGGGGTACCAGCCCCGGGTGTCTCCGGGCACAGAATGGCACCCACCCCCACCCCACCCGCAGGCAGCGGGCAGCAGGAGACATTGTCCATCCCCCTCAGCCCTGACTATTAATAGCTCCTCTGGGCTAGGAGCAGCTATAAATAGCCCCAGCCCCTCACACAGGCCCATTCAGGCACCCGCTGCCTGGGTGTGCACAGCAGCCACACTTGCGCTCACTCAGAGCCATGCACGTGGGAACCGTGCCACTTCTGCCCCTCCACGCCATCTGCACTGCACAGATCCAGGCTGTCCCTGCAGCCCTCACCGGGTCTCCTGTGGCAGGGGAGGGCCCTGAACCCTCTGGAGGCTTTTCCCTTGCCCCCTCCCGCCACTGCCCAGGGTCCCCTTGGGGCTTCTAGCTACTCCAGGGTCCTACTCTGGGGCTTCTGGAAGTCAGACGCATTCACCCAAAGCCAGCCTGGGGGGAGGTCCACCTGGAGGGAGGCCCAACCCCTGCAGAGACCCAAGCCTGGCCTCTGCCCCAAGCACTGCTGCCTCGGGCCATAAGGCTCACAGGGTCTCCTTAGCCCAAGGCTGGTCCAGCCTCCCACCTGCCCTGTGGGGCAGACGTCACTGAATTCCCACTCCTTGCCCTGGAGGCCTCATTGCCGTCAACAAGGCTATGACCCCCATTGTGACTCCCATTCCCAGGGCAACAGAATGGGCACCTGGTCCAGGAAAGCCTGCTCTGTGCACCTGGTCCAGGAAAGCCTGCTCTGTGCACCTGGTCCAGGAAAGCCTGCTCTGTGCGCCTGGTCCAGGAAAGCCTGCTCTGTGCGCCTGGTCCAGGAAAGCCTGCTCTGTGCGCCTGGTCCAGGAAAGCCTGCTCTGTGCGCCTGGCCCAGGAAAGCCTGCTCTGTGGACCCCCTACCCATCCACACTGTCCAGGCCCCACGGCTGGTGGTGACAGGAGACACGATGGGAGGCATGGGGGCTGCTGTTATTGTGTCCAGAGGAGAAAAGGAAAACAATCCTGTTTACGGAAAAGGAATGTCCGTCCACTGCCGCCAGCCAGTGGCCTTCCTGGGGGGACAGAAGCCCTTTGTTGGGAAAACAGGAAGCGAGGATTTCCAGGATCTGCCAGGCCGCCCGCCGGCCACCCGCCCCACTTCCGCCAATTCTCGGCAGCCTGCGCTGGCCACCAGCTGCCCGTCTGTCCATCCACGTTTCTGTCTATCCGTCTGACCGTGGGGCCCAGGCGTACAGCCTCAGCACATCCTGCTCTATGTGGTGCTTCAGTCACACAGGGACAAACACCCACAGGGTCCTCGCAGGGCCTGGGAGGGCAGCCTGGGAGCTGAGACCCAAGGAGTGAGGACCCGTGCCCCCACACAGGGAAGGGCAGTGCCAGACATGGCGAAGGCAGATGGGGCAGGGGCCACGGGGCAGGAACCAGGGAGGCGGGAACAGCCAAAAGGAAGCTGTGCCAGCCTCTCCCCTCCCCACCCAAGAGCCAGGGATGGTTTTGGGGTTAGGGGTCACTGTGTCCTTACTACCCAAACCCACTTCCAGTCCATGGCCCATGCCATGCTTACCTGTCACTGACCTGGGACAGCATGGGCTCACTTGTGCATGAACACCAGACGTGTGCACACTCAGCCGACACTCTCACCTGTGCACACACAGCACACACATGCACACACCAACACCCACCAGCACAGACGCAGGCACCATCACGAGCACGGAGACCACCCCAGGTCACCAGCAGCTGCACCCCCCGGCGGGGCTGTGCTGGCCGACGGTGCCCAGGGGACTGCTCCCAGCCCCTGTGGTGGGCTTCTCTGATTCTGTGTGGGTTCCTGTGTGCCCTGTTTGGGCTCTCACCGGTCAGAGGGGGCTGACACAGTGCCTGTGACCTCAGTCCTGGGCAGGGGCAGGAGGTGCCATGAGCAGGCAGGCCTGGGGCAGGACTCTGTTTAGGGCCAGCTGGAGGACCCTCTGCCCCCACCTCCACACCCCAAGTCGGCAGCTTTCTCCCACTGTGGTGGTGATACAGGAGATAGAAAGAAATTATTTAGGCAGATAATGAGGGCAAAAGAGTCCTCAGCAGAACTTCCCTTCTAACAAAAAGCAGGCTGGGCGAGGTGGCTCACACCTATAATTACAGCACTTTGGGAGGCCGAGGCGGGCGGATCACCTGAGGTCAGGAGTTCCAGACCAGCCTGGCCAACATGGTGAAACGCTGTCTCTACTAAAAATACAAAAATGAGCCAGGCGTGGTGGTGGGTGCCTGCAATCCCAGCTACTCAGGAGGCTGAGGCAGGAGAAGTGCTTGAACCTGGGAGGCGGAGGTTGCAGTGAGTCGAGATCTCGCCACTGCACCCCAACTTGGGTGACTTAGTCTCAATCAATCAATCAATCAATCAATCAATCAATATTAACCAGCTGTGGTGGCACATGCCTGTAATCCCAGCTACTTGGGAGGCTGAGGCAGGAGAATCCCTTAAACCTGGGAGGCAGAGGTTGCAGTGAGCCGAGATCGCAGCACTGCACTCTCAGCCTGGACAACAGAGAGAGACTCCATCTCAATACAAAACAAAAAAAGCAAAAAGCAGCCCAAAAAATCACTTCTTTTTTAACAAAGAGCAGCCTGGAAGATTAGGCTGCAAGCAGATCAGCATGGAAGCTTGCACAGGGGATGGAGGCAGCTGCACAGATAGAAAGGGCTCCCTGGGGCCAGGAATGTCCACCCCGGGGCTCCATGTCCCTCTTAGTTAGCACATGCACAGCAAGAAAAAAATGAGCGGCATGGAGTAGCTGCCCACCTGCATAATGAAAGATTGGGGTGCCGGCCGGTCATGGTGGCTCACGCCTGTAATTCCAGCACTTTGCGAGGCTGAGAAGGGCGGATTACCTGAGGTCAGAAGTTCGAGACCAGCCTGGCCAACATGATGAAACCCTGTCTCTATAAAAAAATACAAAAATTAGCCGGGTATGGGGGTGCGTGCCTGTAATCCCAGCTACTCAGGAAGCTGAGGCAGGAGAATCGCTTGAACCCGGGAGGCAGAGGTTGCGGTGAGCCAAGATCGTGTCATTGCACTCCAGCCTGGGCAACAAGAGTGAAACTGTCTCAAAGAAAAAAAAAAAGATTGGGGTGCTACACTATGTAGATGGCACGCCTGGTCCCAACCAGTTTTTCGTGCCCTATGTAGATCAGACACTGCCTCCCCACTAGCTCATCTATAAAAACCTCTGCATTTCATCTCGGATGGGCAACCCATTTTTCTGGGACCCCTCTCTGTAGCAGAGAGCTGTTCTCTGTCTTTCTTTCTTTTTTTTTTTTTTTTTTTTTTTTTTGAGATGGAATCTCACTCTGTCACCCAGGCTGGAGTGCAGTGGTGTGATCTCAGCTCACTGCAATCTCCACCTCCCAGGTTCAAGCAATTCTCCTGCCTCAGCCTCCTGAGTAGCTGTGATTACAGGCATGCACCACCACGCCTGGCTAATTTTTGTATTTTTAGTAGAGATGGAGTTTCACCATATTGGTCAGGCTAGTCTCAAACTCCCAACCTCAGGTGATCCGCCTGTCTCAGCCTCTGAAAGTGTTGGGATTACAGGCATGAGCCATCGCGCCTGGCCTGGACAATCTGCATTTAAAAAGCACTTTCTTAGGAAGTATGTCAAATGTACATGGCTTGAACCACCATACCTAGCCTATTCTCTTTCTTTCTTTTTTTTTTGAAACGGAGTTTTGCTCTTGTTGCCCAGGCTGGAGTGCAATGCCACAATCTTGGCTCACCACAACCTCCACCTCCCGGGTTCAAGTGATTCTCCTGCCTCAGCCTCACGAGTAGCTGGGATTACAGGCACAAGCCAACACGCCCAGTTAATTTTGTATTTTTAGTAGAGACAGGGTTTCTTCGTGTTGGTCAGGCTGGTCTCGAACTCCCAACCTTAGGTGATCTGCCCGCCTCAGCCTCCCAAAGTGCTGGGATTATAGGCTTGAGCCACCATACCCAGCCTATTCTCTTTTGCTGATTAAATGTCTGCTTTAACTTCACCCTTCCTGTGTCCTTGTCCTTGATCTCCGTGGCTGTGAGACCAAGAACCCTGGGTGTCACCCCAGAAAAGAGGCTGCTTCAGTGGTCCATCTTCAGACCTGGGAGACCCCTGCCCTGGTGTAGGTGAGGGAGGCCCACGTGGATCTACGATGCCAGATGGGGAGGAGGACAGGTGTGAGGGGACAGCTGGAGCAAGACCCCTGGTCGGGCGTGCCTCAGTTTAAATGCCCAGACAGCGCAAGCAGAAGGAGAGGGTGCTGGGAGGAGCTGTGGCAGGGGCCAATCCAGGGCCTCTGGGCCCGGTGAGGGCTTGGGGTTCACTCCCATCAGGTGGGGCTGCACCAAGAGGCTGTGGGTGAGGCTCTGGGGGTCTCTGCTGCTGAGCACAGGTGGGGACTGGGAGCAGCAGGCTGTGAAAGTCCCAGCCCGTTAGGAGGATGAGCAGTGGCCTGGCTAGATTCCAGGTCTGTTTTAATGTGGAGTTGGTGGAACTTTCGGAGGCTGGAGTGAATGGTGAGATGCAGACAATTCCAAGAGCGGACACGGCTGGGGTGCCAGGGCCTCAGTTCACACCCTGACCTGCCTTTGCACAGAGCAGCTCCCAGGAAATCACACCCTTTCTGTGGCAGACACAAAGGTCAGGGGTGAGGGGACAGGCAGACTGGGAGTTGGAGGAAGGGGATGGCCTGGCCCTGTGCACAGAGGGTGACCCTTCCCTGGCATCTGCTGCTGCCATGTGCCCCAGAACCACGAAGGTGTCTGGGTCCCACATCCACATGCAGGCCTTGCATCCATGCCTAGGTCCCATGTCCAGTTCCAGGCCCGACATCCTGGACCCTGGGTCCAGCCCATGGCCTTTCTCCATGGGCGTGCTAAGGGCCTGCAGCCCGTTCTCTGCCAGCCTGGCCCCCAACACAAGGCAGTGACCCCAGCTTCTCACCAAGGGGACCCATTAGCCACACTGCATCAGGCCTACGGCAGGTGCTTAGTGCAGTGTGGGCCATGATCCCGGCAGGCCCCACACCTCTCCAGATGCTTCCTGAGCCCAAGGAGCCTGCATGCTGGCCAGGGTGGAAGCAGCTCTGAAGAGTCAGCACTCGCGGCGGCCAGGACCAGAGAGGAAGGCAGAGTGTCTGTGTCCCAGGAATGAAGAGGGCATGGCGCCCAGCTGCAGGGCTGCTCCCAGGGCAGCAGCTGCTTTGGGGACACCTCAGCTGGAGTCCCAGGTCAGGGAACCCTTGTGTCCACACATCCACCTGTCCATTCACCCAGGGGTCCACCCATCCAGCCTTCTGCAGTGCTGACATCCATGGGCTCCCCAGGTTCATTTAATGGTGAATGAATGAATGAGCCCACTGTTTATCCAGGCACCACTGCATCTGTGGGCCATGGCACAAGTGGGCTCTCAGGAAAAACTACTTACTGAATGATGAATGAATGAATGTGTGAGAGACAGAGTGAGTGAGTGACTGAGTGAGTGATTGAGTGAATGAGTGAGTGAGTGAACGAGTGAGTGAATGAGTGAATGAGTGAGTGAGTGAATGAGTGATTGAGTGAACAAGTGATTGAGTGAATGAGTGATTGAGTGAACGAGTGAGTGAATGAGTAATTGAGTGAACGTGTGAGTGAGTGAATGAGTGAACAAGTGAGTGAACGAATAAGTGAGTGAATGAGTGATTGAGTGAATGAGTGAGTGAATGAGTAAGTGAATGAGTGATTGAGTGAATGAGTGAGTGAGTGAATGAATAAATGAATGAGTGAGAGAATGAGTGATTGAGTGAATGAGTGAGTGAATAGATGAGTGAATGAGTGAGTGAGGGAGGGAGTGAGGGAGGGAGGGGTGAGTGAGTGGGGGAGGGAGTGAACTGGCCTCCCAGCCCCCCAGCTGCTCTCTGCTGACCCCAGATCTGGAGGTGCCCAGCTCCCATCCTGCCCTCCCGGGCTAGTGGTGGCTGCATGTGGGAAGGAGGAGTGATCCGAATGTTGTACTGTGACTTCTGAAGCCACAAGCAGCGCCGGAGTGTCTGGGGAGGACACAAAGCCAGGCTGTTCCCTGCGCAGGGGCTGGGCCTGCCTGGAGGTGAGCTGGGGCCAGGCGGGCTGGGGCCCGGGAGAAGGAGGGCCGGCCTTGCAGACAGGACGCGCTGTGGTGGGCGCCGGAGCCTCCAGACCCGGGGTCGGCCTCACCCATACCCAGCCGGCTGGTGTGGACCCCTAGCTGTCTCAGGTGGGGTGGGGTGGCCCCTGGGTGGGGGAGTTTCTGCTGCCCACCCAGCCGCAGGCCGAGAGGGGCCCAGGGAGACTGGAATGCCAGCTCCTCACGGAATGGCCTTGGTGGCTCTGAGCGCTTTGCCTGAAAATCACTCTTTCCTAAAAATCACTCTAAGGAACTTGCTCCCCAAGCCTCCAAACCCAGAGCAGAGCCCCTGAAGCTGCTTGACGGGCGGGTGAGTGGGTGGGGCCGTGTGGTAAAGATCATCTCATCTGAACAGCCCCCGCAGGAGGCCCTGGGTCGGCCTGGCCCCTGGTCACCGAGGAGTACCCAGCTCTCCAGGCCCCTGCAGGTCCCTCAGCGCCCCATACCAGCCCTCCAGGGTGGGTCTGGCTATTGTCTCATTTCCAGCCAGGCCAGCTCTGGGTGCCATGCAGCCCATCCTGAACTGAGAGCGGAACTCGGGGCCCTCGAGGACCCCCCTGCCCAGGCCTTTAGGGAAGGACCCACCCACCAGGCATGTCAGGAAGGTCAGGTTTTCTCCACAGATGAGGATCCCCACCTTTGGGGTCATCGGAGGTCACGCTACCCAGAAGGAAGAAGGTGAACGCAGGCTTAGGGCTTCCTGGAGGAGGGGATTCCGGGGAGCAGCACCCAGCCAGCCAGACGCACGGGGGTGGCATGTGTGCATAGGTGTGTGAGTGCTGGCATGCATTTAGCACCAGGGAGGGAGGCCCAGACTCACAGCCTTGCCAAGCTAGACACCTTTAGCCCTGGGCCCCCAAGAGGAGCAGCAGCCCGGTGGGCAGGCTCCTGGCAGTCTGAGGATCCAGGCCTGGCTGGTAGGGACGGACATTTCCACTTCAAGACCCGCCAGAATCCCCCACCTGCGGGTCACCTGGCCACGGCTGGCCACAAGCCACCCTGCCGGAACTGCATGTTCTGAGTGTGGGCCCGAAAGGGATGGGGAGGCTCCTGCTCATCCTCAGCTGCACTCCTGCCCCCACTGCCCCTCTGGGAAGCCCCTGGCATCTAACATCCCATCAGCCAAAGACTTGCCAAGCACAGGCCCAGGCCTGGTCACCCCCAGCAGGGCCACCTCACTCTGTCCATGGAGGAGATTGTGACACAGGATGGCCAGGCCTCAGCCCCACAGAGCTGCCTGAACCCTGTCCTGGCCTGGGAAGACTGGCTCTCATACTGCTGGGCCTGGGGACCAAGGCTGTGGGCAGAAGGGGCCCTCCAACGCTCAGGGCAGGCCTGGGGTTGTCCAGGCCTCCCGGGTCCTGCCTCCTCCTGGACCTGGCCTTTGCTGAGCACCTGTTCTCTCCATGCGGGTACCTGGGCCTCTGAAATCCCCGCTGGTGGAGGAGGTGTTGGGTGGCCCAGGATCGCCAGCACACCAGGTGGCAGCCTCTACCCCAGACCTCAGGCTGCAGTGCCAGGCACCCAGAGCACCAGGAGCCCGCCACAGCCACAGTGACAGCCAGGCCCTGCATCTTGGGGTGCGCTTGCACCAGCCCAGAGCTCCTGACGGCATGATGCCCTGAGGGGTTGGGACCCGGAAAAAAGTGTCACTGCTCACCAGGCCCCCCAGGAAACTCCGCCCCTTTACAGTGTCACTCCTCACCAGCCCCCCCAGGAAACTCCACCCCTTTACAGTGTCACTCCTCACCAGCCCCCCCAGGAAACTCCGCCCCTTTACAGTGTCACTCCTCACCAGCCCCCCGGAAACTCCGCCCCTTTACAGTGTCACTCCTCACCAGCCCCCCCAGGAAACTCCGCCCCTTTACAGTGTCGCTGCTCACCAGCCCCCCAGGAAACTCCACCCCTTTACAGTGTCACTGCTCACCAGCCCCCCAGGAAACTCCACCCCTTTACAGTGTCGCTGCTCACCAGCCCCCCAGGAAACTCCGCCCCTTTACAGTGTCGCTGCTCACCAGCCCCCCAGGAAACTCCACTCCTTTACAGTGTCGCTGCTCACCAGCCCCCCAGGAAACTCCACCCCTTTACAGTGTCGCTGCTCACCAGCCCCCCAGGAAACTCCGCCCCTTTACAGTGTCGCTGCTCACCAGCCCCCCAGGAAACTCCGCCCCTTTACAGTGTCGCTGCTCACCAGCCCCCCAGGAAACTCCACCCCTTTATAGTGTCACTCCTCACCAGCCCCCTGGAAACTCCGCCCCTTTACAGTGTCACTCCTCACCAGCCCCCCCAGGAAACTCTGCCCCTTTACAGTGTCGCTGCTCACCAGCCCCCCAGGAAACTCCGCCCCTTTACAGTGTCGCTGCTCACCAGCCCCCCAGGAAACTCCGCCCCTTTACAGTGTCGCTGCTCACCAGCCCCCCAGGAAACTCCGCCCCTTTACAGTGTCGCTGCTCACCAGCCCCCCAGGAAACTCCGCCCCTTTACAGTGTCGCTGCTCACCAGCCCCCCAGGAAACTCCGCCCCTTTACAGTGTTGCTGCTCACCAGCCCCCCCAGGAAACTCCGCCCCTTTACAGTGTCGCTGCTCACCAGCCCCCTGGAAACTCCGCCCCTTTACAGTGTCACTCCTCACCAGCCCCCTGGAAACTCCGCCCCTTTACAGTGTCACTCCTCACCAGCCCCCCCAGGAAACTCCGCCCCTTTACAGTGTCGCTGCTCACCAGCCCCCCAGGAAACTCCACCCCTTTACAGTGTCACTGCTCACCAGCCCCCCAGGAAACTCCACCCCTTTACAGTGTCAGTGCTCACCAGCCCCCCCAGGAAACTCTGCCCCTTTACAGTGTCACTCCTCACCCAGCCCCCCAGGAAACTCCACCCCTTTACAGTGTCACTGCTCACCAGCCCCCCAGGAAACTCCGCCCCTTTACAGTGTCACTCCTCACCAGCCCCCCCAGGAAACTCCGCCCCTTTACAGTGTCACTCCTCACCAGCCCCCCCAGGAAACTCCGCCCCTTTACAGTGTCGCTGCTCACCAGCCCCCCAGGAAACTCCACCCCTTTACAGTGTCACTGCTCACCAGCCCCCCAGGAAACTCCACCCCTTTACAGTGTCACTCCTCACCAGCCCCCCAGGAAACTCCACCCCTTTACAGTGTCGCTGCTCACCAGCCCCCCCAGGAAACTCTGCCCCTTTACAGTGTCACTCCTCACCCAGCCCCCCAGGAAACTCCGCCCCTTTACAGTGTCACTGCTCACCAGCCCCCCAAGGAAACTCTGCCCCTTTAGGGGCCAGAGATGCTGTGAGAAGTGGCCTTTTATTATATAAAACTGTTTTACGCAGAATTTAAGATGTACACGTGACCCTTCAGATTAAACCACAGCCCCAAACAGCTCCCTGATTTTAGCCTTGTAGGAGACCCTGGGGCAGAGGGGAACTACTAAACCAGACCTGGATTCCAGACCCACCGGGAAGTCATAAATGTGTGTTGTTTTAAGCCTCTAAAATTTGGCGTCGTTTGTGACACAGCAGAGCAACAGATCACCATCATGGTGTTGAAGGTGGAGCCAGCTGGGCTTGCTGGCTGACTCCAGGGCATTGGAGGACGCCAGAGCATTGACCTGAGCCCCTGGCAGGTGCGGCTGGCAGCACTGGGACAAGGACAACGAAGGCTGCAAGTCAAGAACTCTGCGCTGGGGCCAGGCAGCGGCTCACGCCTATAATCCCAGCACTGTGGGAGGCCGAGGCTGATGGATCACCTGAGGTCAGTTTCGAGTTCAGCCTGCCCAACATGGTGAAACCCCGTCTCTACTAAAAATACAAAAATTAGCCAGGCATTGTGACATATTCCTGTAATCCCAGCTACTCAGGAGGCTGAGGCAGGAGAATCACTTGAACCCAGGAGGCAGAGGTTGTGGTGAGCTGAGATTGCGCCACTGCACTCCAGCCTGAGCAACAGAGTGAGACTCCATCTCAAAAAAAAAAAAAAAAGACTTTGGATAAATGTGTGTTATCCAACAACTTTGGATAACAGAAAACACCATGACAAGTTGAGAAATGGATTACAGAAAAAAGAACGAGCTTCATATGTTAGCACCTATAATGTCATTTCATCTTGCATTTTGAACAATGAACCCTGAATTCTCATGTGCGCTGGGCTCTGCAAATCATGTGGCTGCTCCCTGCGGTCAGGAAGGACAGTGGGACTCAGGGGAGAAGGCAGGACGAGCTGAGACCCAGGCCGCCTGTCTCTACCACTGACTAGGACAGCGTTCCCAGCCTCCCCGTCTGCTCAGAATCCGCCCTGACCTGCTCCACACCCCGGCAGGCCCGCAGGGGCGGGCAGAACTAGAAGGGACCAGCGCATAGGGACCTGGGGGTGCTGGCACTGAGGTCTCTGGGCCTGGGACGCTGACCTTCTCGGAGCCCTGAGCTGGGCCAGGATGAGGTCTTCCCATGAGACCTGCCGCTGGCTAGGTGACTGGCCTGTGTCACACATGAAAATATATTCTGAGGCCCAAAGGGGGCCCAGACCCTGACTTCGTGGCCCAGAGCCAGGTTCTCCCCATAAGCAGCAGGCTTCTTTACCCACAGGCCACTGTCCGCTCAAGCCCCGCAGGCAGGGACCCTTGGTTTTGGGTGGCCCTGAGCTTGGGATTTGCGGCTGGCCGTGTGGCCCCTCGGAGCCAGTCCTGCACACTCGCAGGCACACACACGTGCACACTCGCACACAGCCACAGATTACACAGGCACCAGCTTCCCGGGAATCCATTTGTCATGCAAATGCCCCTCCTGGGGCCCCTCGCCTCCCCAGAGCTGTGTCTGTCCAGGGTGGGGCCCAGGTCCGTGGGGTCCTGCAGTTTCCTGGCCACAGCTATTGGCAACTGAGGGATGTCTCTCGAAAGAGGACCCAGATCCACGTCCAGGCTGGCCTGGGACCCGATCCCTGCCCAGCGCGGGGGCTGCAGCCTCAAGGCCCAGTCTGGCCACCGCCAAGTCCACTGGGAGCCAAGTGTGGCTTCATTTCCTCGTGGCTGCTGGTGCACCAGTGGGGTGGGGGTCCGTGGGGTGGGGGTCCGTGGGGTGGGGGTCCGTGGGGTGGGGGCCCGTGGGGTGGGGGCCCAGGCCTCTTGCCCTCCTTGGCTGCCTCCAAAGCAAGAGGGAGGGTCTCTCAGCCCTGTGCCCACCGACAGGCCCAGTCTCCATTCCTCCTAAAGCCCCTCTATGGCCCCCCAGCCCTTGGAGCTGAGCGTGTGAGAGCCGTCCCCTACAGGGTGGGCTCCAGAGGCAGAGCTGTGAGCCTGCTCCCCACCCACCCAGAGCCCAGCTGGGGCAGACCCAGGCATCCAGGCCGGCAGGGTGAGCCTGTGCCCGGGTTGGGCAGCCCCCTATGCTGGGGGTGGTCAGGCTCTGGGCCTAAGTGCTGCCGGGAGACAGGGTGGCCGGGCTCTGGGATGCTGGCTGAGGGACACAGGCTCCCTCCTGTCCTCCGGGGCCAGTGGACTCTGGGGCAGCCCCCACGCCTGCTGTCCTGTCCTCACGCAGCCTGTGAAGCAGGCTCCAGGCACACATGGGGGACCGCAGGGGCAGGTGGTCCAGACGGCTCTCAAGGCAAAGCTAGGAACACTGTCCCATCCCTCCGGAACCCACCCTGGTGAGGGGTGCATGGGCCCTCAGTGGCCACCTCACAGGACCGGGCACTGGGCACTTCATGAGGCTGTCCGCTCGGCCACAGCAGCCCTGCTGATGGAGGCCAGCCCTGGGCCCACTGCAGCTGAGCCGCCCAGGGGCCTGGCTACCCAGAGCTTCCCTGCGCTGTGCCCGGAGCCCCCCAGTGACCATCTCCTGCCCAGCCAGGCCCCAGACCCAGGGCAGCCTGCAGGACTCCGGGCCTCCACTCCCGCCACCTGAGTGTCTGTCCTGCGTCTGCCCCGCCCCTGCCCACTGGCAGCCACAGCCCTGGACGGGCCGCAGCCCTGGGCTTTCTCAGGGTGTCTGGGTTGGGGTGGGCAGGGCTGTGCTCTGGGGGTTCCCGTGGTCCCCTAGAGGGTGGGCTCAGCAGCATCAGCTGCCAGAGAGGCTGACCAGCCCTCACGGCTCTTGACGGTATGTGCAAGAGTTTGCCTGACGTGGTGGGGGATGCGGCTGGCCAGGAACTTTCTTGCCATCGTCTTTCTTGGTGTCTGTCTCCCCTGGGTTCTCTGGATCCTGTCAAGCCTGTATGCTGAGGGTACACTGTTACCAGGTGGCAAGGTGTCTCAGGCACTCCTTCAGAGTGAGCAGTCAGCTCGTGCTGCTGCCAGGGCAGAGGTGCAGAGAGTGGGGAGCAGCTGCTGGTGCCGGAACCCACAGCAAAACCCCCGCCCTCCAGCCCTGCCCCTGACACACCCCCGATGGTCTGGCGGAGCATCCCACAAGCCCAGCAAGAGGGCTCCTCTCCTCACCTGCCCAGGTCCCCTGGGGGAGGGGCCGTCCCTGTCCCCGCTGTCCCCCAGCCCTGGCCAGGGCTGTCCTCAGCACAGGTGGGGAAGGCAGGCCCCCGCCACCCTCTCAGGGCCACAGGCCTGGGGCAGGCCAGAGGGCTGGGTGAGGAGCCCTGGCAGGGCCCACCTGCAGCTCCCACTGGCGCCCCAGAAAGACTCCACACCTAGGAAGGGCCTCGGCAGGGACCAGAGCCAAGCCCTGCCCGCCTGGCCTCTGCCCCAACCCAGACGTACTGAGAAAGCCCAGGGCTGAGGCCCGTCTAGGGCTGCAGCTGCCTGTGGGCAGGGGCGGGGCAGACGCAGGACAGACACTCAGGTGGCGGGAGTGGAGGCCCAGAGTTCTGCAGGCTGCCCTGGGTCTGGGTCCTGGCTGGGCAGGAGAGGAGTCGCCAGCAGGGCTGGGCAGAGTAAGCCGCTCTCCCTGACGGGGCTCCTTGGGTGGTCAAGGGGCTGGCCAGGGCACGAGTGCCACACCCAGGCTGCAGCAGGGACAGCTCCACATGGAGGCCCACGGGCACTGGAACCTTTGGGCGCGTGCCCTGGCCTTGCAGCCACCCTCCCGGCTGGCCCCACGCCACGGCCGCGTCCCAGGACATGGTGTGCAGCCGGGAACAGGGCGTGTATTTGCTTAGGGCGCCCAGGAGCTACGGCCTGCAGGACAAGGGCCCATTGTGTGCCCAGCTGCCCCACCCCCGGGCCTGTCCACGCCCCTCGAACCCCGTCCACACGGCCCCCCACACACAACACCCTCCGCCAACCCTGCTACCCAGCCCTCTTGGCCTGTGCCCCCACCCTGCTCCTCCACCATCGCCCCTGCCTGCGTCCCCACAGCCAGTCCCCGATGTTTCCTTGTTTCCCACCCTGACACCCCTCCACCCAGCAGGACCCAGGTTCTCAGAGCAGAGGATCAGATTTCCGGCATTGCTGCCCGGGCTCCACGCGTCCAGGCCTCGCTCACGGGTCTCTCTATACTTAGTGGGCAGATCAGTGGCCCCTGCCCCTGGGGCAGAGCCCCTCAACTGGCGGGGACGCAGGCTTCCCACTGGAGGGACCCTGGGGAGAGGTCCTTGGCTGGAGAGGGGGGTGGGCCATCAGAAACTCCCCAGGCGGGTCCAGCATGCTGGAGGCGGCACAGGCCCAGGGCTGGGACCCTCTGCAGTGTGGGTCTCGCAGTGTCCCCCCGCTGGCCAGAGGTGAGGCCTCAGGTGTGGCGGGCACAGGCCGTGAGAGCCGCACCTGCCTGAGGGCCCTGGCTGTCAGACTTTCCACTCTAGAGGGGCTCAGGAGAGGTTCTGACACCAAGGGAGCTGGACCTCCTGCACCGTCCTAGGGACCCAGGCCCTTGGGTCCGCCAGACAAGCCCGGCACAGCCACTGCAGGGCCTCATGTCAGGCATGCCCCTCCCTCCCTGCAGTAGCACAGGGAGATTGGGGTCACCATCAACCACCGGGAAGCACAGAGGGATGGGGGGATATGGGGGACAGGGGGGTATAGCGGGGGGAGGCGGGCATGGTGCCTGGGCCAGGCTGTGCTGTTGGGGGTGGGAGGGGTGGGGCCTGGGCCAGGCTGTGTTCGGGGGTGTGGGACGTGGGCAGGGCTGTGTTATAGGGGGGTGGGGGGCCTGAGTGGGGCTGTGTTTGTTGGGGTAGGGGGGTGCGGGGCCTGGGCCGGGCTGTGTTTGTGGGGGCAGGGGGATGTGGGGCCTGGGCCGGGCTGTGTTGTCAGGGGTACACTGGCTGATGAGGGAATTCTCTACCCAGCTAAGCAAGTAACTGGAAGGACCGGGCCCAGCCGCCTGCTGGAGCTGCCTGGGGTCCAGGGGTGGCCGCCCTGCTAGGCCTGCTCTATGGCAACACGGAGGGTTTGCAGCAGCTTCTCCCAGGCCCTGTGGGCCGAGGGCTCAGGAGTCCAGGGCAGCACAGGACAGGCACGTCTGGGGGCCCCTAATAGCCAGAAGGGCCCCTGGTGAGGCCAGGCAGGGGGCGGCTGCCTTTCCACAGTCCATCCGCCCACTCAGCCACATTTGGGGGTCTCTGCCCACCAGGCTCCACCCTCCTCCCACTCCCCACCCCAGCTATGACGTCTTCTCGTGCCAGCCTCACAGGGGCCTTAGACTGGACGGCAGTGTTTGGCTCGCAAATGAGGAACCTTGGCTGGAGGTTACTGGGACAGGGGCGGGGAGGCTGGTGGGGGCTGAGGAAGGGTGTTGGGAGGCTAAGGTGGTGCTGAGGAAGGGGGTGGAGAGGCTAGTGGGGGACTGAGGACGGGGGCGTGGAGTCTGGGAGGCTGAGGCCAGGGGCGGGGAGCTGGAGGGCTGAGGATGGGGGAAGGGAGCTGGGAGGCTGGGTGACTGAGGACGGGGGTGGGGAGGCTAGGGGGCTGAGGACAGCTTCCTGGCAGGCCTGGCTGCGTGGGCCCCTCCTCAGGCCAAGGGCCGGCCAGGTAAAACCAGCCTGACCGGGTGCTGTGTGTGAGCCTGCATCTGTCTGCGCACTTGTCACGTGTGCTGTGGACTGCGGCCAGGAGGAGCTGCGTGCGTCACAGCAGTGCCCTGTGGCAAGAGGTTGGGCGGGGCCCACCTGCGCGAGGCCCACCTGCCCAGCCAGGGCGGGAGCAGGTACCAGCAGCCAAGACTTCAGGGCTGGGCCCCAGGGGAGGGCAGAGTCGAGGCCCAGGCAGAGCCCCTCCACCTGTCTTCACAGGCCAGGATGCAGAGACCGGGTATCTGGGCACCGAGTGGAGGCCGAGAGAGGCAGGGAGGTCACCAGGCCCCATCAGGAGGCCAAATTTGGCCTGGGGCCTGGCCCTGAGTGGGTTAAGACTCAACTCCATACCTCCCACCCCCTGGCTGTGCCCACCCACCTCAGCCCAAGGGTAGCTGACCAGTGCCCTCCAGAGCCCTGAAACCCTGGGGCAGGGCCAGTTGGAAGGGCCACCAGCTCCCGCACACCTGTGGCTGGTTTCTGCCCAGATCTCACTGAAGGGATCCACGCCCAGGCAGGCTGCTGAGTCACCTCTGCTGGGAGCTCAGGACCCAGGTGGGATTTCAGGACCACAGGCCCTCAACTGAGGCCCGTGTGCCCCCACTCAGCCCAGCCCACCTCCCTCCCACCCACATCCTTCCAAGACTCAGCTCCTCCCAGTGCCCTAGGCCTGGCCAGTGGCAATGCTGGGGTGTGACCACAAGGCCCATTTCGCAGCTAGGAAGGTGGGCTCAGGGTGGAGGCCCCACCGGGCCACAGACTCCATTGAGGTGCCTCTGATCTTGGGGCTAAGTCAGTGAACAGGAAAGAGAGGCCACCTGACTGAGGTGTAAGGAGTGCTTGGGCCCAGCAACTGCAGCCCTCACTCCCCCGTCAGCAGGCCCGGCCCCAGTAGAGCTGACACAGAAGAGTGGGTTGCAGGCTGAGCTGGTCCTCTGGGGCCCAAACCAGGCCTGGCACCCACGACCCTGAAGAGCGGATCCTGCTGGGACACCAACCACCCCCAACACCTAGTCGGGGCAGGGTGGCAGGGACAGGGGGGAGCTCTGGGCCGCTGAAGGGGCCAGGGCGCTGGATGGGGAATTTCCTGGAGGTGGAGGAGCCCACCAAGAGTAAAAGTGCAGAATTCTTTCCATTCTTTGCATTTCTCTGAGATGATTCTGCAGGGGTGTTGCCTGGAGGACCCGTGGTATGTGTGTGTGTGTGTGCACGCGTGTGGTACGCATGCATGTGTGAACATGTGTGTGGTGTGTGTGCACCGTGTGTGGTGTGTGTGCATGTGTGTGGTGTGTACTTGTGTGTGGTTGTGTGCGTGCGTGTGTGTGTGTGCGCATGCAGCCTGCCCCTGGTGCCTCATCCCCCCTTTCCCCTGGGCGTGGCCCCGCTGTGCTGGCCGCTCGGCCCCCACAGGTCTGCACTGGTGAACCCTCATGTTCCCTCATGGAGCCCGGGGGAGGTGAGGAGGACCTGGATAGGGCCCAGGCCCAGATGCCTGCAGGAGAGAGAGCTCCACACAAGGGGTTTGTGAGGCCTTGCCCCAGCCCCAACGAGATTCAGGTGCCCCACTGTGGGATATGGGGACAGGCAGGTGACGCCCCGGGTCTCAGGCTCCCCATCTGGACAATGGATGGACACGCGTGAGCAAGACCCTGAAGCCCTGTCCCTCAGCTTCCCCAGGCAGGGCCGCAGTGCCCTCCTCCTGAGGGCTGGGAGGCTACAGCACCCAGTGGAAGAAGGGGCTGGGCACAGTGGGGCTGGCTCCAGAGCAGAGGGAAGGAGCCGCAGGAGCTACACCCCCGGGCGAGGGGGTGGTGTGAAGGTGCCTTTGGAGGCACCTGCCTGGCACGTATGGCTGGCTGCATGTGCACACACCCCCACGCTCACCTGGGAACAGGTGTGCACACAAGCACTTGCTCCCTGAGCCCTGACCTAGACTGACCCTCCGCTAGGACTGCCCGGACGCCCTCCAGGCCAGACTGAGTCCTTCTCAGCTCCTCGGCCCTGGGTCACCCACAGCACTGCCATTGGCTTGGGGCGCAGCCAAGAGCAGACAGGGTGTTCAGGGATGAGCTGGGCAGGCGCTGGGGCCTCCCCATGTCAGAGGCCGCTTGGCTTCTGGGCACCTGCCCTCCTCTCCCCCTTCCTCTCCCCCACCCCCAAAATGTCACTTCCCAGGAATAGGGAAGTGGGCCAGAGGCTGGAAAACAACTTGGCCACTTCTCCTGAACGTCACACTCCACCCAGGCTACTTCACGGCCCCACGTCAGAGGGGCTGGGGGGACCCTGGACAGAGGTGGGGACAGGGCACAGCGCCTGCCTGCCAGGCCTCAGCAGGGCCCTCTGGACTCTCCCAGCCTAGACCCAGGGGCAGTCCTGGGATCTGCCTCCCTCAGCCATTCTGGCACTCCTGTCCCCGCAACATGGTGAAGCAGGAAGGGCCTGTGAGGGCACAGCTCGTGGGGGTTCCGGGAAGCAGCAGTGGGGCCGGGAAGGGCTGGCAGGCCGAGTTGCCACTCAGGGTGGCCAGACCCCCCATCCACCGCAGGCCCTGGATGTTGACACAGACACACCCACAGGTGCCCCTTCCTGGGTCCGGGAGCCCCGTGCTCTGCTCCTGCTGCATCCTGGGGTCAAAATGCCCCCGGGGCCTCTTCATGGCCACCCAGGCTGGCCCTGGGGACACTCCTAGGAACAGACCCAGGTCCTTCCGGCAAAGGCCGCAGGAGGAGAGTGTGGAAGGTCCCCGCAGAGCCACACAGGCACAGCCTGGAGGACATCACTTCCTGGGGCTCATCCAGCTGACTTGTCCCCAGCCCTGGCCCAGTGTCACATCCAGGCGGTGGCTGCCAGGATCCAGCCCCTAAACACAGCCCGGGGGCCACTCCCAGCAGCCTGGAAAGGAGGAGACAGGCTTTCATGGGTGCTGTCCTTTTCCTTTCTCCACAAGCAGAACTTTGGGCCACGTAGGTCCTTTCTTGGAACCACTGACTGCCCCCACCAAACCCAGGTGCGGGGGACTCTCTCCCCTCCCCCAGGCCCATCTCTGAGCCATTTGAAGAGGACATCCCAAGGGCCTGGAGTGCCCACTTGCCAGCTCCAAGCTGTGTGGATTCTGCCCGGGTCTGGCAAGGAGGGGCCAGACAGAGCCCGGCCTGACACTGTCACCTGTCCTGCCCTGAGCTGTCTGTGGGCAGAGCTCAAGCTCTGGCAGCAACACTCCAGTCTGAGTGCCCAGCTGGGCCAGCTGCCATTCACAGGCCTGACCTGCCCCCAAGTCCCCATGCCTGGGAAGGCGGCTGCCCCCTCTGACAGGAGTGGGGATCCAGGAGCCCCGGAGGTGCGTGCATCTCTGGGGTGGTGACGGCGTTCTGAGCCCATGCTCTGAAGGAATGTTTGCTGTGATCAGGCCCCCTGGGGGGGTCCGAGCTCCTGGGACTCCATCTGCAGGTCCGGCTCCTCATGGCTGGACACTGGCTTGGAGCAGCCCTTGGACCATCCTTGGAAGCTTCAGAAACTCTCCCAGGAAAGCGTTACCCCTGCTGCAGGCCCTGGGCTTCCGGCTCCTCAAAGCCCCTGGGTGGCTCCAAACTGTACAAGCCTGACCGGGGACCCATGGGGCCTGGTGGCCCCCAGCCTGGCTCTGGGTGGGAGAGAGCACCCCACTCTCACCTCTGCACATTGTGACTCCCCCCCAATGCCCTCCTGACCTCCTCCGGGGAGCCCCTGGGTGAGACCCACGGGGGAGCTGGGCTCGGCGTGTGTGTGAGCCTGCAGCAGCTGCACAGACACCCTGGAGGAGGGCCAGACCCGGCTTCTGGCTCCTAGGGAACCCCCACCACCACCTCTCCTGAGTCTCCTCCTCATCAGAATGCTGGGGGCCAGAGCCAAGTGGCTGGGGCCCGTCCTGTCTGGGCACCAGGCAGAGGCCAGCCCACTCCGAGTCCTCCAAGGTCTCCAGCCTGGGCCCAGAAGCTGAGCCCTCGCAGTGGGGTCAGATGTGAGCTGTTGAGGGCAACTCTGCCTCCCCAGCCCCGTGTGGACCAGGCCAGGACAGGAAGAGCAAGTTGGGGCCCCCGTGACCAGCTGCGGCTCTTGGCCTGCAGGATTTCAGCAGGGAGCAGGCAGAACTGCCATGTGGCACGCTGGGCCCTGCCCAGCCGCCTCATCCCAGGAGCCCTCCTCCCAGGGTCTGTGCCCAAAACCACAGGCTCTTCTACTGGGCACCCATTGTGTGCCGTGGGACGTGCTCCTTGGTACAATGTCGTCAGATTCTGTGCACAGCCTCCACAGCAATCGCAGTGCCTCTCCGGAGACTGAGCCTGGTAGAGTCTGGGGATGTGTCTGTGACTCTGGGCTGGGTCAGCGGAAGAGCAGGGACCCAAGCCAAGGTCCCAGGACGGCCCCAAAGGGCTACCAGGGAAGACACTGCAGGGCCAAAGGCCAAGAGGTATGAAGTGGGTAGGGCTGTGGTCCAGGCCCAAGGCCAGGGTGGCCTGTCCCTCGTCAACAGGTCAGAGGTCCCAGGTGAGGAGGGGGCCCTGCACGCCTGCCCTGGCCCCCGGCCCAGGCCTGGGCCACACACGCCACACAGCTCCGTCTCAGGCTGAGTCGTGGTCTGGGACGTGGCAAGGCCACAGCTCTCCAGGTTGGAGGATCCAGTGAGGCTGCTGCGCTGAAGCCACAGTTCTCGCCATCACCGCAGCCCCCGGGCGACCAACAGAGGCAGCCCCCCTCCAGCTGGGTCTCAGCATCTGCTCCACCGAGGACAGGGTTCAGGACAGGACGCTCCCACAGCATCTTCTATGTTTGTGCAGGACTCTTTCTGCAGAGTCCAAGCGACGGATGCCAGGCGGCCATGCTCACTGGGAGCCCAGGCCCCGGGTGGCTTATGGAATATAAATGGTCTGTGCTGGTAGCAGGTGGGGGTAACCTGGTGGGAACAGCAGCCTCTCCAACACAGGCCAGGCCTCAGCTGAGGGGTAAAACTGGTGTCCTCCAGGCAGGGACAGAGGCTGGAAGAGGCAGCCACAGCGGCTGGGCCAGAGTTCACACAGGCCACCCACACCCCCGGCTCCCACTGACTAGGCGCCCCACTCCACCCCAGGCCCAACCCTGGGATGCCTTTGGTGAAACGTTGCAAAATCCTGGCACAGCTCTGCTGGCTCCTATCTGCAGCGGGTGAGAGGCTGCGACGACTGAGAGTGGAGGCCAGAGGGGAAAGAGCCTCTCCCCACAACAGGCATCGCCTGCCCCCACCACTGCCCTGGGAGCACCCAGTCTTGGCCGCTGCAGCCTGTGTGGGCTAAAAGACGAGGTGCAGCAGGTGCCCATCCCAAGCTGGGTACAGCTGGGGGAGTCCGGTCTGCAGGGAGATGACACAGAGCTCCAGCCCAGGGCCTGGGGCAGCCGTATTGGGACATTGATTCTGGGTGGCAGCAGGTGCTGGCGGGGGCCAGGCCCATGGGCTGGGGAGGAGGGCCTGTACTCTGGTGGCCCAGGGGAGCCACAGAGGGTCCAAGGCAGGATCATGAGGGGCACACAGTGGGAAAAAGACCAGGGTGGCCAAGGGGGCTCACACTGGGGCCTGGGATGAGGGTGGGAGTGGGCGGGTAGATTGGCTGGAAGGAGGTTTGGGAATGGGCTAGGCCTCGGTAAGGGCTTGGGGGCAGGTAAGGGGACACCCCCTCCTCAGGCATGGCCTGGGTTGGACGGGCATTAGATACAGACAGGACAAGGCCGGGCGACCCTGTGGGATAGGCACGGGGCAACTGGAAACAGGCTGATTAAGGAGGCCTTGGTCATTGGCTTGAAGACTGGGGGTGGACAGGATCCCCAGGGAAGGAGGGAAGAGGGGTGGGATGGGCTGGTGGGAGGCAGGACAGTGGGGACACAGCCTGGTGAGCGGGAATGGGGGTGCCCGTGGAGCATGAACCCTGTTAACACTCCCTTCTGCAATGCCCCAGCTTTGAGGGGGTGTCTATAAGTGTGATTCTGTGTGTGAGTGTTTGTGAATTGGTGCGTGTGAGCAGTGTCAGCATGCATGTATGTGTGGGAGACTGTAAGTGGTCCCAGCCACCTTCCATTCCACCTCCTCATCCTCCTGAATCCAGGCAGGTCAGCCTGGCTTGGGTCACCACGGCAAGAGTGTGACCCTCCTTCCAGCAGGCCGGGGGACCTGGGGGGACTTGCCGTGTCCACTGCGGAGCAGGGCCAGCTGTTTCCAGGTCAAGCTGTCGGGATGGGATGGCTCAGGGGCTGGGCTGGGGACTGGGGTATGCAGACCCTCTGACAAGCTCTGCTCCATTCCCCTGTCCCTGCCCTGGGAAACACCTGCTCCAAGGACAGGCAGAGGCCCTGGCCCTCGAGCAAGGCTGCCCCTCTCAGCAGGATAGCCCAAGGGAAGGAAGCACCCATGCCATGCTGGCCTGAGCTTCAGGTGGGGTGTGGGGTGAGAGGACACAGGAAGGGGCTGGGCCAGGCCCTCTGCAGTCAGTACCCAGGCGGAGCGGCCCCCGCACCAAGACCTTGCCAAGCCCTCCTCCTGGCTCACCTCCTGTCTGCAGGAGTGGCCCCAGCTCTGGCCCATGGGCTTGGCCTGCCCTTGGGGCCCACCGGATGGGCCATCCATAAACCAGGAAAAAACAGGCAGGGCTGGTGTCCTGCACTGCTGGGGACTTGGCTGGGGGGTGGGGTGTTGATGGGACCTATGGGAAAGGGGTGGCCCAGGGCAGAGGGTGAGAGGCCCTGACGCCTCTCAGATTTTTCTCGTCCTATATGCAGAGCGCAGATGCTCCACAACTGGGATGACCCATATCTGTTTGCCAAGCTGAGGAACAGGCTGGGCTGTGCCCAGTGGCAGGGGAGGCGCAGGACAAGGTGAGCAGGGTCATCTGGGGTTACTGGGGACCCCAGTACTCCAACTAGATCAGATGTGGTGGCCTGGGCCAGACACAGTCCAAAAGAGGCCTCAATATCAGTCCCAGGGGAGAGTGAAGGGCTGGGGTCCACGCTGACCCCGCACGGAACTCACCGTCAGTGCAAGGGTCCTCGCTGCACACACACATATAAGTGCGTACAACAGCAAACCTACAACATACACCAGTGTCTGGACAGACGTGGTTACAAAGATGTCACACTTTAGGGAAACGGCTGCCTCCGGCCCTGCCCTGCCCTCCACTCCAGGGCCAGGCTGCTGGACCCCCACGCAGGAGCTCTCTGGAGGATTTCACAGAGGCCTGTTGGCAGGAATCCCATCTGGAGGCCCGGAGGAATCTCCAGCACACCGCACTTTGTGAAGGAGCGAGTCCTCCTGGCTCTTAGTTAAGGGACACTTGAGAGTTTCAGAGCAAGACCCGGGGCCTAGGGAGAGCCAGGGTGGGGTGCCTGCCCGCCAGAGCCTGGTCTTCTACGGCCAGGATGACTCAGGGAAGACTGGCCTGGAGCCTGACATGTCAGACTCAAGGAAAACTAACCTGACATGTCAGGCTGAGGACCCTGGCCCCTCCAGACTGACATGAACTCAACTGTAGTGGTCACCCCCTAGACCTACTCTGCTCTCCAGCGTCTCTGCCCACCTCTGTTGCATGTCCAGCACAGAAGAGGGCGGCCCCACTGGATCCTCAAGCAGGTCCCCGGGAGGACCACGTGGGCAGCAGCCCCTCCTCCTTCGCAGGTGCTGTGTGGATACTGCTGGAGGGGTAGGCTCGGGCTGTCATCCTACCAGGGATCTGATCTCGGGGGAGCCCTGCGCTGGGTGCGTGGTGGGTGGGGGGAAGGCTAACCCACCAGCCCCAACTCTGCCCTGGTACTGCAGGAGAGAACTGGACAGAGCTCTAGGAAGCAGGGGCTGGAGGGGGAGGGGACTGGGGGACAGACAATGTCGGGTTGACTTTGATCCTGAGGTGACAGGACCCAAGGAACAGGAAGAGATGAGCCAGGCAAGAGAGGAGCCCCCAGGAGCACAGGCATGGGCCCAGGCAGTGGGGGACAAAGCGAGCCCCACAGGGCGCCCAGATGGCAGGTGGGCCTGGGCCAGTCCCGAGAGCCACAGCCTCAGAAGGGCCGAACAGGGGAGTGGTGTGTGAGTGGTCAGTGCAGAGAGCGATGGTGACTGTATAGAGGTGAGAGGTCAGACTCGGGGGAGGCTGGAAGCTCCGAGGCAAGTATGTGTGCACGCTGACGGTCACACCAGACCGCCCGGGGACGTCTGCCGCAATACTTAGACCCCTGAGGGTCACTGAGAACGCCTAGCAGTGCCAAGAGGACCAGCCCCTGGGCCCTCTGGCCCCCAACTCTCAACCCACTAGCCCTGGGGCTGGCAGGTGGCCACTCACGTCCTGGAACCCTGAGCTGCTCTCAAGCCAGTGACCTTGGACCAATGTTGGCAATCTGTGGGTTTGCACCAAACCACACAGGTGAGTCAGGCTTCTGTACAGAGAGCGGGGAAGGGGCACGACAGGGTGAAGTCCAGACCAGGGCAATGTTTACCCTGGCTGTTCAGCCTTTGAGTGCAGCTGTCGCAGCAATCAAGGTGGGCTCCCTGGTTGAGGTGGACAGCAGCTGCTGGAGAGCCCGGAGGGCGGCCAAGACCGTGTCAGAAGGCAGGAGCCGGGCGGGGCCACTCCAGGCACCGGCCAGCAGGGCAGAGGTTCCAGGGAGGGCCCTCGGGCTGCGGGGGTGAGGTCAGAGCCCAGGGTGAGGAGGAAACATCTCCAGCCAGGTACGCTCTCGGCCCCCGCCGGGGCTGCGAGGCTGGGGGCGCTGCCGCTGGGAGGGCTTCCAGAGGAGCCGGCGCTACCTCCCCGCGCGCCCGGCCACGTGCGCGACGGGGTGCGCAGACAGCCGGGGACGCAGACTCGCGGCGTGTGTCACCTCGAGGCGGCGGGACAAGCCGACGTCGCCTCCCGCACTCCCACGCCCCCAAGAACCCTGCTCGGGGCCGGCGGGTGACCTTCGTAGGCGCTTATGGGGGCGGGGCCCGGAAACGGCTCTCCCCGCCCTCGCCCCGCCATTGGCTGGGGCGCCAGATTTCTTTAAAAACTCCGGCTTCCATTGGCTCGTGCGGCCCCTCCTCGTTCTGCCCGAGGTGCCACGGCCACCGCCCGCGCGGGCGCTGCGCCTGCGCGGAGTGCGAGCGCGAGCGCGGAGAGCGGACCGACGCGAAGGACGCGACACGCCGTGCGCCTCCGCGGCTGCGCTACGGCAACGAGTCCCGGAGCGGCACCGCGCCCGCCGCACCCGGCCCTCGCCCGCCCGGGGACAGGCGCCCAGCTGCCCCGCCGTCTCCCGAGCGAGCGCCCGGCCGCTGCCGCCGCGCCGGTCCCGGGCGGAAGGGGGCGGGGTCCCGGCTCGCCCCGCCCCCGCGGAGGGATACGCGGCTCCGCGGCCCAAAACCCCCGGGCGAGGCGGCCGGGGCGGGTGAGGCGCTCCGCCTGCTGCGCGTCTACGCGGTCCCCGCGGGCCTCCCGGGCCCACTGCGCCGCGCGGACCACCTCGGGCTCGGACGGCCGGTGTCCCCGGCGCGCCGCTCGCCCGGATCGGCCGCGGCTTCGGCGCCTGGGGCTCCGGGCTCCGGGGAGGCCGCCGCCCGCGATGCTGCTCTCCAAGTTCGGCTCCCTGGCGCACCTCTGCGGGCCCGGCGGCGTGGACCACCTCCCGGTGAAGATCCTGCAGCCAGGTACGCGCGGGGCCGGCGGGGCCGGGGCCGGGGCCGGGGCCAGGGCGGGGACCGGGGGCGCCCCGGGCAGCACCAACCCCGCCCGCGCCTCCCTGCAGCCAAGGCGGACAAGGAGAGCTTCGAGAAGGCGTACCAGGTGGGCGCCGTGCTGGGTAGTGGCGGCTTCGGCACGGTCTACGCGGGTAGCCGCATCGCCGACGGGCTCCCGGTGAGTCGGACCGTCGGGCGGGCCCGGGGTTCTCGCGCGCCTTGCGCCTCGCGCCTCGCTTGGCCGGGCCTGACCCCCCGCGTCCCCGCAGGTGGCCGTGAAGCACGTGGTGAAGGAGCGGGTGACCGAGTGGGGCAGCCTGGTAAGTTGGGGCACGGGCGGCGGCGGCGGGCGGGCGGGCGCGGGGCTTTTGCTGACCGCCGTGTCCCCCAGGGCGGCGCGACCGTGCCCCTGGAGGTGGTGCTGCTGCGCAAGGTGGGCGCGGCGGGCGGCGCGCGCGGCGTCATCCGCCTGCTGGACTGGTTCGAGCGGCCCGACGGCTTCCTGCTGGTGCTGGAGCGGCCCGAGCCGGCGCAGGACCTCTTCGACTTCATCACGGAGCGCGGCGCCCTGGACGAGCCGCTGGCGCGCCGCTTCTTCGCGCAGGTGCTGGCCGCCGTGCGCCACTGCCACAGCTGCGGGGTCGTGCACCGCGACATTAAGGACGAAAACCTGCTGGTGGACCTGCGCTCCGGAGAGCTCAAGCTTATCGACTTCGGTTCGGGCGCGCTGCTTAAGGACACGGTCTACACCGATTTCGACGGTGAGTGCGGGCGCGGGGCAGGGAACGTTCCGGGGGCCTTGCCGGCCGGTTAACGCCTGCGGTGGGCGGCGCATGGAGGGGCTGGTGACTGTTGGGCGGCCGCGCGCCCTGGGTCTGCTCTCGTGGGGGCAGAGGCCCACGCGCTACCCTGGGGAGGGCTAAGCGAGGGATCAAGAGAGGGATCGTGCTGGGTGGGGGCTAGGGGTGCTCTCAATATTGCTCCCTCCGCCGCGTTGGGGAGTACGGGATCTCTTGCCCCGGTGTGGGAGGCGCGTGACATCCTTCCGGCCCGAGAGACCCCCGGCTGGGGGCGGTAGCGGAGGAGTCTCCTTGCGTGACGCAGGGCGCAGCCGGGCTGGGTCTGCGCCGGGAGCCTGGAGGCCCCCGCGGCTTGGTTGGAGTGGCGGGGCCTCCCCTGCGTGGGGGCGGGAGCTGCGTGCCTACGGAGCGCGGGAGCGCCGCGGCAGAAATCCCCGCATTGCGGAGCTTGGGGAAGCCGGGGCTCCCCACTCGCCTCTCCCTCCTCCCTCCCTCTCTCCCCGCCCCCAGTTCCCGCAGGCAGGCGCGCCGGGCGGTAAGGGACCCGCGCTGCTCCCTAGTAGCCTCACTGCGCGTCTGTTTGTTGTGAAAGCCGAGCCCTTGCTCATGTGACCTGCTCCTCCCCCGCGGCCAGCGGAGGGGGACGGCCAGCCCCTCCCCCAGCCCCCCCATCGCCTGCCGGGGTTTTTCCAGGGTGATGACGAGCAGGATTTTGAGGCCTGGCTTTGCTTCCTGTGACTCAGGCCAAGGAGTTAACCAGCAGGGACCTCGCCGTCTGTTGAGCGACTCTGCCCCTGTGGTGGGCGTGCTAAGCCCTGTGTCCCCTTAGGCACCCGAGTGTACAGCCCCCCGGAGTGGATCCGCTACCACCGCTACCACGGGCGCTCGGCCACCGTGTGGTCCCTGGGCGTGCTGCTCTACGATATGGTGTGTGGGGACATCCCCTTCGAGCAGGACGAGGAGATCCTCCGCGGCCGCCTGCTCTTCCGGAGGAGGGTCTCTCCAGGTGCGTGGGGGCTCGAGGCGGGGGTGGGGGCCTCGCCCTGCCTGGGCCCTCCCTGACCTCTCCGCTCTGCACAGAGTGCCAGCAGCTGATCCGGTGGTGCCTGTCCCTGCGGCCCTCAGAGCGGCCGTCGCTGGATCAGATTGCGGCCCATCCCTGGATGCTGGGGGCTGACGGGGGCGCCCCGGAGAGCTGTGACCTGCGGCTGTGCACCCTCGACCCTGATGACGCGGCCAGCACCACGTCCAGCAGCGAGAGCTTGTGAGGAGCTGCACCTGACTGGGAGCTAGGGGACCACCTGCCTTGGCCAGACCTGGGACGCCCCCCAGACCCTGACTTTCTCCTGTCTGGGCCGTGTCCTCCTGCGGAAGCAGTGACCTCTGACCCCTGGTGACCTTCGCTTTGAGTGCCTTTTGAACGCTGGTCCCGCGGGACTTGGTTTTCTCAAGCTCTGTCTGTCCAAAGACGCTCCGGTCGAGGTCCCGCCTGCCCTGGGTGGATACTTGAACCCCAGACGCCCCTCTGTGCTGCTGTGTCTGGAGGCGGCCTTCCCATCTGCCTGCCCACCCGGAGCTCTTTCCGCCGGCGCAGGGTCCCAAGCCCACCTCCCGCCCTCAGTCCTGCGGTGTGCGTCTGGGCACGTCCTGCACACACAATGCAAGTCCCGGCCTCCACGCCCGCCCGCCCACGCGAGCCGTACCCGCCGCCAACTTTGTTATTTATGGTGTGACCCCCTGGAGGTGCCCTCGGCCCACCGGGGCTATTTATTGTTTAATTTATTTGTTGAGGTTATTTCCTCTGAGCAGCCTGCCTCTCCCAGGCCCCAGGGGACAGTGGGGAGGCAGGGGAGGGGGTGGCTGTGGTCCGGGGATCCCAGGCCCTGATTCCTGTGCCTGGCGTCTGTCCTGGCCCCGCCTGTCAGAAAATGAACTTGTATAGTGGCTAACTTAAGGGGAGTGGGTGACCCCGACACTTCCAGGCACTGTGCCCTGGGTGCGGGTTTTAAATTATTGACTTTGTACAGTCTGCTTGTGGGCTCTGAAAGCTGGGGTGGGGCCAGAGCCTGAGCGTTTAATTTATTCAGTACCTGTGTTTCTGTGAATGCGGTGTGTGCGGGCATCGCAGATGGGGGTTCTTTCAGTTCAAAAGTGAGATGTCTGGAGATCATATTTTTTTATACAGGTATTTCAATTAAAATTTTTTTGTACATAGTGGATAATCCTGTATTTATTGGGCTGGGCATTCTGGGGAAAGAGAGGGGCTCTGAGAAAGGGGCTTTTGGCTGCTGGGTGACCTGACAGGTTTCCTGTGGGGCTGGCAGTTTTGCCCACAGGGGAAACGGGGGAGGCCCAGCTGGGTGCCAGCCTCCCCAGTGCCACAGGCTATTTCATGTGGCTTGTGGCCCACCCCACTAGCCCATGCTGCACCCAGGGAGAGGAGCAGCTGGCTCCTGGGGTGCCTCCGAGGTGGAGGCAGGGAGCCAGGCCCTGAGGATGCAGCACCCCCCACTAGTCAGGAGATCATTCCTGGGTGGTCCCAGGAGGATCTCTGCAGCCCCTGCCCAGGGAGGCCTTGCCAGTGGGAATGGCCACACTTGTATCCTGGCTTGGTGGAAACAGAGATGTGCGGGGGTGGGGGAGGGAGTCCATGCTGCCTCAGAGGGTGGCTGGGGGTTTTGAAGGATAAGGAGGAGTTTGCCAGGCACATGGGGTGGGAGTGTGTTCCGGGCAGTGCCAAGGACGTGCGGAGGACACGACGGTGGGGTCTGGTGGAGGGTATCGGGGTGTTCAGTCAGTTATAGTTAGACCCTGGCCTGGCGGGTGTGTGGTGAGAGTGGGGTATGAACCAGGTTCGGGTGTGGCAATGGGCCTGGCCACAATGTTCCCTGGTGGGTGGAGGGTCCCAGTGAGAGTGCTCCCCCACCCCCATCCCAGGGGCCTTCTGCTCAACTGCCCACCCCGTGCTGGGCTGTGGGGTGCCTCATGTTGGCAGTGGACCCGAACCTGGGGCATCACCCAGTCTGCCAAGCGCACCTACTCGGCTCTCTGGCTCCTGGAGCCGTGTCTGCCCCCTGCCTCCCACCTGCTCCTCCGAATAAGAGTCCCTGATAAAGAGCCCAGGGCAGGCAGCACCGCACTGGACAGAAGACTGTCCCAGGCCGGAGGCCAGAGGCTGTGGCAGAGGCGGGAAGTTTGGGAAAGTGAAACAGGAGGAAACGAAAGTCACTCTTCCCCTGAAGAGGCAAAGAGGGCTCGGGTGGGGGTTCCCGGCTCAGGTTGTGACTGTTGAGGGCATCAGTGGGTGTCTGTGGCCTCTGCTATGGAGGTCCAGGAGCGCCTGGAGGGCAGCTGCTCAGTTAGGCAGGTCCCTCGGGGCCCTCATCTCACCCTACAGCCTCAGCCCAGCAGGGGAGATGAGAAGGTGCCGGGAAGGACAAGCCACCGGTTCCCATAGACCTGGCCCAACCAGCATGCCCTGAGTCCAGCCTGGTCCAGTGAGGCTTTTCCCATTACCCCACTCCCCACTGCCAAAATGGGACCCTCGGGCAGCAGCTATTGCCACCCACCTGCTCGTGGGCCAACTGCCATGGGCATTCCCCAGCCCCAGCTTCATCCAGGCAAAGGCCCTCCACGCAGGTTGCTTTTGGGAAACTGAAGCCCAGAGAGGCAGGAACCTCGGGCAGATGTCAGAATAGGACTCTGGTCCTTCCCACTGCTGTACCCCGCACACTGCTGCTGAGGGCTGGCTGGGGACCCCTCTAAGGTGGCCTACAGGGTGGGGACATCATCCAGGGCCCTGGGAATGGGTGCAGGTGCAGGGTGCTGGGCTGAGGCTTCCAGCGAGATAGCTCTGGCCTTCTAGCACAGAGGATGGCGCGCTTGGGGGGCCCTCTGGACATAGCCCTCCACCCCTGACTCAGGAGGAGACAGGGCCCAGCCAGCCTCGGGTCCTTCCTCAGGCTCTTGGCCACACGTTGTCTGCCTGGCTGAGCACCACGGCCCAGGGGCGGCAGGAGCTGGTGGAGGATGCCTGTGGGCCTTTTCTGGCTCCTGGGGCAGCCCATAGTGAACTTTCAGAGACGTCTCTGAGGGCGCCATCCTAGTCCAGAGACAAGCAGAGCTCCAGAGCCCAAGCCCAAGGAATTTGCTCCCCCGCCAGCCCCGTCCCACCTCCGCTGCTTTGGCTCTGCTGGGCCACTTGACTTTGGGTGCTGGACGAAGAGGAAGGATTCAGGGCCTCCCCAACCCTTCCCCGGCCCCCTCCAGCCCCCCAGCTGTCTGGGCTCCCGCACATCCTGCCCCTAGACACTCCCTGGGGCTCTGGCAGGATCCAAGTGACTGTAGGCCTGGTTCCTCCCCCCGGCCCCCACCCTAGACCCTGAGGTCTGGCCCCTCCCTGGGGGTCGAAGCCCAGCAGAATCCACTGTGTTCCTGCGGGGCCTCTGTGGGCTCCTAGGTGGGTCCTTCCCTATGGACTGGGCCCCTCCCACCCTGCCTAGGAGCCTCCAGGGCTGCAGCACCCCTTGGCCACTCGGGTTGAGGGATGATGTGTATCCCCAGCCAGGCTCACCCCTGCAGGGTCTACACCAGGTGACTGGTCTGGACCTGCTGCCTGCAGGATCTGGGGCCAGAGTCCAGGTCAGAACCAGCCCACCGCCCTGAGCCTCTCTCAGGGGAAGATGGGGTACCCAAGCACATCCACCCCAGGGCACCCTCCTCCTAGCTTGCAGACTTGGGCCTGCTTGGCCGCTTATGACTTCGGGTGTTCGCCTGGCCTCTGAGGCTGTTTCCTCCACCTGGGTCATTCAGAGCTGGGTCCAGGTGACCCATCCCCAAGGGAGGCCCCTTGCTTGTTCATGGGGGAGCAAACCCTCACCCCACCCATCCTGGTCGACATCTGGGGTACGGCACCCTGGGAGAGGCTTTCCTGCAGGGCCCTGGCCAGGAGGAGAGCGGTGGCCAGGCTGGAGGGGCAGGCCCTGCCCCCGCCCTTCCCTATCAGGCCTGACTGCCGGGAACCCGGGGGGCAGAGGCTGTTCAGTTGTGAAACGAAAGCTCAGGGTTTCGCCAGGGCTGCCCGGGAAGTGGTGGGCCTGGAAGCCACGTGCCAGAGGATCTAGCACCGCCATGAGAGGTCTCTCTCTGCAGAAAGGGGAAGGACTCATTGAGAAATTCCGGGCTGGGAATCTGGCTTGGGCCCTGTACTCTCTCAACCCCAGCAGGGGTCAGGGGCTGGGGTCAGGGATGGACAGAGACCCAGCAAGCTCTTATCTCCCCTGTGCTCTGTGGGCAGACTGGCTGACACCCTTCCCTAACGCCTGCCTGGGACCCTAGGCCCAGCCGCACCTGGATGCTGCCCACACAGATCCCCCAGCAGCTCCCATCCAGCCTTGGTGTCCTGACCGTTTCCTTTGGAGGACCCTGGGTGCCTCAGACCCGGTGTGGGCTTAGCACCCCCTTCTGTTTCCCTTGCTCTGCCTGACTCCCCGGGGCCTGGTGTGATGCTGGTGTCACATCACACCGCGAGTTCAGCCTGAGGGTCCAATGGGTGTGTGGTCAGCCCTCAGCCCCTGCCTGTCCAGGCTGCCACCGCCCGTCCAGGGAGCTGCTCAGCCTCTGCCCACAGGACAGCCCCGCAGCTGCACAGGTGGCTTCCTACAGTTTCCTTTTGTGCTGTTTCTGCTATAGCTCTGGGGCTCCCAGGCCAGTTGGGTGCCCGGCACGGGGTGGGGGAAGGTTCACAGGGGCTTCCAGGAATCACTTCCCTTTTCCGCACAGCTTTCGCACCAAAGCCATGCTAAGGTTTCGTTTCTGGAGCTGCTTTGGAAGAAAGAAACTGAACAGGGCCCTGATGGCTACAGAAGGTCTGTGTCCCAGTCTCTCTTTCTGGGAAGCTGGGCTGGCCTTGGGCCCAGAGGGTGAGGAGGCCAGGAGAGGTGGTCAAGCAGCATGGCAAGAAGAACGGATGTCGGAGTGGAACCTTGCCCCCTGTGTGGGTGCCAGGCAGGCTGTGGGGCATGGCCAGCCTTAGGCCCTCCCCCGACCTGTTTACTGACCAGGCCACCCTTAGGGGCATAGCTGTGGACAAACCAATCAGTTCCAAGGCTGCCGAGTGAGCCAGGACAGCATCTGTGTGGCTCAGCCTGCGCCGACAGCTGGAACGACGCACTCACCACGGTACACAGTGGTCACGTGACACCAAGGGCCACAACCTGTTCAGGACTCCCCCTGGGGTGGATGCTGTCCAGAACTTGGCAGAATGTTTCTAAAGGACACCTTTAGATAGTGAATCAGCAAAGGACCACCCGTGCAGAGAATAATTGGACCAGGTGTGGGAAGAGAGGCCTGCGTGTGGATGTGGGCGGGGTGGGGGGTACAGAGCCTGGGCACAGTCTTCTGGGAGTTGGGGGCGAGGGGCAGAGGGTGGAGGACGAGACCCAGGAAGCTTCCAGCCTGGAGGAGGGCAGGTTGGAGTTTCAAGGGTCTCGTCTCCCAGACAGTCCTTCCTAGGGCAGCCTGTCTCCCTCTCCTCCAGCCCCAGAGCCATCCACATAGCCCAGGGTCCCGCTGTGGCCCAGCCCCATCCTGGACCTGAGACAATCTGGGTCTGAGGGAGCCCCTCCCAGACCCGAGGCTCCACACACAGGGCTGGTTCTGATGAGCAGATAGATCCTGCTCCTGCAGAGTGGGGTGTCCTGCAGATGCCAGGGACCTGCAAAGCCTGGCACAGGGCAGCACAGACCTCCCCGCCTCGCCTGCCCTCCACAGAGCCTCCTGGCCCTGAGCAGTGGGAGAGCCGGGGGCAGCTGGAGGCACCTGCAGGCACCAGGTCCAGACCCGTCCTCCCGGCCAGGTCCCTGCAGGATCTCCCAGGGGTGCCGTGCCCCAGATGCCAGCCAGGATGGGTGGGGTGGGTGTTCGCTCCCCCATGAACAAGCAAGGGGTCTCTCTTGGGGATGGGTCACCTGGACCCAGCTCTGAATGATCCAGATGGAGGAAACTGAGGCCCAGAGGCCAGGCGCCCACCCGAAGTCATAAGGCACCAAGCAGGCTCTGGTCTGCAAGCCAGGAGGAGGCTGGCCTGGGGTGGGCGTGCTTTTGGGGGCCCTATCTTCCCCGGGAAGGCCAGGGCATGGCTGGCTGTGAGCTCTCCCCTAATCCTGCCGCCTGCCCTCCTGCAGGGCCCTGGGCTGCACTCTGCTGCTCCATTGACACAGGTGGGGGCCAGCTGAGGAGCCGGTGGCCCCCCAGGCCCAGCACATGGTGTAGCCCCATGCCGCTCTCCTGGCCAGAAGCCCTGTGGCCACTGTGCTGAGGCTGGCTCTGTGGGCTTCCTCCGGACTCTGGGGCTTGGCCTGTGCAGGGCAGGTGCTCGGATGTCCTGGAGGAGCTCCTGGGCAGCGTCCGTTGGGCCCCTCACCAGAACTGCTGTGATCAGTGACCCCCACCCCACTGGCCACTCCAGCAGGTGGCAGGGGGCATGGAGAAGGGAAGTGCTGGTGCCCCAGTCCTCAGGCCAGACCCAGCCCAAAGGTGGTCTGAGCATTCCCTGAGGCCTCTGAGCATCCTGCCAGGGTCCGGGCTGTGGGACCGCCCTGGACCGCACCTGGGAAGACGCTCCCATCAGGCGGCTGGGCCTGCTCTGGTTTGCAGGTGCCCTGGGTCCTGGGGCCCAGTGACTGGCTCCACCCCTTGGGCCAGGCCAGGCAGAGCTGTTTGCCTGCAACCAGTAAACAGGGGTCCTGGGCCACTGGACGCTGCCAAGGCTACAATGTGCCCTGAAAGCAGCAGGACCTTTTCTGGGCCTCTATGTCTAGAAAGGACATGAGATATGGGCCCTCACATCACATGGGGGAGCAGGTCAGTGTAGGAGGGAGCGGGTCAGTGTAGAGAGGACCAGGGACCTGGAAACGCCAGGATTGAGTCTCAGGTCACATGAACAACCTGCTGGCCAGGTCCCCACAGAGGCAGCCCTATCCCACGGAGCATCCCAGAGGGGCCACCCCAAGACTCCCAACCCTCCACTTGCCCCTGTCTGGTTTTCTGCTCACCAAATCCTCCCACTTTTCACTCAGGAGGGAACCAGACATTCCTGAGCCTGGGGGCTCACCCCTGCCTGAGAGGCATGACCAAGACCTACGTTGGCGGGATTATTCCAGATGCAGCAGAAGCATGGTGAGGGCTCTTTGGGACCATGATCACCGTCAGCCTTTGCACAGGTGGGCTCCCCAGTGGGGCCTGGGAGACAGCACAGGCAGCTCTGTAGAGATCTGGGGAGAGGGCTTGGCAGTGGAGCAGCAGGTGCAAAGGCCCTGAGGCAGGTGGAGGGGCCAGGACCACAGTCCCATCCAGCACTCGCCCTGGGCCCTGCCTCCTGGTCTGCTCCATGCCCAGGGTCCCCCTCAACAGTCTGTTCCGTGTGGGATGAGCTGAGGGGAGGAAGCAGGGGCCTCAGAAGCACAAGGGCCCTGAGCAGAGCCCTGGGGCTGCAGGCCTTAGCTCCTGCTGTGAGACAGGACTGGGCAGGGGTCGGCAGGCATGTGTCTGGGTGGCCCATGCCAGCCGTGGAGCAGGCCAGGGGCTGCTCTGGTGCCCACAGGACTGCCCATTTGCCAGCACAGGACCTGGCCCTGGAGGGTCCTGGAGTCCCAGCTCTACCCTGAAGCAGCCACCTCAGTCCTCCCTCTAGAAAGGACCAGCAGGGTCTACAGGGCCACCCAGGAATGCAGGCAACTCTATGATGTGTAGGCACCTGTGTGTCCACATCTGCACACGTAGAAAAGTGTCGGTGGGTGTGTAAATCTATACATGTTCCAAGTGTGTGTGTCTGGGTTTTTGTGCATGTGCATGTATGTGTGTGCATGTGAATCTCTGTGTGTGCAGGTGTGATTTCATGTGTGCACGTCTATGTGTATATGCATGTGGGCACGTGTCTGCCATGTATGTGTGTGCTCCAATGTGTGTGATCCTGTTTCAGCGCAGGTGTGTGTGCATGCACGTGTCTGCACCTGGGCAGGACCTGGCCTAGGAAGAGCCTGGAGCCAAGACTAGCAGTTCTCCCCTCCCCCGCCCCCAAATGACGTGGCTGCTGCCACCGCGTGACTCACCCTCCCTTCACTCAAAGGGCACAGCAGCACGTGGGGGCGCCTCCTGTGACTCAGCACCTCCCGGAGGCGGGGAAGGGGGACGCTAGTGACAGGGGAGGAGCCTGGAGCTGAGAGGCGAACGGAGAGCACAGTGGAGCACACGGGCCCTGCCCACCTGCCTGTCCTGTCCAAGGATGCTGGGGCCCCGACCAGCCGGTCACAGGCGCGTCTTAGCTTTGGGGGCACACACGTGTTCCCGTGTGCGATGCGGGCTGGACCGTCTGGGGCCCCGGAGGGGGTTTAAGAACATTTCCGGGCCCTGTGTCCCCCACAGTTGGGGGAGCCGCTGCGAGCGAGCACAAGGGAACGCGAGGCCGGGGTGGGTTCCCGGGCGCCGAGGACGCAGGAGGAGGCGGATCTGGGGGCCGGGGGGCGGCACAGAGAAAGGGGCGCGTGGGGAGCGGGAACGCGATTTGGGGAGCGGCGCAGGCGGAGCTGCCCAGATCTTTAAGGCGGGGGAGGATGGTGCGGATTGGGAGGTGAAAGGTCGGCCTGACCCGGGAGCCGAGGAGGCCCGGCTGGCCAAAAGGACCCCGCCCACGGACGCGGCCACGAGAGGCCCCTCCCTCCCCAGCGCCGAGGACGCGCTTGTCCGAAGCGGGCGTGGCGCGGAGTCCGGGGAGAGACCGAGGACTGTGGCCCGCGGACCTCCCCGCCCCCACACCCTGGCCCAGCCTCGGTACGTTCTGTCCCTGTCCCCACCACACGCGGTCTCCAGGGCCCGGCACCTGACACCAGGCCCTGCTGCGGCCGCAGCGCCCCGACAGCCAGATGAGCTGTGGGCTGCCTGGACCGGCAGGGTCCCTGGGGCAGGAGGAGGGAGGTGAGAGAGGCCAAGATTCCACCCACCAGGGCACCTGCGGGCGCACTGTCTCCAGGACCACAGGTGCAAGCACTGGCGGGGCCCCAGCTCAGCCCTCCACGGAGAGCCCGGTCCCAGGCGGGCTGCGGAGGCAGGTGCGGGGCCGTCCAGCGTCTGGCTGTGGGGCGCCCAGTGGGGTTCTGCCCCCTGGGTCTCCTCCCTCCCGGGGAAAAGGAGCTGGAGACCGCCCGCCCTGAGGTCAGTCAGTAGGGTCGGCGCAGGTATGAGAAGGCGAGCAGGTTGATCACCGGCCGGTGGGTGCGGAGTGGGTGCCCCCTTCATCCCATCCACAGCTCAGGCCCCCGTCTCTGGGGACCTCGGGGCACCGCGTGGAGGAGCCCTGATTTGCGGGGGAGGGGTCTACGGCGGGAATGGGTAGCCAGGTTTGGGGCACCGTCGGGGCGTCCCCACCACCTCGGTGCCCACGTCGGGTTTTGCGGGGGCTTCCCACGTGGGCCTCTGGGGGGGCGCCCACGCCCCATGCGCCTCCCCTGCGCCCCAGCCTGGCAGAGTCCTCCAGGTTCCTGCCCCTCAGGCAGCCGCACCCCGCCTAGTCCGCGGGACCCCCTACAAAGCCCTGACCTCCTCTCCTGGACCCTCCTACCTGGGCCTGCCGCCCCCGCCTCGGGCTGCGCGACCACCCGCGGGCACCCTCGTCTGGCAGCTCCGCCGGGACCCCCTTCCTAGCTTCCCCAGACCCCGGCCCCACCGCCCCCAGCCTCCTGTGTCCCGGAGGTCCCTCTGGCGCTGCGCCCCCACCTCCTCCAGTCCAGCTCTGTGTCCCTTCCCGTCCCCGCCCCCTCCTCCCTGGTCCCACTGGAGGGGCCGAGGCAGGGCCGGGGCCGAGTCTCCACACCTGAGGAAATCCCTTCCCGGCCTGGGGTCCCCGCGGCTGCCCCGGTCCCACCCACGGCCCCCTTGGCAACCCCACAGGCCAGTGGCCACCCTCCAGGAGGTTCCAGCAGATAGGGGGGGTGTGTGTGTGGTGTGATGTGTGTGTGATGTGTATAGTGTGTGTGTGTGCGTGCTATGTGTATTGTGTGGTGTGTAGTGTTTGTGTAAGATGTGTGGTTGTGTGCAGTGTTTATGTATGGTGTTTGTGTATGGTGTGTAGTGTGTGTGTATCGTGTGTATTGTGTATGGTGTATGTGTTGTGTATGTATCGTGTGGTGTTATATATAGACTATGTGATATGTGGTGTGTGGTGTGTGTATCATGTTATGTGTGTTGTGTGTGTGGTGTTTTGTGGTGTCTGGTGTTTGTGGGTGGTGTGTATATATCGTGTGGTGTTGTGTGGTGTGTGTGTCATGTGTTTTGTGGTGTGTGCTGTGTATGTTGTGTGTTGTGTGGTGTTTTGTGGTGTCTGGTGTTTGTGGGTGGTGTGTATATATCATGTGTGGTGTTTTGTGGTTTGTGCTGTGTATGTTGTGTGTTGTGTGGTGTTTTGTGGTGTCTGGTGTTTGTGGGTGGTGTGTATATATCGTGTGGTGTTGTGTGGTGTGTGTGTCATGCGTTTTGTGGTATGTGCTGTGTGTGTATGGTGTGTGTTGTGTGGTGTTTTGTGGAATGTGGTGTTTGTGTGTGGTGTGTATGTATCATGTGGTGGTATGTATGGTGTGTCATGTGGTGTTTTGTGGAATGTGGTGTTTGTGTGTGGTGTGTATGTATCATGTGGTGGTATGTATGGTGTGTCATGTGTTTTGCATTGTGTGCTGTGTATAGTGTGTGTATGTGGTATGGTGGGTATGGTGTGTTTGTGGTATGTGGTATTTGTGTCATGTGTTGTGTCTATGTTGTGGTGTGTGGTTTTTGTGTGTGGTGTGTATGTATCGTGTGTGGTGTTGTGTATAGTGTATGTGGTATAGTAAGTATGGTGTGTTTGTGGCATGTGGTGTTTGTATGGTGTGTTGTGTGTGGTGTTTTGTGGTGTGTGGTGTGAATATATCGTGTGGTGTTGTGTGTGGTGTGTGTGTCAGGCATTTACTGGTGTGTGTGTGCTGTGTGTGTATGGGGTGTGTGTGGTGTTTTGTGTATGCTGTGTGTGTGTTGTGTTTGTGGTGTTTTGTGGTGTGTGCTGTGTATGGTGTGTGTTATGTGTGTGGTGTTTTGTGGTGTTTGTGTGTGGTGTGTATATATCATGTGTGGTGTTGTGTGTGGTGTGTGTGTCATGCATTTACTGGTGTGTGCTATGTGTGTATGGTGTGTGTTGTGCATGTGTGGTTTGTGGTGTGCGGTATTTGTGTGTGGTGTTATATATCGTGTGTGTTGTGCGTGTGTGGTGTTTTGTGGTGTGTGGTATTTGTGTGTGTTGTGTATATATCATGTGTGGTCTTGTGTGTTGTGTTTGTGTGTTGTGTGTTGTGTGTGGTATTTTGTGGTGTGTGGTGTTTGTGTGTGGTATGTATATATCATGTGTGGTATTGTTCGTGGTGTGTGTGTGGTGTGTGTGGCGTTTTGTGGTGTGTGGTGTTTGTGTGTGGTGTGTATATATCATGTATGGTGTGTGTTGTGTGTGTGTGGTGTTTTGTGGTGTGTGCTGTTTGTGTGTGGTGTGTATATATGATGTGTGTTGTGTGTGTATGGGGTGTATGTGGTGTTTTGTGGTATGTGCTGTGTGTGTATGGTGTGTGTTGTGTGTGGTGTTTTGTGGTGTGTGGTGTTTGTGTGTGGTGTGTATATATCGTGTTGTGTGTGGTGTGTGTGTCATGCATTTACTGGTGTGTGCTGTGTGTGTATGGTGTGTGTAGTGTGTGTGTGGTGTTTTGTGGTGTGTGGTGTTTGTGGTGTGTATATATCGTGTGTTGTGTGTTTGTATGGTGTGTGTTGTGTGTGTGTGGTGTTTTGTGGTGTGTGGTGTTTGTGTGTGGTGTGTATATATCATGTGTGGTATTTGTGGTGTGTGGTGTTTTGTGGTGTGTATGTATATATCATGCGTGGTGTTGTGTGTTGTGTGTGTGTGGTGTGTGCTGTGTTTGTATGGTGTGTGTTGTGTGTGTGGTTTTGTGGTGTGTGGTGTTTGTGTGTGGTATGTATATATCATGTGTGGTCTTGTGTGTGGTGTGTGTGATGTTTTGAGGTGTGTGGTGTTTTGTGGTGTGTGGTGTTTGTGTGTGGTGTGTACATATGCGTGGTGTTGTGTGTGGTGTGTGTCATGTGTTTTGTGTGTGCTGTGTGTGGTGTTTTGTGTGGTGTGGTGTGTGCTGTGTGTGTATGGTGTGTGTGTGTGTGTGTTGTGTGGTGTTTGTGTGTGGTATGTATATATCGTGTGGTATTATGTGTGCTGTGTGTGTGGTGTTTAGTGGTGTGTGTTGTGTGTGTGTGTGGTGTGTATATATCATGTGTGGTGTTGTGTGTGGTGTGTCATGTGTTTTGTGGTGTGTGCTGTGTGTGTGGTGTGTGCTGTGTATGGTGTGTGTTGTGTGTGGTGTTGTGTTTGTGTGTGGTATGTATGTATCATGTGTGGTATTGTGTGTGGTGTGTGGTGTTTTGTGGTGTGTGGTGTTTTGTGGTGTGTGATGTGTGTGTGGTGTGTATATATCGTGTGGTGTTGTGTGTGGTGTGTGCTGTGTGTGGTGTGTGCACATATGGTGTGTGTTGTGTGTGGTGTTTGTGTGTGGTATGTATGTATCATGTGTGGTATTGTGTGTGGTGTGTGTGGTATGTGGTGTTTTGTGGTGTGTGGTGTGTGTGGTGTGTATATATCATGTGTGGTGTGTGTGGTGTGTCATGTGTTTTGTGGTGTGTGCTGTGTGTGTATGGTGTGTGTTGTGTGTGGTGTTGTGTGTTTGTGTGTGGTATGTATCATGTGTGGTATTGTGTGTGGTGTGTGTGGTATGTGGTGTTTTGTGGTGTGTGGTGTGTGTGGTGTGTATATATCATGTGTGGTGTGTGTGGTGTGTCATGTGTTTTGTGGTGTGTGCTGTGTGTGTGGTGTGTGCTGTGTGTGTATGGTGTGTGTTGTGTGTGGTGTTGTGTGGTGTTTGTGTGTGGTATGTATGTATCATGTGTGGTATTGTGTGTGGTGTGGTGTGTGGTGTTTTGTGGTGTGTGGTGTGTGTGTGTGGTGTGTATATATCATGTGTGGTGTTGTGTGTGGTGTTTAGTGGTGTGTGCTGTGTGTGTGTGGTGTGTGTGGTGGCAGAACCCAGCAGAGAGACAGGGAGGGAGGTGGAAGTTCCTTTGGGGAAAGACTTCCTTCCCTAAGGAGGCCAGAGGGATCGGGGAGCCGGGCAGGTGCAGGTGGGGCTCCAGAGTGGTCGGCGGGGGACAGGCCGTGGGGCCAGGACCTGCTGCCGGGGTGGGGACAGGCCGTGGAGCCAGGACCTGCTGCCGGGGTGGGGACAGGCTGTGGGGCAAGGCCGTGGGGCCAGGACCTGCTGCCGGGGTGGGGACAGGAGTTCTTGTCCAACAGGGGCACCTCCAGGGCAGTCTCATTTCTTTCCACTGGCTAAATTAATTTTAAAAAAATTTCTCTGAAACGAATACTGAGTCACTTTAAACATTTCTCAGATGTAAATGGAAATCTAATAAAATCTGTGAAAGGTATTTTTAAAACAGTTTTATTGAGGTGTGATTTACATACCATAAAATCCACCCACTTCCAGCAATTTCAGTGATCCACCCACGACTCAATGATTTTAGTGCAACCATCACCACCCTCCAATTTTAGAAATTTCCATCGCCTCGAAGTCCCCTCGCAGCCATGAGCAGTCACTTCCTCTTCCCACCCCCAGCCCTAGGCAAACTCTAACCTGCTTTCCGCCTTGATAGATTTGCCTTTTTTGGAAATTCCGCATAAATAGAATCATACAACTGGTAGTGTTTGGTGTCTGGCTGCTCTCACTGAGCATAATCCTTTGAGGTTGGTCCACACTGTAGCATCATGGGTGGGTAGTTCCTATAATTCTCTCCCATTGTGCGGCAAAGCCATATTTTGTTTAGCCATTCACCAGTTGATGGACGTTCGAGCTGTTTCCACATTTTGGCTGTTATTAATAAAGCTGCTATGAACATCCAGGTAGAATTGTTTATGGTTTTTTGTTTTTGCGACAGGATCTAGCTGTCACCCAGGCTGGAGTGCCATGGCGTGATCATGGCTCACTGCAGCCTCTACCTCCTGGGCTCAAGCGATTCTCCGGCATCAGCCACCTCCTGAGTAGCCGGGACTACAGGCGAGCACAACCACACCGGGCTAATTTTTTTTTTCAGTAGAGACGAGGTCTCGCTGTGTTGCTCAAGCGAAGGTACAATTCCTTGTGTGGACATATGTTGTCATTTCTCTCAGGTGGAGACAGGAATGGCATTGTTAGGTCAGACAGTAAATACACATTTTACTTCTGAAGAAATTGGCTATACTTTTTTTTTAATTTTTTAATTTTTTTTTAAGATGGAGTCTCACTCTGTCGCCCAGGCTGGAGTGCAATGGCTTGATCTCAGCTCACTGCAACCTCCACCTCCTGGGTTCAAGTGAATCTCCTGCCTCAGCCTCCTGAGTAGCTGGGATTACAGGCGCCTGCCACAATGCCCAGCTAATTTTTTTTTTTTTTTTTGAGACAGAGTCTCCCTCTGTCACTCAGACTGGAGTGCAGTGGCATGATCTCAGCTCACTGCAACCTCTGCCACCCGGGTTCAAGCAATTCTCCTGCCTCAGCCTCCAGCGTAGCTGAGATTACAGGCATGCACCACCACACCCAGCTAATTTTTGTATTTTTAGTAGAGACAGGGTTTTGCCATGTTGACCAGGCTGCTCTTGAACTCCTGACCTCAAGTGATCTGACCGCCTCGGCCTCCCAAAGTGCTGGGATTACAGGTGTGAGCCACCGTGCCTGGCGGCTATACATTTTTCATATGTCTGAAACATATGAAGTTTCCAGTGTTCCCACGCCCTTGTCACCCCTTCTTCTTGTCGCCCTTTTTTATTACAGCCATGCTAGTGTGTGAAGTGGTAACCCACTGGGCGTTTTCCCTGCCACCCTTTGCAGAGCAGGGCTGACCCACAGGCATGTGCCAGAGCTGGCTCCCACTGGGCTTTGATTTGAATTTTCCCAGTAGTTAATGATGTTGAGCATCTTGTCATGTGTTTAAAAGACAAAGCCATTTATATATCTTCTTTGTTGAGATGTCTAATAAAATTTTTGTCTTCTTTTTTTACTTGGGTTGTCTTATTTTTTAAAATATATTTATTATTAATTGTAAAATATACATAACAAAAAACTTTTATTTTCTTTTTCTTTCTTTTTTTTGAGACACAGTTTTACTCTTGTTGCCCAGGCTGGAGTGCAATGGCACGATCTCAGCTCACTGCAGCCTCCGCCTCCCGGGTTCAAGCAATTCTCCTGCCTCAGTCTCCTGAGTAGCTGGGTTTATAGGCAGAAGCCACAACGCCCAGCTAATTTTTGTATTTTTAGTAGAGACGGGGTTTCACTATGTTGGTCAGGCTGGTTTCGAACTCCTGATCTCGGGTGATCTGCCTGCCTGGGCCTCCCAAAGTGCTGAGATTACAAGCGTGATTTTTTACATTTCTATTTTGTTTTTGTAGAAACAGGGTCTCACTATGTTTCCCAGGCTGGTCTCAAATTGCTGGGCTCATGATACTCCTGCCTCAACCTCCTAATGTACCGGAATTACAGGCGTGAGCCACTGTGCTCAGCCAATTTTTATTTTCTTAATGACGTTGTTTGAAGGACACCATTTTCAGTTTTGATCAAATCCAATTTATCTCTATTTTCCTTCATGATCCTGCCTTTGGTCTTGCATCTGAGAACATTTTGCTTCACTCAAGGTCAGTCATGAAGATTTCCCCTCATGCGTCCTTTTAACCATTTCATGGGTTTAGCTCTTTCATTTAGGTCTATCTCTGGTTCATTTCAAGTTAATTTTTGTGTATGGAGTGAGGTAGGGGTCTAAACGCATGTTTTTACATGTGGATATCTAACTGTCATAGAACCATTGTTGAAAAGAGAGTCCTTTCCCCAACTGAAAGCCTCGGCACCTTTGTCAAACATCAACTGACCCTAAATGTTTGGGTTTATTTCTGGATTCTCCATTGATCTATATCTTGATCCTCATGCCAGCACACACTCTATTACTGTAGTTTTATACAGTAATAAACTAAAACTGTAGTTTTATAGTAAATGGAAAGTGTGAATCTTCCAATTTTGTTCCCTTTCAAAATTATTTTGGCTATTCTGGATCCTTTGCATTTCCATATAAATTTTATGATCAGATTGATAATTTCTGCAAAAACAAAAAAAAGCAAACCCAAAAAGCCTGTTCACATTTCAATAGGGATTGCATTCAACCTACAAACCAATTTGGAGAGTATTGTCATCTTAACATTGAGTCTTATAATCCACAAATACTGAATGTCCATCCATTCGTTTAGATCTTCAATATCTCTTTGAAATGCTATACAGTTTTAAGCATACCAGTCTTACACTATTTTCGTTAAACTTATTCCTAGGTATTTTACTATTATTATTTTGAGACAGGGTCTCCCTTTGTCTCCCAGGCTGGAGTGCAGTGGCACAATCTTTGGCTCACTGCAACCTCCACCTCCTGAGTTCAAGCAATTCTCCTTCCTCAGCCTCCTGAGTAGCTGCAATTACAGGCGTACACCACCACGTCTGGCTAATTTTTGTATTTTTAGTAGAAATGAGGTTTTGCCATGTTGGCCAGGCTGGTCTTGAACTCCTGACCTCAGGTGATCCGCCCACCTTGGCCTCCCAAAGTGCTGGGATTACAAGTGTGAGCCACAGCGCCCGGGTGGTATTTTATTGTTTTTTTATCCTGTTGTGAATAAAATGCCTAAAACTCCCAGGTTCACTCCTAATCTGCATGTGTATGGATCTTCTAATTAGCATATCACATACTTGGAGAATTGATCTAACAGGCCGACCTCCACTGAGGTCTCAGAGTAACCACTAGGTGGTGCACACAAAGGCTAGTCCTGAATAGAAGAGCAAAGGCTTGGAAAATGAACTGATACTGGAACCACATTGCACAAGAGACTAAAATAAGAATGACAAAAAAAAAAAAAAGACCCAGAGAGTCATAATATACCACTCAACATTTCCATGATAGAAACAAAAATCAGTTGGTATATGAAGAAAGCGAAAATCTAAGCTCATGAATGGAAAAACAACGAACACCAATGATATGATGGCTCGCATGAATCATCTGACAACGACTTTAAAACAGCTGTTGTAAAAATGCTCAAACCAGCAACTGCAAACAGTCTTGACACAAATATTAAAATAGAAGGACTCAGAAAAGAAATAGAAGATGTAAAGAAGAACCAAAGGGAAATTTCAGAACTGAAAAATGTAACTGAAGAAAAAACTCACTGGATGGATTCAATAGCAGAATTGAAGTAATAGAGGAGTCAACGACCTCAAAGGTATGTTCACAGAAATTAATCTGAGCAAGAGAGAGAAAAAAGAATTTTTAAAAAATGAACAGAGACTCTAGGACCTGTGGGACGATAACAGGGCTAATATTTGTGTCACTGGAGTCCTAGAAGGAGAGAGACCACGAGGCTGAAAGAATATTCAAGGAAGTAACAGCTGAAAAATTTATCAAGTTTAGTAAAAGACCCAACAGATTCAAGAAACAGAGCAAACTCCATCCTGGTTAAACCAAGAAATCTATTCCAAGACACTTCAAAGATTAAATTGCTGAAAACTACAGACAAAAAAATCTTAAGGCCAGGTGCAGTGGCTCAACCTGTAATCCCAGCACTTTGAGAGGCCAAGGTGGGGCAGATCACTTGAGGTCAGGAGTTCGAGATCAGCCTGGCCAACGTGGCAAAACCCCATCTCTACTAAAAATACAAAAATGAGCCGGGCGTGGTGGCGTGCACCTGTAGTCCCAGCTACTCAGGAGGCTGGGGCACAAGAATTGCTTGAACCCGGAAGGCGGAGGTTGCAGTGAGATCATGCCACTGTACTCCATCCTGGGTGATAGAGTAAGATTCTGCCTCAAAAATAAAAATAAAAATCTTAAAAGCAGCCAGAGAAAATCGATGTATTATCTATCTACAGATGTATTATCTATAAAGAAAAATGATTTGAATGACTGGATTTCTCATCAGAACTCATAGGGGCTACAAAGAAAAGACACAACATTTTTCAGACTTCTACGTCCAGCAAATTTCCTCAGCCTGACAAAAGACATCAACAAATATCCTGCAGCTAACTGCATACTTTGTGGTGAAGGCCTAGATGCCTTCCCCCTGGTCCTAAGACCAGGGTCAAGGTAAGGATTTCCACCCTCACCCTCTTTATCAACACCATGCTAGAAGTTCCAGCTACTACAAAAGGGAGAGACCAGAAATAAAAGGCATACCACCTGGAAAGGAAGAAATGAAAGTGCCCTGATTTGCAGACAAACATGATTATCTATGTAGAAAATCCCAGGGAACCTATTAGAAATCAAGAACAAGGCCGGGTGCCATGGCTAACACCTGTAATGCCAGCACTTTGGGAGGCTGAGGCAGGTGGATCACTTGAGGTCAGGAGTTCAAGACCAGCCTGGCCAACATGGAGAAACCCCATCTCTATTAAAAATACAAAAATCGCCAGGCGTGGTGGTGGATGCTTGTAGTCCCAGCTATTTGAGAGGCTGAGGCAGGAGAATCACTTGAGCCTGGGAGGCGGAGGTTGCAGTGAGCCAAGATTGTATGACAGCACAACACTCCAGCCTGGGTGACAGCGTGAGTGAGACTCTGTCACAAAAAAAAAAAAAAAAAAAAAAACCCAAAGAACATAGAACCAATGAATGAGTTTAGCCAGGTTGCAGGTTACAAGGTCAACACATAGAAATCAATCAAGGCCTGCCGCAGTGGCTCACGCCTGTAATCCCAGTACTTTGTCAGAAGATCAAGACCAGCCTGGCCAATATGATGAAACCCCGTCTCTACTAAAAAACACAAAAATTAGCCGGGCGTGGTGGCAGGCGCCTGTAATCCCAGCTATTAGGGAGGCTGAGACAGGAGAATCACTTGAGCCCAGGAGGCGGAGGTTGCAGTGAGCTGAGATCATGCCACTGTACTCCAGCCTGGGCGACAGAGGGAGGCTCTGTCTGATAAATCAATCAATCAATCAATCAATCAGTTTTATTCCCATATACAAACAGTGAACAATAGGAAGCCAAAAAATATTAAGATTATAATTTACAATAGCTCCAAAACATGCCTGGATGTAAATCCAACACAACGTACGAAATCTGTGCATTGGAAACTATAAAATGCTCTTGAAAATAATCAAATAAAGGGAAAGACTTACTGGGTTTGTGGATTTGAAAGTTCAGCATAGTAAAGAGGTCCTTTCTCCCCAAGTGATCTACAGATTTAACACAAAACCAGGCAAAATTCCAGCAGGATTTTTTTTTCCTTTGGTAGATGTAGACTGATTTTAAACTTTACATGGAAGGGTAATTAATTAGAATAACTAAAATTTGAAAGCAAGAAAACAGTTGTAGGATTCAGACTATCCGATTTTCTTTGTCTTTGAGACGGAGTCTGGCTCTGTCACCCAGGCTGGAGTGCAGTGGCACCATCTCGGCTCACTGCAACCTCCACCTCCCGGGTTCAAGCGATTCTCCTGCCTCAGTCTCCCGAGTAGCTGGGATTACAGGCGCCCGCCACGACACCCAGCTAATTTTTGTATTTTTAGTAGAGATGGGGTTTTGCCATGTTGGTCAGGCTGGTCTTGAACTCCTGGCCTCAGGTGATCCTCCCGCCTCGGCCTCCCAAAATGCTGGATTACAGGCGTGAGCCACCGCGGCCAGCTGACTATCTGAGTTTAACACTTACTATAGCGCCACAGCAGTCATGACCACGTGGAATCGGCAAAGTGATAGATGCATAGATCCACAGAAGGAAACAGATAGTTCGGATACACCCACAGAAACTCATCATCTCCTTTGATCTTTGGCAAAGGGGCCATCCAGTGCAGAAAGGAAAATTTTCTCAGCAAATGCTGCTGGAACAACCGGTCATCGGTATTCTGAGATGAACCGTTGTGGGTGTTCCTGGGAAGGCCTAGGGGAGCTGGGGGCGGGGGCATTTCCAGATGAGCGAACCGGCACCTGCCACTGCTCCAGGGCGCGCAGAGCTGCCTGAGGCCCTGCCCGGGTGGGAGCCCGGCCCGCTGGGCAGCCTGCCCTCGGGTCCTCGTTCATGGATAAAAAGGCACAGGTCAGAGATGGAGACGCTCTCCCCGGCCACCCAGGTGGTGAGGGTCACCCTGAGGCCATCCAGGTGGCGAGGGTCACCCTGAGCCTGTGTCCACCCAGCTCCCTCCAGACTCCCCCGGGATGGGGGAGCAGCACTGCCACGCAGTGGAATCGCCACCTTCGCAGGACGCAGGCGCCTGTGGGGTCCCTCCTGGGGTGAAGGGAGGGTCTCTCCAGGAGCGCCCCGTCGGGGTGGTTCAGCGGCGAGGGGAAGACGCGTCCTGGGAACCTGAAGCTGAGGCAGGAGCTTGTCCTCAAAGACAACTCCCCCAGTAAAAGCTCAAGCGAGGGGGCGGGGAGACGGGAGACCTTGAGCCCCCGCTCCCGGTTCCCGCGCGTGGAGGGGGCAGGACGCCCCGCCCTTATTCCCGCCGCCACGGGGCTCCGCGGAGGCCGCCCCTCATCCGCAGCAGCCGCGGGTCCTGCCCGGCCCTCCAGGGCCTGTAAGCCAAGCCCGAGCCTCGCCCCCGGCCCGCCCCCTCCTCCCGCCCCCTCCTCCCTCTCGCCTCCCCCGGAAGCGCGACGCCCCCGCCTTCCCTCAGGGCCCCGCGCGGGCGGACGCCAGACCCGGAAATCCGGGCGGGAGGTCTGGGCGGCGTCTGCTCCGTCGGGGGCAGGTATCGGGGCGAGTCGGAGCCACGAGGACTCTCCGCAAAACGCCCAGCGACGTCGGTCTTCGCCGAGAGGCAAGTGGCCGCCCCGCGCCCCAGCTCGAGGCTGTTCGTCCCCACGTGTCGTGGAGGCGGCGCCGGACTCGCGTCCTCTGCAGGGCTCAGGACCGGGGCCTCCTGCCGCGCGCCCGGAACGCCCTCCCCGCTCTCCCCGCAGCCCGTCCACACCGCCCGGGCGCCCCTTCTCGCCGGCTCCCACCTGCGGGGCCAGGGCTGCTCCCCTGGAGAGACGGGGTTTCACCATGTTGGCCAGGCTGGTCTCGAACTCCTGACCTTGAGTGATCTGCCTGGCTTGGTCTCCCAAAGTGCTGGGATTACAGGCGTGAGCCACCGTGCCCGGCCCCACAGTAGTATTTTAATAATAGCCATCCTAATGGATGTGAAGTGGAATCTCACTGTGGTTTTGATTTGCGGTCCCCTAATGACTAATGATGTTGAGAGCTCTTTCATGTGCGTATTGGCCATTTGCATATCTTCTCCAGAGAAATGTCTGTTCAAGTCCAGTTTTTATTGGGTTGTGTGTCTTTTTGTTGTTGAGTTGTTGAAATTCTTTATATGTTCCAGATACTAGACCCTTATCAGAGATATGATCTGCAAATATTTTCTCCCACTCAGTGGGTTGTCTTTTTACTCGCTTGATAGTGTCCTTTCATTCACAAAAGTTGTTAATTTTCATGAAATCCAGTTTATCTATTTTTTCTTTTGTTGCTTGTGCTTTCAGCGTTTTTTTTGTTTGTTTTGTTTTGTTTTGTTTTTTTAGACAGAGTTTTGCTCTTGTTGCCCAGACTGGAGTGCAATGGCGCGATCTCGGCTCACCACAACCTTTGGCTCCCAGGTTCAAGCAATTCTTCTGCCTCAGCCTCCCGAGTAGCTGGGATTACAGGCATGTGCCACCATACCCGGCTAATTTTATTTTTAGTAGACACAGGGTTTCTCCATATTGGTCAGGCTGGTCTCAAACTCCCAGCCTCAGGTGATCTGCCCGCCTCAGCCTCCCAAAGTGCTGGGATTACAAGCGTGAGCCACCGTGCCCAGCCTTCAGTGTCATGTTTAAGAAAACGTTGCTAGCTGGGCACAGTGGCTCATGCCTGTAATCCCAGCACTTTGGGAGGCCCAGGTGGGTGGATCACCTGAAGTCAGGAGTTCAAGACCTGCCTGGCCAACATGGTGAAACCACATCTCTACTGAAAAAATACAAAATTATGGCATGCGCCTGTAGTCCCAGCTACTCGAGAGGCTGAGGCAGAAGAATCACTTTAAACCTGGGAGGTGAAGGCTGTGGTGAGCCGAGATCACACCAGTGCACTCCTTGGCAACAGAGTGAGACTCTGCCTCAAAGAGAGAGAGAGAGAGAGAGAAAGGGAAAGAAAGAAAGAAAAAGAGAGAAAGAGAAAAAGAAAGAAAGAAAGAGAAAACGTTGCGAAATCCAGTATTTTCTCCTGTCTTTTCTTCCAAAAGTTTTGTAGTTTTAGCTCTTAAGTTTAATCTTTAATCCATTTGGAGTTACTTTTTGAATATGGGGTAAGGTCAGGGTCCAAGTTCATTCTTTTGCATGTGGTTAACATTTTCTCAGCACCGTTTGTTGAAGACACTGTCCTTTCCCCCATTGAATGGCCTTTTCCCCCTGTTGGGAATCAGTTGGTCATATGTGAGAGTTTAACTCTTAATTCTATTCCATGTCTATCCTTATGCCAATACTATACAATTTTGATTACTGTAGCTTTGTAGTAAGTTTTGAAATCAGGAAGTATGAATCCAACTTTGCTGTTTTTCAGAATTATTTTGGCCATTCAAGTCCCTTGAGATTCCAGGTGAATTTTAGGATCGAGTTTTCTATTTCTGCAAAAAACACCATTGGGATTTTGATAGGGATTACACCAAGTCTGTAGGCTACTTTGGGTAGTATTGCCACTTTAGCAGTCTCAAGTCTTCCAATCCATGAACACAGATGTCTTTCCATTTATTTAGGTCTTATTTAATTTCCTTCAGATGTATTTTGCAGTGTGCAAGTTTTTTAGTGTACAAGCCTTCCATATTTTTGGTTAATTCTTAAGTATTTTGCCTTTTTGGTGCCATTGTAAATGGAATTGTTTTCTTAGTTTCAGTTTGGGATTGTTCCTTGATAGTGTATACAGATGCAACTAATTTTTGTGTATTGGTTTTGTGTGCCTTGCAACTTTGTCCAGTTTGTTAGCTCTAAAAGTGTTTTTCTTTGTGGATTCTTTAAGATTTTCTGCATATAAGATCATGTCACCTACAAATAGAGATAATTTTAATTCTTTTCTAATTTGACACTTGTTTGTTTATTTAATTGCTCTGGCTAAAATATTCAGCACTATGTTAGATAGAAGTGTTGAAAGTGGGGATCTTCGTCTTCTTCCTGATCTTAGGGGGAAGGTTTTCAGCCCTTCACCATTGAATGTAATGTTAGCTGTGGCCTTTTCATATATGGGCTTTATCATGTTGAGAAAGTTCCCTTCTATTCCTAGTTTATTGAGCATTTATATAATGAAAGAGTGTTGGATTTTGTGAAGTGCTTTTTCTGCATCGAGGAAATTATGTGTTTTTTTCTCTTCATTCTATAAATGTGTTGAATCATAATGATTTCTGCATGTTCAACCATCCTTGCATTCCTGGAATAAATCCCACTTGGTCATGGCGTATGATCTGTTTAATACACTGTTGAATTCAGTTTGTTAGTGTTTTGTTGAGAATTTTTGCATCTATGTTCATGAGAGATATTGGTCCGTAATTTTATTTCTTGTAGTACCATTCTGGCTTTAATATCAGGGGAATGCTGGCCTCACAAAATGAGTTAGGAAGTGTTTCTTCCTCCTCAATTTTTTGGAATAGTTTGAGAATTCTACTTGAATTCTACTTTAAATGTTTGGTTCACCAGTGAAGCTCTCAGCTCCTGAGTTTTGCTTTGTTAGAAGGTTTTTGATTATTGATTCAATCTCTTTGTTATAGGTCTATTTAGATTTTGTATTTCTTCTTGAGTCAGTTTTGGTAGTATGTGTGCATTCAAGAATTTGTTCATTTCATTTAAGCTATCCAATTTGTTGCTTATAGCATTCTTTTATAATCCATTTCATTTCTGTAAAATCAGTAGTAATGTTTCCAGTTCATTTGTGATCTTAGTAATTTTAGTCTTGTTTTATTCCTTGTCAATCTAGCTAACAGTTTGTCAATTTTGTTAGTATTTTCAATGTACTAATTTTGCTTTTGTTTATATTCTCTTATTTTTTATTCTCTATGTCATTATATGTCATTAATCACACACACACACACACATATATATGTGTGTGTGTGTATATATATATTTTTTTTTTTGAGACAGGGTCTTGCTCTGTCATCCAGGCTGGAGTGCAATAGTATGATCATAGCTCACTGTAACTTCAAACTCCTGGGCTCAACCAATCCTTCTGCCGCAGCCTCCTGAATAGCTAGGACTACAGGCATGTGCCACCATGCCTAGCTAATTTTTTAATTCTAATTTTTTGTGGAAACAATATCTTGCTGTGCTGCTCAGGGTGTTCTCAACCTCCTGGCCTCAAGTGATCCTCCCACTTCAGCCTCTCAAAGTGCTGGGATTATGGCATGAGCCACCGCACTCAGCCCACACTAATCTTTATTATTCTCTTCTTCCTGCTAGAGTTGGGTTATTTTAGTTCTCTCTTTTTTTTAGTTCCTTAATGTGGCCTGTATTGAAAGATGTAAAGAGATCTACTTTTTGACATTTAAGAAAATCTCTATTAGATCACTGGCTGACTGCAGAGGTAATGAAATAAACTTCAATGACTACTCATAAGAAGGGATACAGACTTTGCAAACATAGTTTGGAAAAGTTGCTAAACATATTGCCGGGCACCGTGGCTCACACCTATAATCCCAGCACTTTGGGAGCTGAGGCGGGCTTATCACCTGTGGTCCAGAGTTCGAGACCAGCCTGGCCAACATGACAAAACCCCGTTTCTACTAAACATACAAAAATATTAGCCTGGTGTGGTGGCAGGAGCCTGTAGTCCCAGCTAGTTGGGAGGCTGAGGCAGGAGAATTGCTTGAACCCAGGAGGCGGAGGTTGCAGTGAGCTGAGATTGCACCACTGCACTCTAGCCTGAGTGACAGAGTGAGACTCTTGTCTTCCAAAAAAAAAAAAGATAATTGGCCAGGTGCAGTGGCTCACACCTGTAATCCTGGCAGTTTGGGAGGCTGAGGCAGGTGGATCACTTGAGGTCAGGAGTTTGAAACCAGCCTGGCCAACATGGTGAAACCCTATCTCTATTAAAAATACAAAAATATTAGTCGGGCGTGGTGGCGGGTGCCTGTAATCCCAGCTACTCGGGAGGTTGAGACAGGATAATTGCTTGAAACCAGGAGGTGGAGATTGAAGTGAGCTGAGATTGGGCCACTGCAGTCCAGCCTGGACAACAGAGTGAGACTCCATCTCAAAAAGAAAAAAAAAAAAGACAATTGTAGCCCTCAACAGCAATTTTTGAGGAGGAAGAATCTGATTTTCAGAGTTAACCACATTTATATAGCTTGGATATTTGTCCTCAAAATCTCATGGGGAAATTGGATCTCCATTGGAGGCGGGGCCTGGTGGGAGGTATTTGAGTCATTGGGGTGAATGCCTTGTGAATGGTTTGGTACTGTCCTCACGGTAGAGTGAGTTCTCCCTCTAGTAGCTCCTCCGAGATCTGCTTGTTAAAAAGACCCTGGCACCTCACTCCTCGTTTTTGTGTCTCTCTCACCATGTGATGTGCCACCTCCCCTTCTCCTTCTGCCATGAGTAAAAGCAGCCTGAGTCTCTTGCCAGAAGCAGATGCTGGTGCCATGCTTCCTGTACAGCCTGCAGAACCAGGAGCAAGACAAAGTCTCTATAAATTACCCAGCCTGAGGTGCTCCTTTGGCAACACAAGTGGACTCAGACACACATTATAATACTTGAAATGTCCAGTTCCAACACAAAATTACACAGCATACAAAGAAACAGGAAAGTATGACCCATTCACAGGAAAAAAAAAAAAAAAAGGTAATTTTGTAGAAGTCACTTCTGAAGCTGTCCAGACATTGGAAGTACAGACAAAAATGTTAAATCAACTATCTTAAAAATATTCAATAAGCAGGCTGGGTGCGGTGGCTCACGCCTGTAATTCCAGCATTTTGGGAGGCCGAGGAGGGCAGATCACCTGAGGTCAGGAGTTCAAGATCAGCCTGGCCAACATAGAGAAACCTTGTCTCTACCAAAAATACAAAAATTAGCCAGATGTGGTAGCACACACCTGTAATCCCAGGTACTCAGGAGGCTGAGGCAGGAGAATCTCTTGAACCTGGGAGGCAGAGGTTGCAGTGACCTGAGATTGCACCACTGCACTCCAGCCTGGGTGACAAAGCAAGACTCCATCTCTCTCTCTCTCTATATATATATATATGTGTGTGTGTGTGTGTGTGTGTGTGTGTGTATTTATATTCAATAAGCTAAAGGGAAATATGGACATGGAGCTAAAGAAAATCAGAAGAACAAGGTGTGAACCAAGAGGCAATCTCAATAAGATGCATAAATTATAATAGGGAACCAAATGGACAGTATGGAGCTGAAAAGCAAAATAGCAGAAATGAAGAATTCAGCTGGGCACGGTGGCTCACACCTGTAATGCCAGCACTTTGGGATGCTGACCCCAGGAATTTAAGACCAGCCTGGGCAACATAGTGAGACCTTGTCTTTACAAAAAATTTTTTTTTTAATTTGCCAGGTGTGGTGGTGTATGCCTATAGTCCCAGCTACTTGGGAAGCTGAGGTGGGAAGATTGCTTGAGCCCAGGAAGCCAAGGCTGCAGTGAGTCACATTCCACTGCACTGCAGCCTGGGCAACATAGTGAGACTGTCTCAAAAAAGAAAAGGAAGAAGTGAAGAGTTCAGTCGAGGGGTTCAATGTCAGATTTGTGCACATAGAAGAAAGGATCAGGGAACCTGAAGACAAGGCGATTGGAATTATCCACTCTGAAGAGCAGAAAGAAAAAAGATGCAGAAAAATGGAATAACCCGAGGGACCTGGGACACCATCGAGTATACCAACATACACATCACGGGAGTCCCGAAAGGAGAGGAGAAATAGAAAAGGGAAGAAAAATTACTTGAAAGAATAGTATCCCCAAACTCCCCAAATTTGATGAAATAAATGAATCTACATATCCCAGAATCTCAACAAACTGCAAGCCAGATAAACTCAGAGATCCACAGTGACAAACACTGTTGTCAAACCGTCAAAAAAACAATGACAAAGAAAGCAGCAAGAGAGAAGCAGCTGGTCTCGTACAAAGGAGCCTCAATAAGATTTTTAGCAGATTTCTCATCAGAAGCCTTGGAGACCAGAGGGCAGTGGTATAAGTAAAGGTAACTACACAGGAAAATAGAAAATCAAGGATTATGATAGTTTTGGTTTGTAACTCCTGTTTTTTTTATATGATTCAAAAGACCAACTCATAAAACAGTAATTATAAATCTGTGTTAATGGACATACAATATATAGACATATCTGTGACCCCCAGATATGTGAGACAAGTGTCCGTCAATTCAGGAAGTTTTATTTTGTTGAGGTTGAGGACACGAGCCCATGACACAGCCTCAGGAGGTCCTGACATGTGCCCGAGGTGGTCCGGGCACAGCTTGGTTTTATACATTATAAGGAGAAATGAGACATCAATCAATATATGTAAGAAGTACATTGGTTCTGTCTGGAAAAGTGGGACAATTCAAATTGGAGAGGGGGCTTCTGGGTCATAGATAAGAGACAAACAGTTGCATTCTTTTGAGTTTCTAATGAGCCTTTCCAAAGGAAGAAATCAGATATGCATTTATCTCAGTGAGCAGACAGATGACTTTTTCTATCCTTTGTCCACAAAGAATTTTTCCACAAATGTGTGGACACAAATTTGTCCACAAGGAGCTGAGGCCAAAACGTTGGTCTCTTTTATTCACGCTTATGTGCCAGGACACCCTGATGGCCTCACCTTCTGCACTTCTCCCCACCTGCCTGCCTCCACAAGCTGACTCTCGCTGCTCTTCCATGAGGCAGTCAGGGACCCTGTTAGAGCCGGGCAATGCAAAGGCCCTGCCTCTGCAGTCTCTGTTCACACATTACCTTGTCTGAGCCTCCCAGGGACCACCCTATTTTTGAAATTTTATATTTTATTTATCTATTGAAATAGGGTCTTGCTCTGTCACCCAGGCTGGAGTGCAGTGGTGCAATCATGGCTCACTGCAGCCTCAATCTCCCAGGCTCAAACAATCCTCCTGCCTTGGCCTCCCAAAGTGCTGGGATTACAGGTGTGCAACACCATGCCTGGCCCCACCCTATTTTATTTCATTTTAATTTTTAGTTTATTATTTTTGAGATGGTGTCTCATTCAGTCACCCAGGATGGAGTGCAGTGGCGTGATCTCGGCTCACTGCAACCTCTGCCTTCTGGGTTCAAGCGATTCTCCTGCCTCAGCCTCCTGAGTAGCTGGGATTACAGGCGCCCACCACAATGCCTGGTTAATTTTTGTATTTTTAGTAGAGATGGGGTTTCCCCATGTTGGCCAGGTGGTCTCAAACTCCTGACCTTAAGTAATCCACCCGCCTCAGTCTCCCATAGTGCTGGGATTACAGGCGGGAGCCACCGTGCCCAGCCCCACCCTATTTCAGATTGCAGCTCCCCACACTCCCAATTGCTCTCCCAGCTTCATTCTTCACCCCACACTGGCACCAGCCACGCCCCCTCGCTTACTTATGTCACTTGGCTCTGGTTGTCTCTCCCATGCAAAGGTCAGCTCCATGATCCCAGTTTGCCTGGGACTGTCCTGGTGTCAGCACTGACATGCTGACCCAAGACCCTCCTTAGTGCCAGGCAGCCCCAGACTTGGTCCCCCAGCTGCAGGGCCCGGGATCTTTGTCAGTGTTGTTTGTTCCCGGTGCTGGGTCGGTGCCCAGAGCCCAAGGCTTGCTCAGCTGTGCGTGATGAGTGAATGAGGCAGGCGGGCGTCCAAGGCTCACCCGTGTTACACTGTGGCCCAGATGTGAGCAGGGCTGTGGGCCCCAGTGCAGGTGCTCCTGCCTGCCCCTACCGCACCCCCCTTTCGGGGGCCCAGGGTCCTCAGCACTTTTCTCCTGGCAGGTGTGGGGGTGGGTTTCCGGCGGTGGTGGTGGAGGGAGGGCAGGGACTCTGGCCAAGGAGGCGGTGGGTGCACTGGGCTGTGGGCCCTCCGTGTTGGGTGCTGGGGCGGCTGATCCGGCTTAGCACCAGCACTAAGAGCCACTGCCGCCTGGTGGCAGCACGCGTGTGTCCTCCAGCAGGTGCCTCCCTTGTCTGGGAGGGACAGTAGGACAGCTGAGATCTGAACACATCCTCTTAAGAGTCCCCAAAGACAGTTTCCCCCATCTGTGGAAGGCTTGAGGGAGCCCACACCCGTCAGGCAGGAGCTCAGCTCTGGGACCCTGCTCTGGCCAATCCTCCTCAGCCCCACCTCCACAGCAGCCAGGATTCCCGGAGTAGCCCTGGGTCAGAGCAGGGGTCTTTGTGCACCACAGGGAGCACCCCTGGCTGGTCCAGGAGGCAGGAGCAGGAACCTGGGGCGGGGGCTGCCCTGCTGAGCCGGGACACTTGTTTTCTGGCTGGGGGTGGACGGGGTCTCCAGAGGAGACATGGAGAGAGCAGAGTGGCAGCTTGTGCTGTCCCACCCACCCCCACTGTGCCCCTGACCTCCCCCAGGCTAGGGAGGGGCACCTGGGTGAGTGGCAGCCTGCATCCCCCCATTCCCCTGATCTCCAGGCTAGGGAGGGGCACCTGGGTGAGTGGCAGCCTGCATCCCCCCATTCCCCTGACCTCCAGGCTAGGGAGGGGCACCTGGGTGAGTGGCAGCCTGCATCCCCCCATTCCCCTGATCTCCAGGCTAGGGAGGGGCACCTGGGTGAGTGGCAGCCTGCATCCCCCCATTCCCCTGACCTCCAGGCTAGGGAGGGGCACCTGAGTGAGTGGCAGCCTGCATCCCCCCATTCCCGTGACTTCCAGGCTAGGGAGGGGCACCCTCTCCATGCCCCCCGCTGGCCTCCCTGCCCCTGGTGCCCAAACCCAGCTTCTCAAGCCCCTCACCTGGCCTGACCTCCGCATCCCCAGGGTGTCACCACCACTGCTCCTTTATGGGGACACTTGGATGGGGATGTCTGGTCACACCATGTGACACTGACCTTAGCTGACCCCAAATCCGCTCCCAGAGACCCTGCCCCTCCGCTGAGTCTCAAGGTGCTCCCTGCCCACATGCCCATGGGGGTGCGGCCTCCCACGCCTTTGGGGTGCTCTCGGGTCCAGCCTGGTGGGGATGGCTCCACGACGCCCACGCTCCAGACTTGTCTGTGATGCCGTCACCATCCAGCCAGGCCCAAGCTCCATTTTAACAGCTACCCCTGGACCAGCATTTACTGAGTGGAGGGGACTTACTCGCTCTGCAGCCCCCTCTCCAGTCTGTGGGGCATAGCAGCCTCCGTTGCAGGAGGGAAAAGAAGGCCCAGCGGCCCACGGCCAGCTGGAAGAGGGCAGCCTGGACCCAGACTGCGGTGGGAGTGCATCTGCAGATGGGGTGCGACCACCACCGGGACAGGCCGGGCACGTGGTCCTGCACAGCACTTAGGTGAGACGATGTCCAGGCTCCAGAGGGTGGCTCAGCGGGGAAGCCAGGGAGCCTACATGACCCACACGAGAGACCTTCAAGGGCCGACCCCATGGCCCACTGCACAGGCCACTGCTGGGCACCCCTGGCTGGGGCCTGGATGTGCCACTTGGAATGTCTGAGAACCGCACATCCCAGCAGGTGGCCCCCAGGCAGGTGGCCTCTGAGACCACAGGAAGTGACTGACCGTTGCTGGGTGAGTGGGGCTGGGATCTGGGGAAGCTGAGACCCTCCGGAGGGGTCCGAGTGGGGCGGGTGCCCCAGTGAAGCTCAGCACCCGAGGATGCACAGACAGGAGAGGTGCACTCCAGCCAGTGTGGGGTGCCCTGGGCAGAAACTGGGGTGATCCTTGACCACCTTGGGCCTGGTCAGCTACAGGAAGGGTGGGGTTGCACCCTGCACCCCAGAGCACTGGGGAAGCTCCGGGCAGCTGCCAGGGCCTTGTCTTCAGGGCCAGGGACAGTGACCATGACAATGAATTGTCTGAGAGGGAGGCTGGGGTCCAGCACCTGGGCCATCTGGGGAAGGCATAGCCCACCCAGGTTCCTGCTATTCCCAGGGCACCCAGGACAGGGCTGAAGGTCTTTTATGTGACCCAGAGCCCCTGAGGGCCCCATGGAGCTGTAGCCCCAGGAGAACCAGCAGGTGCCTGGGCCCCACGGTCAGGTGAGAACACCCCACACTCTGAGGGGGGCCTGGCTCAGCTGTCCGGCTGTGCCTTGGCCTCCTGCCCCCCAGCAGTGTGTCCCTGGCACCTACTTGTTTGTGAGGAGATTCCTGGCCTCAGGCTGCCATCCTATGGGGGTGGGTGCAGCTGGAGAGAGATGTAGGGGTGGTACTGGCTGGGGCACCCCCTCCCAGCCCTGCCCCCACTGTGTGATGCTGAGACGTGTGAGGGAAGGGGAGGGGGGCTGCCCAGTCCTGGGGGGCCAGTGGCTGTGGACAGCAGCCTCCCATCTGCAGGGAGGCTCAGCAGACAAGTGAAGGAAGAGCGTGTGTGACCCCCAGATCCCCCCACCTGAGCCAGGCCCAGTCCTCCTGCTGCCTCCAGGCCTGTCCCTGGGGCCGTGGACTTGCCCAGCATAGCATGGGCACTCCACAGTGGCAGGTGCCAGCCCTAGGGACACCTGACCAGCAGGTGGCCATTGCCCCTTTAGTCTGTGATCTGCTGGAGGTGACCTTTGCTGGGGAGGGGGACCTAGGCTTGGCCAAAATGTCTTGCTGGGAGAAGGGGGAGCTGAAGGTCTGCGGGTCCTGCCACGGCCCTGGGCATATCCTGTGGGCAGCAGGCTGCAGGCTGCCCTGAAATGGCTGTGGCTCGGCTGAGCTGAGGAGACATTCCAGAGACCCCTGCCTGGCCTACTGGTGCTCCCTGGAAAGGGTATCCAGAGGCCCTGGGTGCCCGGCTGTCCTATCCACCCCCTCCCACCCCTCCCACCTCTGTAGCTTTTGCGGTTCACCCCACCCGAAGCCAGGCAAGCTCTTGAGCTCACAGGGAGGGGTGCAGGTGGGAGAGCTAGCTCTGACCCTTCCTGGACTCCAAGGCAGAGCCATGCTCCTGACCACACCCAGGCCACACGTGCTTAGTTCTGTCCACTGGGCAGAGTCCTGTCCTGATGTACCCTGGGTCCTGGGAGCCTGGGCCTCGGTGGCTGGTGGGCAAAGGGACATCCCAAGTCACTGGCGGTTGGAACCAGAGCTCTGATCAGGGAAGGTGGACCCCCAGGGAGGAGGCAAGGCCAGTGACAGAGTGAGACCAGGGAGGGCGTGCGGGAAGCCCCAGCGGTGTGTGGTGGAGAGAAATGCAAGGCTGGAGGGCAGTGGTGGGCGCAGGCCTGGGTTTGGTGCAGAAGCCTGACCTGACTCAGGGCCGGATGGTCTCCCCGTTTCCCCCACCCAGTCTCCTGTTCAGTGCACGCCATGCCCAGCCTGCTGTGGGAGGCCTGGGTCTAGTCCTCGGCCTCCTGCGGCCCCTGAGAGCTGGGCACCCGCTGGAGCGGAGGTTGCAGAGCTGCTGGGGCACGGAGAAGTGTACATCGGTCCTCCAGCCCTGCAGGCATAAGGCAGCCCCGTCAACACGGCCTCCTGCTTCCCCCGGGGATGGGGGATGGGAAGGGGGGGTTGAACTGAGGTCCTGCAGTGGAGGAGATGGGTAGGGGCTGGGCACAGCAGCGACACCCACCTGGATGCAGATGCCTGGGGCACAGGCCTCCTCCCTGGGAAGGTCCAGGAAGGCAAAGGCAGGGGCGGCTGCCGGGTCACCCTGGGTGGGGGAGGGCAGGTCACAGGCAATGGGAGGAAGGGCGGATCAGGCTAAACATTGTCCTTCTCCCACATCCTCTGAGCACCCACAAAGCAGGGCTGGCCCCCCATCCCTCCCTGCCAGGTAGACTAGACCCTGGGTGGGCTCAGGGCCCGGGTGGGGCAGAGACCACCACAGGGAAGTGATGGGGTCCTGCCACCACCCCCCCACCTCCCCAGGATGGAGCCCCACTCTCTCGGCTCACTGAGACTGAAGGGAGCGGGCTGGCCTGGAGTGTGCGTTGGCAGACAGGGAGCTGTGACTTCCTCCTGTGACACACGTGCACCTGGAAGTGGGCGGGGCTGGACGAGAAGAAGGTGGCCCGGAGGTGGCCCTTTGTGGGCGAAGGCTGGATGGTCATTTTCCAGGCTGTGGGGAGTGAAGGGTGAGACCCCCATCCGGCCCAGCACCCCACCGCCTCCCTTCCTTCCCCAGTGGGCCTGGCATCTGCCCACTGTACCTCCCCCACACTGGCTTGGCACTGTTATCCCACCTCCCTGACCAACACAGAGTGACGTAAAGGATGTTCTGTGCTGTGTCCACACTGCGCAGGCCCCATGGAGAACTTACTTGGGAAGCGACGCTGTTCGAAAGGGCACCGCACCCAGGACCCCCAACTGGTGGAGAACTGCAAAGTGGGTTGAGGGGTGCAGGAAGGTGGAGTGTGTGCGGGACAGGGACAGGCTGGGTCAGCTTCAGGGTGCTCTGGGCCCAGTTCCCCTCCTTAGGCCCTTAGCTCACCCACTGTCAGACCAGGAAGGGGCTCTGAGGGACAGCTGGGAGGCTGGACTGCAGGGCTGGGCAAGGGCCTCTGCCCCACTCCCTGCCCTGATGCCCCCTGGCCCCTCCCAAAATAGGGCACTGGCAGGCTGTGGCAGCCCCTCACCTTCAGGCAGAGCTGGGGCTGGGTGTCCACCAGCGGGTACTGCACCTGAGGAGGGCTCGGGTCAGGCTGTGGCATCCATGCCCACCCCCATCCCTGCTGATCAGGCACTCACTCTGCGATGCACCAGCTGGCTGGATTGCTGCAGCTTACGGCAGCCGGCCCCGGGCCCCGGGCGCCAGCACAGGCTCACATGGCCACTCACAGGGCAGGCGGGCTCCCAGCTCAGTGTCTGGCTCCCGGGGTGGTAGTAGACCGTGTCCCACAGCACCTCCAGTGCCTCAGTGTCTGCAGGAACCCTCCCCGAAACACAGGTCAGCTGGGCCCTACCCTGGCTGCCAGGCCCATGGGGTCTAGCATCCACTCAAGTGACCACTGGGCCAGGGTCCAGAGCAGTCCTCCTATGGGTCTCTGAGCCCTGGCCCAAGTCTGTGCACGTGTGTGCATGTGTGTGGATATGCATGTACATGGGTACGTGCACCTATGTATGTGTGTGGATATGCATGTGCATGGGTACGTGCACCTATGTATGTGTGTGCCTGTGCATGGGTGTGCATGTGTATGTGTTTGCATGTGTATGTGTTTGCATGTGTATGGGTGTGTATGTGCATGGGTGCATGTGCATGGGTGCATGTGCATGGGTGCATGTCCATGGGTGTGGGTGTGCCTGCCTGTGCATGGGTGTGCGTGTGCGTGTGTATGCGTGTGCATGTGTATGGGCATGTATGTTCATGGGTGTCTGTGCATGTGTGTGTGTGCAGCATCCTGAGCAGAACCAAGAGCAGGACATCTCTCTTGGGCCCCTCAGACAGCCTTGGTTTTCCCAGGTGAGCTGGTCCACGTGTGCACACATGTACATTGCACACACATACACACACATACACGTGTGCACATCCACATATGTGCGCAGGTTCCCTTGGTGACAGGCCCTTCCGAGCAAGCTCAGGGATTTAGGCTGGGCCTGCCCCTTATCTCATCCCCCTACGTCAGTCCTCATGGTGGAGTCAGGCTGGCCGCAGCCATTCCCACCCTTCCGCCCATTGGCATCCCAGGACACTTGCCGTTTTCAAAGGGGCAGATCTGGATCCGCACCGCGTCAGGGGTCGCAGACCAGCCCTGTGGGAGGGGCTGGGGTCAGTGCAGCCCACCCATCCCTGTGCTCCCCTCACCCGCCTCAAGTCCAGGCCACAACTCCACCGACCTCCAGGCACAGGCACGGCAGCTCCTGGCTGTAGGGCAGGGAGACGGCCTGGGAGACGCTGTTGGCGGTCACCTGCAACCCAGAAAGGGCGGCTGAGGGGCCGCGCGGGAGGGCGGGGGTGGTCTGGAGTGGGCGGGACCTGGGCCGAACGGGGCGGGAGCGGGGACGGGAGGTGGGCGTGGCCTAAGGCTGACCGGGGGCTGGGGCGTGGAGGTGGGCGGGACCTAAGGCTGACCGGGGGCGGGGCGCGGAGGTGGGCGGGGCCTAAGGTTGACCGGGGGCGGGGCGCGGAGGTGGGCGGGACCTAAGGCTGACCGGGGGCGGGGCGCGGAGGTGGGCGGGGCCTAAGGCTGACCGGGGGCGGGGCGCGGAGGTGGGCGGGACCTAAGGCTGACCGGGGGCGGGGCGCGGAGGTGGGCGGGGCCTAAGGCTGACCGGGGGCGGGGCGCGGAGGTGGGCGGGGCCTAAGGTTGACCGGGGGCGGGGCGCGGAGGTGGGCGGGACCTAAGGCTGACCGGGGGCAGGGCGCGGAGGTGGGCGGGACCTAAGGCTGACCGGGGGCGGGGCGCGGAGGTGGGCGGGGCCTAAGGCTGACCGGGGGCGGGGCGCGGAGGTGGGCGGGACCTAAGGCTGACCGGGGGCGGGGCGCGGAGGTGGGCGGGGCCTAAGGCTGACCGGGGGCGGGGCGCGGAGGTGGGCGGGGCCTAAGGTTGACCGGGGGCGGGGCGCGGAGGTGGGCGGGACCTAAGGCTGACCGGGGGCGGGGCGCGGAGGTGGGCGGGGCCTAAGGCTGACCGGGGGCGGGGCGCGGAGGTAGGCGGGACCTAAGGCTGACCGGGGGCGGGGCGCGGAGGTGGGCGGGGCCTAAGGCTGACCGGGGGTGGGGCGCGGAGGTGGGCGGGGCCTAAGGCTGACCGGGGGCGGAGCGCGGAGGTGGGCGGGGCCTAAGGTTGACCGGGGGCGGGGCGCGGAGGTGGGCGGGACCTAAGGCTGACCGGGGGCGGGGCGCGGAGGTGGGCGGGGCCTAAGGCTGACCGGGGGCGGGGCGCGGAGGTGGGCGGGGCCTAAGGCTGACCGGGGGCGGGGCGCGGAGGTGGGCGGGGCCTAAGGCTGACCGGGGGCGGGGCGCAGGCGCTCACTTGCACAGGGGCGCCGGCGTCCTCGCAGGTGAACCGCTTGAGGCAGAGCCGCACGTAGTAGTCGGGGCTCCCGGAGGCCCTGGGCACCTGCACCAGAATCGCCTTGCGCCTCCGGTCCACCCAGTAGCTGAGCTTCCCCGCTGCAGGAGGCGGCAAGTCGAGGCCGCGCTGGGACCAGCGATCACCGACGCGGGGCTCTGTCTGTCCCGAGAGCCCCGACGTGGTGGCTCCTGCTTGGTTCAGACGTTTGGGAGTCGCCCACCCGAGGGCCCCTCAGGATTTCCCAAATGGGGCAGAAGACCCCGGGGAGAGGAAGCCTGTCGCAGCGTCTGGGGGTCTTCGCAGGGGCGTCGAAGGAGGGAACTCACCGAGGCAGTCGGGCACGCTCCTCCCCACGTCCTCCTCTCCGCAGTCTGCAAACCGCAGAGGCAATGGCGGGGTGCGGGCTGCCCTGCCCTCAGGGGCCATCCTCCTCCACCCGCCCCCCACCCACGCGCTGTGCCTCTGCCATGCGACCTCGAATTAAGCCAAAGGCCTTGCGGGGATCTGTCCAGTGTGAGGGCCAGGCCCCTGCCCTGGGCAAGTCCCAACCCAAGCCAGGCCCTGGAGGCTGAACGGCAGCTGTGCCCAGGGGGGCCCTGGGGACCCTACCTTCCACGAGGTGCCTCTGGTCCAGCTGGACCCCGCAGAAATGAGGGATGGTCCTCAGGGTGACGTAGAGGTGCTGGGCCACGCTCACCGCAAAGCAGCCAAAGTGCACCTGGAGCTGAGCAGGTGCAGGTGTGAGCTGCGTGGACTCAGAGGCACTGCCTACCCCACCCGGCCAGCTCCACTTGTATGGCGGGAGCTTAGAGCCAGGGATAGCGCCAAGGAGTGGCGCCCAGTCTTCGGGACTTGGGTGGCAGAGCCCTGCCTTGGCCTCACCTGCTGCCCCACCTGCTGCCGGTGGGAGGCCCTGGCCACCCACACGCTCTGACACTGCGTCTCCTGGGTGTCCAGGCTCATGGCACAGGCCTCCAGGCCCCGCAGGCGCTCTGGGTGGAGGAAGGACCCGGCAGGGTGCATCAGAGCAGGGCCGCCCCTGCCTCCAGACGGGGCCGTTGGACCCTGTTCCTCTGCCTTCTGTCTGTGAAGTGCGGTTAGCAGTGCCCCCCTCCCTCACCAGGACGCCCAGGGTTTGATGGGAATAAAAGGCACCTGGGCCCACTGCTGGCCCTCCCACCCTCGAGGCCACCTCTCACCATGCAGGGTGATGGAGGCGCGTACACGCAGGAGCATGGAGCAGCCGTCAGAGGGGACACACTGCATGGCAGTGGAGGACGTCAGGGCCTCCAGGACTGACCTGGACATGGACACAGGGCGTGGCCGGCAGAAGCTGTTAAAAATGTTCCCTGGGGAGGGAGAAGGAGTGTGAGGCCTCGAGTTCCCTGGTGCTTGGAAAGGCTTTGTGGGTGGTTCTGTGAAGGGGGAGAGAGCCCTGGGGCTGCACAGTCTTTGCCAGGGGGTCTTTACTATCTTGCCCCAGGCCAATTGGGGAGCAAGCCCCCTGGCATGTGGTGACCCCCCACCGAGACACACTTCAAAATATCTGTGGGACCCCAGGAGTGGGCCCGGGTCGGGGGGCAGTCTGCACACCAGTCTGCATCAGAGCAGCAGAAGCTGCTGCCCCACCTGGCCAACAAGGGGGCAGGAAGCCCACCATGACTTGCTGGCAAGCTCTGTCGCCTCTGCTCAAAGATGAACAGCAGAAAAGGCCAACGCGGGCTTGCTGGGACACCTGGGAGGCGACCCCAAGGTTGCTGCAGCCCAGGCCTCTGTCCACAGGGAAGTGGCCGCATCCTCACAGGGAGGACTTGCCCCCAGGGCCTTTTGCTCTGAGACCAAAAGCCATTCTGGGCAGCGTCACCAGACCTTGGCAATGTGGAGCTGGGTATCATTTTGGGCACTGGGGGCTAAGCAATTTTGCTGCCTTTGCTCAGCCAGGTTTGCAGGTGGGACTCAGAGCAGAACTTCACGTGAGCCACAGAGCCTGGCAACCCAGCCATTCCACAGGAGAACTGCCACCCTCTTTATAGAAGGCATGGCCACCGAGGCATGGGACCCACATGCTGTTGGTGAGACAGTGAAGCTGCTGCTCAGCGGAGCCCACACTGAACACAGCACCCTGCTGAGGCAGGAGAGTAAGGAATGAGGGTAACCGGGGGCGAAGGGATAAGCAAAAGAACAGCAGGTGCAGCCAGTTCCAGGCAAGATTAGGCAGCACACAGGCCACAGCCTCCCTCCTGTGATAATGAGACTCCACTTCAGCCTCTGATTGGTTGCAGGCCTATCCTCCCCAGGGTGTAACCCACCGGAAACCTCCAAAGGGCAGCTAGGAGTGTTACCAAATTCTTTTAGCTTTATGAAAACCCTGTGGAGCACTGCATTCGGGGCCCTTGGCTGCTTGCTTGGGCCTGCTCGCGCTCTGTGGAGTGCTCCTTCACTTCAGTAAATCTGTGCTCTCCTTACTCCATTCTTTTTTGTTGTTTTACTTGTGTATTTTGTTCAACATGGCAAGAACCTAGACAACTGACAGTTGAGAACTTCCACCCAGTAACTCTGTGCCTCAAAGGGGCAATGGGAATGAAGTCCTAATATGCTATGGGTGAGAAATCCAACTCTTTCTTTTCTTTTTTTTTTTTTTTTTTGAGACAGAGTCCCGCTCTGATGCCCAGGCTGGAGCACAGTGGAGTGATCTCGGCTCACTACAACGTCTGCCTCAGCCTCCCGAGTAGCTGGGATTACAGGCGCGCACCACCACGCCCGGCTAATTTTTGTATTTTTAATAGAGACAGGGTTTCACCATGCTGGCCAGGCTGGTCTCAAACTCCTGATCTCAGGTGATCCGCCCACCTCAGCCTCCCAAAGTGCTGGGATAACAGGTGTGAGCCACCGCGCCCAGCCAGAAATCCAACTCTTACAAATTCCCACTCTAGTCCGGATGGATTCACAGGGATCTGATTTACCCTCCTGCCGGAGACAGCGGGGAAACCAAGGCAAAATCCATGAGCAATGGTTTCAAGACAGTGGGCGTGAGGAAGTGAGGGACAGTGAGTCCTGGGAGACGGGAAACAGCCACAGTGAGCTCTGGGAATGCGCCACTCTCTGGGGAGTGTTCTCAGGCAGTGATGGGGGTGGATCCCAAGTGGAGCTTGGCACACTCCCTGAGAGGAGGAACTGGGATGGAGGGTCTGGGCAGCCGGACCGAGTATGAGAGGGGAGAGGATAACGCAGAGAGAGCTCTGGGGAATATGCACTTTGCTAATACTCAGTGGAGTATTCATGAACTCATGCATGTGAGGGAATGACCAGAGGCGGAGAAAGAACCACCCAAGAGAATTTGAGGGAGTGGGCCGGGCGGGGCTCATGCCTGTAATCCCAGCACTTTGGGAGGCCGGGGCGGGCGGATCACCTGAGATCAGGAGTGTGAGACCAGGCTGGCCAACATGGTAAAACCCTGTCTCTACTAAAAATACAAAAATTAGCCAGGTGTGGTGGCTCACGCCCGTAATCCCAGCTACTCAGGAGGCTGAGGCAGGAGAATCGCTTGAACCCAGGAGGCGGAGGCCTGGCGACAGAGTAAGACTCCATCTCAAAAAAAAGAAAAAAAAAAAAAGTCCGGGCATGGTGGCTCACACCTGTATTCCCAACACTTTGAGAGGCTACCGCACCCAACTGACAAAATTTTAAAAACCACTTATGATCATCTCAGTAGTCACAGAAAAAATTTTTTGATGGAGTTCACCATCCATTCCTGATTTAAAAAAAAAAATCTCAGCAAACAGGGAATGAAATTTCCTCAAATTGATAAAGACGATCTGTGAAAAATCTATATGTAACATCACATTTCATAGTGAAAGAATAGATTATTTCCACTCCTCAGATAAAAAACAAGACAAGGATCCCTGCTTTTCTCACTTCGACTCAATACTGCAGGGGGGACCCTACTCCACACAATGAGGCAGGAAAAGAAATAGGCTTCTCGCTTGGAAATGAAGACGTAAAGTTGTGTACCTTTGTAGATGACATGATGGTCTCTGCAGAAAACACTAGTATCTATAAAAAAGGCACTGAAACTAATAAATAAGTTTAGCAAAGTTGCAGAATACAAGATCAATATACAAAAATCCACTATTTCTTTTTTGTTTGTTTTAGTTTTTTGTTTTTTTGTGTTTTTTTGAGACGGAGCCTCACTCTGTCACCCAGGCTGGAGTGCAGTGGTGCGATCTCGGTTCACTGCAACCTCTGCTTCCCAGGTTCAAGCGATTCTCGTGTCTCAGCCTCCCGAGTAGCTAGGACTACAGGTGCGTACCACCACACCCGACTAATTTTTTAATTTGTAGTGGAGACGGGGTTTCGCCATGTTGGCCAGGCTGGTCTTGAACTCCTGACCTCAAGTGATCCACCTGCCTCAGCCTCCCAAACACTATTTCTATATACTAGCAAAGAATAACTACAAATTGAAAATTTAAAAATAAAATAAAGCTGGATGGTTTGGGGATAAAAAGCCAGGCTGTTCTAGGGAGTGGGGAAGGGAGTGAGGGGAGCTTTGTTCCCAAGGCTGGTGTTTCCTTCCCTTGGAGCATCATCCCCGGGGCTTGGTATGCAGCAATCTTCAGAGAAATGACTGTGCCTTAGAACTCGGTGTGTATGTTGTCATCCATATGTGTGAGGCCAACAACTCGCCTTTAATCCTACCACTTTGGGAGGCCGAGGAGGGCAGTTCACTAGAGGTCAGGGGTTCGAGACCAGCCTGGCCAACATGGCGAAACCCTGTCTCTACTAAAGATACAAAAATTTGCTGGGTGTGGTGGTACACACCTGTAGTCCTAGCTACTCCGGAGGCTGAGGTAGGAGAGGAAGGGAGGCAGAGGTTGCAGTGAGCCAAGATTGCACCACTGCACTGCAGCCTGGGTGACAGAGCAAGACTCCATCTCAAAAAAAAAAAAAAAAAAAAAAAAAAAGACAACCTCCTTTATGCAAGAAATGAGAAATCTGCATCTTTTGACCCTTTCTAGAAAAAAGACAAAGACTTATTCCAGACAACCAAGAAAGGAATCAAAACCAGAAAGTAAAAAAAAAAAAAAAAATGGTGACGCCACGGAGGAGAAGGACCCATGGTGAGCACGGAAAATGAGGACATATACAGAGTTAGTGAAATGGGTTCAGGAGGAGAAGCTGCTCATTGTGAAATTAAATGTATAAAAATAAGAACAGGCTCTTGTCCCAACTAAGCTGACAAAATGAAGAGGAGGTTGTGTAGAAGGAAGGGTGAGTAAAGCAGAAACACACAAGATTAGTGTGGTACAAAACAGAATTCATTGTTACTGTGAGGAAAAAACTGTGAAACCACAATTCATCATAAACACTTAGAAATAAATATGTTTTGCCTTATTCAAAATAAGGCATAAAAATAATATCCACAGAGTCTTACTGAAAGAACACCTAACAGATGTGCTTGCTTCAGGAAGGAGAAGGGAGCTCAACAGGAACAAGTGGGTTACAGAAAGGAGCAGCGAGAGCAGGGAATGGGAAAACATGATGGGGAATTGGGAATTCAAGCTGGTGTTGACAGAGGAGGAGGCTGAGGACAACTCTGTGTGTTTAAAAACACCTGGGCCGGGCATGGTGGCTCACGTCTGTAATCCCAGCACTTCGGGAGGTCGAGGTGGGTGGATCACTTCAGGTCAGGAGTTCGAGACCAGCCTGGCCAACATGGTGAAACCCTGTCTCTACTAAAAATACAATGATTAGCTGGGCATGGTGGTGCTGGGTGCCTGTAATTCCAGCTACTCGAGAGGCTAAGGCAGGAGAAACCCTTGAACCCGGAGGTGGAGGTTGCAGTGAGCCGAGATCGTGCCACTATACTCCAGCCTGGGCAACAAAGCGAGACCTTGTCCCCCCACCCCCCCAAAAATAAAAAAATAAAATAAAATATACCAAAAATAAAAATAAAAACACGCTGGGACTACACTTCCCTCATATGGGAGACCTGGCCATTTGCACCAACTCAACTGCTGAAAAGTACCAATTAGGCTGGAGAAAAAACATACGTTTTTTAAAAACCTTCCTAGAAACATAGGAGAGCTGCGAAAATAATCAGGATGGGGGTGCTGAGGAAAGCAGGGTGTAGGAGGTTGCTTTACAGGGGTGGGGGATGGAAGGAGCATTTCCACCCCAGTGGGAGCTGAGGGCTTTGTGGGGAGGCCCCAGCACATGGTGAGGAAGAACTTCCCCACATTGAGCTGGGCCTTGACCTGAGTTAGCCAGAACTGGACCGACCCTCTCCCCAAAGCCCAGGCACTGTTCCAGAGTCGCTGAGTGGAGGAGCAGGGAGAGAAAACTCCCCCAAAAGCCCACAACCCAGTACAGATTCACAGCCCAGGCTGGGCCCACCAGGAAGACCCTTGAAACCTCAGTCTGTGAATCTGGTTTAAACGGCCCCAACAGTCAGACACTGCTCCTGGCACCACCCAGGAGCAACAGGAATCCAGCCTCCAGGAGGCCCTCCGTCCTGGGACTTTGAGACGCTGAAGGTAAACAAGCACACCAGGAAGCAGAGAGCCCGGAGTGAGGCTGCGGAGAGGGTGGGCCCAGGTGTCCTCCAGTAACACGCCACAGGCCAAGCAGGCGAGAAAACAGGCTTGAAAATACAGGCAGCAGGAAAGGCTGTGATGAGGGACCAGGCACACCTGAGAGAAATGGAATTCCTAGAAAAAAACCACTGCGACAGAATTAAAATACAACGGGTGATTTTTAAGAGCAGATTGGGGCCAGGCGTGATGGCTCACGCCTGTAATCCCAGCACTTTGGGAGGCCGAGGTGGGTGGATCATGAGGTCAAGAGATCGAGACCAGCCTGGCCAACATGGTAAAACTCTGTCTCTACTAAAAATACAAAAAAAATTAGCCGGGCTTGGTGGCACATGCCTGTAATCCCAGCTACTCAGGAGGCTGAAGCAGGTGAATTGCTTGAAACCAGGAGGCAGAGGTTGCAGTGAGCCGAGATTGCACCACTGCACTTCAGCGTGGGCGAAAGAGTGAGATTCTGTCTCAAAAAAAAAAAAGGAGGGGGGGTGTTAAACTAAAAAATCTATATGACAATTTTCATAGATGCAGAAATTTTTCGTAAAATTCAATACCTATTCATGATGAAAGAATGTTTAGCAAACTAGGAAAAGAAAGGCACCTCTTTGTCTAGATCAGGGACATCTAGTGCAAACATCCAATAAACTTAATATTGAGCAGTAAACCTTTGGAATCATTACCGTTAATATCAGGACTCAGACAGGAATTCTCTCATTCAACATTGCCCTGGAGAGCTGAGCCAATTCCACAAGATCCGCCCCCTTCACCCAATACATAGGTTTACAAGCTGTCATTAGCTGCAGAATATGTGATCATCTATTAAAAAAAGGAGACTCGATAGGAAATCTATTAGAAATACTAAAGAGGTTTATTTTATTATTTTTTTTAATTTATGTTTTTATGAGGCAGAGTCTCACTCCATTGGCCAGGCTGGAGTGCAGTGGCGCAATCTCGGCTCACTACAACCTCTGCCTCCTGGGTTCAAGTGATTCTCTTGCCTTAGCCTCCCAGGTAGCTGGGATTACAGGCAAGTGCCACCACACCCGGCTAGTTTTTTTTTTTTTTTTTTTTTTTTTTTGGATTCTTAGTAGAGACAGGGTTTCACCATGTTGGCCAGGCTGGTCTCGAACTCCTGACGTCAGGTGATCCACCCGCCTCGGCCTCCCAAAGTGCTGGGATTACAGGTGTGAGCCACCGCACCAGCCATGCTTTGCATTTGTTGTTTGTTTGTTTGTTAATATAGTCCGCTTTGTGAATTTGCATGTCATCCTTGCGCAGGGGCCAGGCTGATCTAATCTCCTCCCTTAAGCTTAGAGGTCCTTGAGGTGAAGAAATATTTAAGTAAAGTTTAGCCATCTATTTTTCTGTTAAATTCAAGTAAAAATAAACAAAATAGTTTAAATGACATAAGGTAATTTCATTTCTATAAAATAATTTTTATCTGTTTATCCTGCAAATATCTGTATATTTGGCTACACAAATGTCAAGAACAGGCCAGGCATGGTGGCTCAAGTCCACAATCCCAGCACTTTGGGAGGCTGAGGCAGAAGGATCGCTTGAGCCCAGGAGTTTGAGAACAGCCTGGGTTTGGTTGACCAACCAGAGATAGGAAGACTTCAGGTCTATTCTTATAAAAATCAAAAATAAGAAAAAAAAAAAAACCCAAAATGCCTAGAGCAATGTTTGTCTAGGTAAACACTGTTTATTTCTACATGGAGGCTTTCCAGTGAGCTTTAACTTTCTTCCTTATGGCGTCTGCATCACTCAGAGTCCTTTTATAAATAGATACTCTGTTTACAAAGACAAGGTAGTTAAAGGCCTAGTAGGGATCACTTTACACAGGGAAAAAGCTTTGCTAGAGGAGACGGGGTTTTCCACCTGCTGCTTCTGGGCGGCCAGTTTGGAACGCAATGAGGCATTGTGCGTTAGGTGGAGACATGGGACTCTCTCTGGCAGGCCCACCTCTGGCCAGGAGCCAGGGTGGCCTTGCCTGGGTGTGGCCAGGGTCCCACACGCATCGGTGAGTGATGGCGGTTTGCCCTGCCCAGAAGGGAACCCCAGCTTCTGGGGACACTGCAGGACAGACCTGCCTCCCACGGTGGACAAAGCAGCCCTGGTGGCCTGGGGTGGGGAGTCCAGGCCCTGAGCATCCCCCGGGGCTGAGATGTACTCACGATTCCTGTGGCTCCTGCAGGCAAAGCCCTGGGGACAGAACAGTGAGAGGGGTGAGCGGCTGAGGGCACCCCCTCCCCAGCCCATCCTGCTCCTGCCCTGTCCCTCACTTCCGGGGGTCCTGGGCTGCCCTGAATCCTGGCTCCTCCTCAGTGTCAGGGGCCTGGCCCAAGGCTGGCATGCAGCAGTCACTTAGTAAACAGTGTGGTCTGAATCCCTCCGGACCCTCAGGCCCCAGCTCCCCCACCCACTTGTGCGTTTAAGTGGACACTAGCAGAGCACCCACTACGTGCCAGGCTTGCTTAGGAGAGCACCCACTATGCGCCAGGCTTGCTTAGGAGAGCACCCACTACGTGCCAGGCTTGCTTAGGAGAGCACCCACTACGTGCCAGGCTTGCTTAGGAGAGCACCCACTATGCGCCAGGCTTGTTTAGGGGCTGGAATTCATGAACAGAGGGAAACTGATCCATCCCTGCCTCTCCAGGAGTTCACATTCCGAGAACGGGGAGACAGAACGATCCGAAACCGGGGGAAATCAGCAACTTATATTTTATGTAACTAAAATAAAGAGGTGGGAACATAACAGAGGGGTCCAGAGGAGCAAGAGGGGTCCAGATAGTGTGGGGGGGTGCAGGTTATAAATCTAAGGAGTGCTTGGGGGGCCTCATAGAGGTCAATTTCATGGGCCTGGAAGGAAGTGAGGCTGAGTTGGTAGTCGGGGGCGGGGGCATGCAGTGCAGTGAACAGGCCCTGGATGGTCCAGGTCCAAGCTGCATTCCTGATTTATGATCATCCCCAGCCCAACCTGACCAAGGGTGCCCAAAGAGGAGCATGAGGACTTGTGGCCAGGCTCCCACGAGGCAGAAGGGTCCTGTGGGACAGGCTGCTCACAGACAGCCTGCTGGTGAGGCAGGAGGCGCCTGGCACCCCAGCCCCAACGGCGTGGGAGCTGATGTCGGAGAGCACAGGGTGGCACTGGCGCCCTCAGAGCAGGGCAGGACCCCCAGAGTCCAGGCCCCCTGGGGGCGGCCACTGAGCTGGGGCGTTGGACTGTGCAGCCCGTGGTCAACACAGCCGCTCCATTCTTGAAAAGAGCTGACCCTCTACGGACCGGACCAGGAAGCCCAGGCTGTCGGGGTGGGGGTGGGGGTGGGGGGAGCTCAAGATGGAGACCTGGACTTCTGCTCCTAGCCCAGGTGGGAACATGGAAAAATAAAAGTCGGGCCCACTTCTGTTCCTTGAATTGTCGAGCGGGCATTACTGGTGGCTACATCTCTTTCTAAATATTTTTCATTTTGGAATATGTTTAGATTTACAGAGAGTTTACCCAGGATCCCCTCATCTCAACAGTTTCCCGTGCATTTGCAAAACCTGGGGAGCAACATGGGTGGCGGCAGTTAGTGACACTCAGTCTAGTGTGGAATCGGGGGCAGTTAGTGACATTCAGTCTAGTGTGGAATCACGTGCTCCTAGTGAACTGTTTTCTGTTCCAGGGTCCAGCCCAGGACCTCACTCTGCAGATGGCCTCTGAGTCTTCGTTCTCACTGTCTCCACCCATTTGCCGACCACCCCAATAACTCCCCAGAGACCGCCGTGCGTGACCCTCCTCCGCCTGCCACGGCCACGAAACCCGCTGCCCGTGGGCGGAGTATACAGGCTGGACCCAGCGTCCTGATGGAAGCCCCGGCCTCGGCCCCTGGTGGGGAGCAGGGCCTCAAACGAGGGGCCGGCGGAGCTGACCCCAGGCTGCTGAGGGCTCTGCCCAGGCAAAAGGGGCCGGGCTCGCCTGGGGCAGCCTCTGGGGAACGTGATCCGAGCAGGCCTCAGGTGGGCAGGCGAGGGCAGCCCAGACCAGCCCGGGCACAAAGGGAGCGGCGGAGGCAGCGCGGGGAGGCCCAGTGAGGCCGCCTGTGCGGAACTGCAGGGGGGCAGTGGCGTGGGTGCCCGGGCCTCCCTCCCACCAGGTGCCCTGGAGCCCCTCTGGGCGCCCACTGTGACCCGGACTCCCCGCATCCAACTTCAGGAGAGAAAGAATCCTCGCTAGGGGCTCGGAGGCCGGGGGGGGCTGGAGATGCGAAGGGCGAACGCTCTTTCTCCTGACTTCCCGGACCCTGAAGCCCACCCAGGGCTGGCCCCGTGGCCCGAGTGGCTGGGGCTGCAGGACAGGCCGCCGTCGGGGGCGCAGAACGTCGCGCGGTTCTGCCCCGCCCCTCCCGTCCCCCACGGGGCACGGGGAGCCAGACCCCGGCGCGCTGGGGGGGAAGGTGGGGGGGACCGGGGGCGGGGAGGGCTGAGCCTGGGCCCTGGGCGCCTCCCCCACGCGGGGTTTTCCGTCGTGCTTCTCGGGGCTTCCCAGCGGCCGGCGTCGGGGGGTCTGTAGGGAACCCCCAGGGCGGCTGCTCGCGGCCCCACCCCGCCCAAGCTCCCCTGCCTGCGGCCCAGCCTCCCGCCGTCACCGCGCGGGCCCCCCCAGGGCGCGGCTGTAGCCCCAGCCTCCCCTCGCTGGCTTCCCCCCGCGGGCAGGGGCTGCCGCGCCCCCTCGCAACCACCTCCCTGTCCAAGGCTGCCCAGGCAGCGCCCCTACACCCACCTCCAGCTTCCCGCTCCTCTTGTCACCGCTTGACCCCTCCTGCTCAACCCTCCCCACCCCATCTTCCATGAGACCCTCCCTCAGCCCCGCCAAACCCCTCCTCTCCTCTCCCTTCCAGGAATTCCCCTCCTTCCTGGCCTCTTCCACCCGCCTCAGCCCCTGCCCCTTTCCTTGGAGTACTGAGGGCTCAGTCTTGGTCCCCACCCATTCCCCAGGATCACCTGCCCGTCCCAGCGTGGACAGCGCCATCACCCCTCGGACCGGGAGGCTGCCTGCACACCCAGCAGCCGCAGCCGCCTCAGCAAAGCTTTCCAGCTTGCATTTCAAGGCCGCCTCCCCCCAGGTCTCCCAACTCAGGGACCATTTCCTCCCAGAGGGAAAAGTCGATTCTGAGGTCTATCTCTCGCTTCTCCTTCCCCCTCCTAGCCAGGATCCCCAGGCCTGCCCCTTCCTGTTCTGTCTCCACTGCAGGATGGCATCCGTTGGACACCCCTCCCACCTGAACTCGCCCGTCTCCCCTGCTCCCACCGGTTCCCACACATCCCAGCCTGCTTTCTTCCTTGTTCCACGAATGCCTTGTGGATCTGAGCCTGCCCATGGCACCCAGCACTCCAGCCCTTGCTGCTCCCCTCCCTGAGCTGAGCCCTCTGCTGGACCCGTCTCAGGCCCTGTGGAGCTGCTGGATGTCCCGTAAGTGTCCCCTGAGGTGACCAGGCCACCGCCCTAAAGACACATCTTGCTCACTGCCGTCCCCATGCCAGGAACGGTGCACCCAGCAGGTCCTCAGTGAGTCCTCCCTTTCAGGGACACCTTCCGTGCTCTTTCCATGCCTGTGTCCCCACTGTCCCTCGGCCAGCCTTGGGCATGGGGGCCCCTTCCTGGGACGCTGGGTACACTTCCTGCTGCAGGTGCTGATGAAGCGCCCTCTCCCATAAGGCTGAGTCAGTGGGCACTGCAGCGAGAGCCCTCCACCCCAACCCATGCACCTCCACTGCCAGCATCTCACTCTCAGCACATTCCCCGAGTGTTTCCTTGGCAGGTGTCTACACAAGCCCAGGTGTTGCGGGTTCCCGATGGCTCAGAGCAGCCGCGGGGGGTGGGGTGGGAGCCCTGGATGGGCTTGCGGGCTGCCCTGGATTCTAACACAGCCTCCTTGGAGGTCACAGCTGGGTCCAAGGTGGGCTCACCCTGCCTTGAGCTTCCAGCAAACACTTCCCAGAGCAGCTCGGCAGGGTCATGCCAGGTCTCCCATCCTTCTTTCACCAGCGCTGCCCTCAGGCCCCCCAGGGCCCTGCAACCCCTCACCTGTTGATGTGCTGAGAGCGTCAGGCCAGACCCATCTGAGGAGAAACCAGGGCCTTATCTGCCACAGTGTAGGGGCCTAGGAGGAGGCAGGAGCTTACCTGAGAACAGGAGAGGCCACATTCTGTAATCCGGGGGATGGCCAGGCTCTGGAAAGTGCCCCAGGTCAGCCCCAAGAACGCGAGTGCTTGCCCAGCCAGCATCTGGCTGTGCAGTGACAGCTCCCACTGGTAAGCGTGGATGTGAGTGGGGCAAGTTTGCAGGATGCCCTGTGGCAGCGGCTCCAGGCTGACCCTGCAGCTCCAGCCCCAAAGACAAACAGAGGAGTGGAGGCTGCTCCTTACAGCGGGAGCAAGCGAGACACTCCCCCTCCCGGCAAAACAGGGCTCAATTCACAGACAGCAGCCCGGAGACTTTCCACTGCCTGGGGCCAGAAGACTGTGGCCAGACACTTGTGGAGTTTCTAGGTTTCCAAAGGAAGCATCCAGAAACCTTGGGGCCTTTGGGGTCCGAGGACACCCTAATGGGGTTCCCCACAGGGTGGCCACTGGTGCAGAGATGGCTCCAGGCCGGTGGGATAGGCTGCCGTCTGCGTGCACCGCCCTCAGGCATGCATGAGGCCAGGAGGGTAGACAAGGGCCCTGGAAAGCTGGCTGGGCTGGCAGAGGGGTGGAATCTGTCCTGGGCACTCGCACCCCAGAGCCCCTGGCTTCAGCCCCAGCCCCTAAGGGAGAGCCCTCTCCTAAGACCTGAGACTCCACCCAAGTCCCTGGCTTCCACCTCCCCTCAAGATGCAAAAGACCACCTCCCCTGTGCGGTCCTATGAGGCCCCCCCACTCCAGAGGGCAGCCCCCAAGGCTGGGAACTCTGGGGCCCAGCTTGTGCTCAGGGAGCTGTTCTGTGTCATCTTATTTGGAGCATCAAATGCATAGGAAAGTTTCTGGGCAGAAGCTTACTGCTTCCCATTTTCCTCCAGCCAGGGCAGGGGGTTGGAGAGAACCAGGGTGTAGTTCTGGGCTCCTCCTGGCTCCTCCCTTACTGGACAGGCACAGAGGCTTCTGCACCTGCCTTGGGTTCTGGGAGGGCACTGCCCCACGTGTGTGTGTGTGTGTGTGTGTGTGTGTGTGTTTGGGGGGATGGAGGGAGTTAATAGCTGGGGAGCCTGGGAGTGTCTAGCTGGGGTGTTCTGCCTGGAATACCCACAGGACTCCCCAAGTGTGGAGGGCAGCACCACCCCCAGGCTGGGAGAGGCTGTGGGCCTCACACTGTGGGCTCGGGTAGTCAGGAGGGAGCTTGGGAAACAAGCTCTAGGGTTCGGTCCCAGGGGAGGGAAGGCGGCAGGGGCCTGCTGTGACCGTGAAGTTCTCCCTCCCTCCCACCACCCCGCACTGCCCACCTCCCTGCCGCCTGGGCCAGCACCTCGACCCTGCCCTCGCCTGGCCTAGAGCCCTTCATGGGCTGGAACGTATGCAGTCACTGCTGGGCAGAGTAGATGGGACTGAGCCTGCCCCTGGCCACAGCGCCCTGGAGAGAGTGGCTAGTGCCAGCCTCCATGCCACGGTGTGGTCAGCAGCAGGCAGGCACGTTTGATGGTGGCCCAGGACGGGCCACTGTCATCCCCCATCCCAGGCCGGCTGAGCTGTAAGACAGATACTCCAGCTGGGCCTCGCCCCTCAGCCTGGCCTCCAGCCCTCCTTATACCAGGGGACAACAGGGGCTGCTGTACTGTGGCAGGGGTGTCCCAGACGATGTCCATGGGCACGGCCAGCAGGATCACTGGGAAAGGATAAATGTCCCTCCCCCGTGGGCCCACTCACACCCGAACCTCTCTCCAGGCCTCTCTGGGACAGGCCACCACCACGACACACCCGTTGCCTGAAGGCGCCATCCCAGCGCGCCATGACACAGGCAGGGACTGCAGGTGGCCAGTAGTCGGTGACCTCATGTAGGGACGGCCCACGGGGTGTGGCTGGTGCTGGTTCCAAGGCCCAGGGAAGGACAGTGGGGCCGGCCTCTACCCTCTGCCCCAGGCCCCCGGCCACCCTCTCCAGCCTGAGGTCAGAGGGCTCCGGCCCTGTCTCTGAGGGCTGGGGGATTGGCCCTGCTCAGTATCCATGAAGAGCCAGGCCACGGGCTCCTGGGCAGGCCCCGGCCACCGAGATCACCCACCGCAGCTGGACGAGGCCTGGAGTGGGGGTGGAGTCTTTCCAAGTCTGGGTCTCCAGGGCAGCACGGCCACACGGCCCACTGACCATCCGTCGCCCAGAAGCCCAACGGTGAGGGATCTGAGGGTCCAACCCCGGGGGCTCCCTCCGCGCCCGCGCTGGGCACCAGATGGGAGGAAATGGGGTGCGGAGACCCTGGGCGGCGCCGAGACTCGTCGGACGAACGCGGGAAGGAACGAACCAGCGTCTGCTCGGGACCCGGCTGGAGCCTTCCCCAGAGCGGCTCGGAGGGTCCGGAGCGGGTGCGGGGGTGCTGGGCACGAGGTTCCCAAGAAAACCACGGCGAGGACGCGGGTTCTCCACAACAGCGCTGTGTTCTCGGCCTCAGCTCCGCATAGGTTTCCACGGAGACGCGCGTGGCTCCGGGTCGTCGTCCTGGTCCCCGCGCCGGTCCCGACTCACGGGATCCGCGGGCTGCAGCTCCGCCCGCCGAGCGGCACGAAGGACGCGCACTGCAGGACCGCGGCGCAGAACTAGCGGCAGCGCTTGCAGGGCCGGGCGGGCGGCAGCAGCCCGCGGCACACGAGGCAGGGCGGCGCTCGGAGGTCCCTCGGCAGCCCTGGGGAGGGAGGGGCGCTGAGACCGCGTGCGCCGGCCCCACATCCCCCGGCCGCGCCTCCCTCCACCCCGACAGCACTCGCCCGCCCTGCGCTCCCCGGGATCCCCCACCCCCGACAGCGCCTTCCTCCACCTGCAGTCGCGTCCCCGGGCCCCGCCCATCACCCCCCCACACACACCGCTCCTCCAGCCCACTGACCTTCCCACACCCCCCGGGAACCCTGGACTGCGTCCACAGACCCTGAGCCCACAGACCCCTGAAACCTCGCCCCTGTCCTCTCCTACCCCAGCCCACCCCCGACGACCGCGCCCCAGGCCCCCTGACTGCGCATAGCGCCCCTTGACCTCGATGCCAGGCCCCCGGACCCCGCCCACCCGTCCCTCAATCCACACCCACCAACAGGCGACGCCCGCGCCCCTCAAGGCCACGCCCCCAGGCAGGCCCCCCAGGGCCACCCTCATCACCGGCAAGACCAGCCCAGGCGGAGAGTCCAGCCCCAGGTGACTCCCAACTCGCTCCTGCGTGGAGCCCACCTGCTTCCTCCAGCTTTCGGAAAACCAAGACCTCCACTCAAACGCAGGGGGGCGGGGGTGGGGCGTCGTGCCTCTGGGATGAAGGCTTTGCGGATGGGAGGTCCCCTTCCCCACCCCCCTCACTCTCCCTAATGCCCCTCCACCTGGCCCCCTACCCCAGAGGGGCAGTCCAGCTCTGCCTCTAGCTTGTCAGCCTCTCCCAGCCCTCCTCCAGGCGAGTCCTGCCTAGAAGGACCCAACCGGCCAGGGGATTCGGAGAAGAGCGGCCCCCACCCCAACTCGTCCTGCCCTGCTGTGCCTGGGCTCGGGCTCAGATGCCTGGTGCTGAGGACCCGTCCCCACTGGGCCAGGACCAAGTGAGTAGCAGGCTCAGGACGGTGCCTGCAGACGAGGGCCAGCAGCGTGCTGGGCCAGCCACAGAGTCAAAGGATGGGTCAGCGGCTGGAGGGGTCAGGTCAGGAGACAGGCGGGAGTGTTAAGACTGGGGGTGCTCCAGGAGCCACCGAGCCCTGTACCCACGAGAGGCTGCACCCAGTGCAGGCCATCTGGACACACCGGCACCTTTGAAGTGGGCCTGGGCTGGGGCTCCTGGTGGCGCTAGAAGACCTGCTGCCCACAACCTGTGGTCAGACCTCACCAGGGCCCATGGGCAGTTCTGATGCCAGGAGCTGCTGGAGGGAGCACACCCCAGGCCCACCATCCCACGTGGTGCCCGTGGTCTGGCAGGCGGCTGCAGACCGTGCCCTCTCCTGCATGGACTCAGAGGTGGCAGCTGTGATGGGTGAGAGTAGGTAGGTGCCATCCACTGCGGGGCTGGCCACTCAGCGAGGCCATCCCCTGCATGGGAGCTGCTGCTTTTTGAGGACTTTCACACAGTTCCTCAGAGCGTCACAGGACAGGCAAGGCTGGCAGGTGTGACCACCACGCGTCCCTTTCACCCGAGAGGCTGGGGCCTTGGCCTGGCTCTCACTGGCCTCCAGCCGCTGTCCTTGCCCTGGGGCTGTCCCAGGTCCCTGGCCAGCCCTTCTCAGTGGGGTGAGCCTGTGCCAAGCCCCGTCCCCCATGTACTGGGGCTGGTGAGTCAAACTTCAGGTTGCCCAGGCCAGGAAGGACTAGGGGAAGGCCAGCCTGCACACTTGCTGCAGCTATAGCTGGTGGGGGAGGGACAGAAGGAGTCCCAGGGTGGGGTAGCGATGTGGGGTGAAGGGGGACTCCCCGGTTTTCCCAGCCGCCGGGGCTATAGGTTCCCAAGCAGCCACAGCCCAGCCCAGAAGTGCAGGCACCACCCTGCTGGGGCACCCACCACTAACGGCAAACTACGAGCCCCAGGCTGAGTCACTCTTCCTGAGGGTCTGGGTGGGGAGAGCCCCCAGTGCCTATGCAAAGCAGTCCTTGGCTTCCGGGAACCTCGGAAGGGCTGGGCCAGCTTGGCCCATGGGACAGGCCAGGGCCCGCGTGGCACAAGCAGGGCATGAGCAGCAGGAAGAACGAGGTGGTAACAGCTCCCACTCCCCGGGGCTCTCATCCCAGAGGAGAGACGCAGAGAGGCCGGGCACAGGACTGGGAGGTCAAGTCTGCCAGGGTGGCCCGGCACAGCAGGCCAGGCAGCACTGCGGGGCAGGGCTTTGTCCCCCAGGCACCCAGGGCCTGATGGGACCCACCGGGGTGCCCAGAAAGTGTGTGTCCAGTGAGTCGGGGCAGAGGCTGGGCCCATCCTAAGCCAAGGAGGAGGGGATGTGGTGTCTGCAGCTCTCCGTGTGTCTGTGCGTGATTGATGGAGCATGCATGAGCTAACCGAGCAGCTGGTGTGGGGCCTGGACCCTGCTGAGGGAGGGAGGCTCAAGGCTTGGGCCCCAACCCTGTACGGAGGCCGGGGCTGGGGTGAGACTCACTGTGGGGCATCAGCAGGCTCCGGGGAGCCACTAAAGCCCATGGGGTGCACTTAGTCCCTGGGAGTCTGGGACCCAGACCAGCCCTTCCAGGGAAAACCACCAAATAGGGGCATAAGACAGGAAAAGCATCACAAAAACAAGCAAAAGCAGCAGGCAAGACGGTAAAGGAGGACCAGGTCCAGGCCAGGGAAGGTGAGTGAGCCCAAGGAGAGGGTGCTTTGAAAGGTGCCCGGCCCCGAAGCTCCTCACTCTGAGACTTCGCCACCAGGGCCACCTGGAGCTCTAGGTCCCAAGGCCCTGGAGTGTGGGGACAGAAGACACTCCACGCCCCCAACAGTACAGCAGCCCCAAACAGCTGGGTGCAAGGGTGAATCAAAAACAGCTGGGCGTGGTGCACACCTGTGGTCCCAGCTACTCAGGAGGCTGAAGTGGGAGGATTGCTTGAGCCTGAGAGTTGGAGGCTGCAGTTGGAGGCTGTGACTGCACCACTGCACTCCAGCCTGGGTGACAGAGTGAGATCCTATCTCAGAAAAAAAAAAAGAAAAAAGATCAAATAATTTTATTAAAAAGTAGAACTTCTAAAAATGAAAACTTTAAGAAATTAAAACTTCAATGGTTGATAGCATACTGAAATGAGCTGGAAGACAGGCGAGGAGACATTTTTAGAATGCAGCACAGGCAGCTAAATAAATCAAACAAAGAAGTGGGAGATTAAAAGATACCGGGAGAGAGAGAAGGCTTAGCAAACATTTAGTTTGTGTTCCAAAGGGAAAGAGACAGAATGGAGTGGAGGCAATATTTAAAGACATAATGGCTGAGAGAGTCCCATAATTGAATAATGACACCAGCACACACATCAAAGACATTCAAATTCCAGGTTGAATAAGTAAAAATCAAATTGAACACGCAGATATCGTATTAAAACAGTCTTAAAAGCTGGCAGATAGAACCGACAGCTCCCCTTGGAGAGTGATGGCTGACTCTGCGGATTTTCCGAGAGTCGCTGCAAAGACAAGATAGTGGAAAGACGTATTCAATGTTCAGCGGGAGAGTGGCTGCAACCTGGACTCCTGCCGCCGAGAATCTGACGCTGTCATGAACCTATGTGGAAAAGATATTGACAGACCAAAAGCTCATCCGAACGTCCCACCACTGGCACCTCCCTAAGGGACACTGTCTTGAGCAGAAAGAAAGTGGTTCAGAATGAACATGGTTGGAAATCTGAGACTCAGGAAGAGTGAAGGGCAAAGAGGAATGTATGTAGTAAATCTAAAAACCACTGGCTGTGCAAGCGATGATGATAATCACGCCCAGTAGACTGTTAAAAACATTATTAAACAGGCTGACAGCAATAGCAGGAAGTCAGAAGGGAGCAGGGGACTTCACATTTTCCAGGCTTCAAAGTCGATGTATTGCCAGGTGGGTATAAGTGTGACTTCCTTCACTTTAGATTTTGGTAAGTTTAACGTGCAATGAGTAATTTGTAGGCAGTGAGTAAAACACCAGAAACAGAATCCGTAACCTCCAAACCAGAAGAAGGAAAAACCAAAATGAGAGAAGAAGCGTCAATGAAAACTAAGGCAAGAACAGAGAGAAAAAGGAACATAGAATAGATTAGATCAACAAAAGTTAAATGAAATCAGATGGTAGATACTGTGGTCATCAGGCTCCAAGGCAGCCCCCTGGGATCCTCACCCCCAGGCAATCATGCATGTGTGCTCCCCTCCTGTCTGGATCAGGATTGAGGTGCATGGCCAGTAGAATATAGGAGCAGCAGGGGTGTGATATCTTGGGTGAGGTCATAAAGACCTCATGACTCTAGTGGTCTCTCTTGAATCACTCACTGGAGGAAGCCAGCTGCCATGTTGTGAAGACACTCAAGCAGCCCTGTGGAAGGTCCACGTGGGAGGGACTGATGGGGGGTGTACCATCAGGGAGTTGGGTCCCCAGCTCCAGGCAAACCTTCAGATGAGGCTGCCTCAGTTCACACCGGGACTGAGCTTCAGAAGCATCCCTGAAGCAGCACCATGCCGATGAGCCCTTCTCGGATTCCTGAGCCACAGAAAACGTGGAGGATAGATGTTTGCTTTGTCAGCAGCTCTGCTTTGCAGTGATTTCTTATGCAGAATCAATCACCACAGAATCCATGTACATGATTACATTAAACGTAAATGTTACATGCACTGGTTAAAAGACATTGGCAGTCCGGAATTTTATGCAGAGAAATATGTAAAACATAAGCTTATATAATGATGAAAGAAAAAACATACCAGGAAAATCCTTACCAAAATAAAATTAGTAACAATCTGAAAACTCTAAAGCAAGAACTGACAGAATTACATGCATCTTATCATACTTTGCTTAGTAACTGATAAGCAGACTAAGGAAATGAAATATGTCAACAACACAATAAACAAATCTGGCTCAACTCATGACACTAAACAATTTCAGAATTACACATTATTTGCACCAAGAAACATTTACAAAAATTGACGACCTAAAGCAACTGACAATCATCTAATGACTCACAATCCTCCATCTGACATGCACTCCTCCATCTGACATGCACTCCTCCATCTGACGTGCACTCCTCCATCTGATGACGTGCACTCCTCCATCTGATGTGCATTCTTCCATCTGATGTGCATTCTTCCATCTGACAATGTGTACTCCTCCATCTGACGTGCACTCCTCCATCTGACGAAATGCACTCCTCCATCAGATGATGTGTACTCCTCCATCTGACATGTACTCCTCCATCTGACGATGTGTACTCCTCCATCTGACATGCACTCCTCCATCTGATGTGCACTCCTCCATCTGACGTGCACTCCTCCATCTGACGTGCACTCCTCCATCTGACGACGTGCACTCCTCCATCTGACAATGTGTACTCCTCCATCTGATGACGTGCACTCCTCTATCTGATGTGCACTCCTCCATCTGACGTGCACTCCTCCATCTGACGACGTGCACTCCTCCATCTGACAATGTGTACTCCTCCATCTGATGACGTGCACTCCTCCATCTGATGTGCACTCCTCCATCTGACGATGTGCACTCTTCCATTTGACAACATGCACTTCTCCATCTGACGATGTGTACTCCTCCATCTGATGTGCACTCCTCCATCTGACATGTACTCCTCCATCTGACGTGAACTCCTCCATCTGATGAGGTGCACTCCTCCATCTGACATGCACTGCTCCATCTGATGTGCACTCCTCCATCTGATGTGCACTCCTCCATCTGACATGTACTCCTCCATCTGACAACGTGCACTCCTCCATCTGACAATGTGTACTCCTCCATCTGACGTGCACTCCTCCATCTGACGTGCACCCCTCCATCTGACAATGTGTACTCCTCCATCTGACGTGCACTCCTCCATCTGACAATGTGTACTCCACCATCTGACGACGTGCAGTCCTCCATCTGACAATGTGTACTCCTCCATCTGACAATGTGTATTCCTCCATCTGACAATGTGTACTCCTCCATCTGACGATGTGCACTCCTCCATCTGATGTGCACTCCTCCATCTGATGTGCACTCTTCCATCTGACGTGCACTCTTCCATCTGACAATGTGTACTCCTCCATCTGACAATGTGTACTCCTCCATCTGATGACGTGCACTCCTCCATCTGATGTGCACTCCTCCATCTGACAATGTGTACTCCTCCACCTGACGTGCACTCCTCCATCTGACGTGCACTCCTCCATCTGACAATGTGTACTCCTCCATCTGATGATGTGTACTCCCCCATCTGACGACGTGCACTCCTCCATCTGACGTGCACTCCTCCATCTGACAATGTGTACTCCTCCATCTGACGTGCACTCCTCCATCTGACGTGCACTCCTCCATCTGATGATGTGTACTCCTCCATCTGACGACATGCACTCCTCCATCTGACGATGTGCGTTGATGAAAACCCAGCATCCCCTGTCACAGTTAAGAGACTCCTGCCCGCTCTTAACACCGCAGGTCCATTTAGGTGTGGAGCAGCAAGAATAAGACACAAAAGGCATAAAGATCATAAGGGAAGAAGTGAAATGGAATTGATTTGCAGGTGATGTGACTTTGTCGAAAACCCAAAGGCATCTACAAGTTGCCAGAACCAAGAGGTGAATTTACCAACAAGTTGGGACACAGTGTCCATGTACAAAATCAGGGCATGTCCCACATTTTAGCAACAAACCAGAACCAAGAGGTGAATTTACCAACACGTCGGGACACAGTGTCCGTGTACAAAACCAGGGCATTTCCCACATTTTAGCAACAAACAATTGGAAAATAAAATTTCAAATACTATTGATAAAATTATCAAAATTTATTTGTAAAATATACTTATAAAAGTATCAAAAATCCATCAAATACCTAGGAATAAATGTAATGAAAACTATGCAATAATATTGCTTGGAGAAACTGAAAAATACCTAAATAAACATTGAGATACATCATGTGCAGGGATCAGAAGCCTCAATATTGTAGGATATCAATTCTCCCCAAAATTATCTATAGATTTGATGCAATCTCAATAAACATCCCAGCAGGTCTTTTTAAAACTTAACATGAGGCCGGGCACAGTGGCTGACGCCTGTAATCCCAGCACTTTGGGAGGCTGAGGCGGGTGGATCACAAGGTCAGGAGATGAGACCATCCTGGCCAACATGGTGAAACCCTGTTCCTACTAAAAATACAAAAAAATTAGCCGGGCGTGGTGGTGTGTGCCTGTCGTCCCAGCTACTCGGGAGGCTGAGGCAGGATAATTGCTTGAACCTGGGAGGCAGAGGTTGCAGTGAGCCAAGATCGCACTGCTGCACTCCAGCCTGGCGACAAAGCGAGACTCCGTCTCAAAATAAATAAATAAATAAATACTTAACATGAAAATTCGGCCAGGCACGGTGGCTCACGCCTGTAATCCCAGCACTTTGGGAGGCCGAGGTGGGCAGATCACAAGGTCAGGAGTTCGAGACCAGCCTGGCCAACACAGTGAAACCCCATCTCTACTAAAAATACAAAAAATTAGCCGGGCATGGTGGTGGGCACCTGTAATCCCAGCCACTTGGGAGGCTGGGGCAGGAAAATCACTTGAACTCAGGAGGCAGAGGTTGCAATGAGCTGAGATCACGTCACTGCACTCCAGCCTGGGCAACCGTGTGAGACTCCGTCTCAAAACAAACAGACAACAACAACAACAACAAAACCATTCAAATGACATAGAGTAGCCAACGCAATTTTGAAGAAGAAACAAAGTTGGAAAATGTATACTATCATATTTGGTTTTGTTTTGTGTTTTGTTTTTGAGGTGGAGTCTCTCTCTGTCACCCAGGCTGGAGTGCAATGGTGCGATCTTGGCTCACTGCAACCTCCGCCTCCTGGGTTCAAGCAACTCTCCTGCCTCAGCCTCCTCAGTAGCTGGGACTACCGGTGCCCGCCACCATGCCTGGCTACTTTTTTTTTTTTTTAGTAGTTTTGCCATGTTGGCCAGGCTAGTTTCCAACTTGTGACCTCAAATGATCCACCCGCCTTGGCCTCCCAGAGTGCTGGGGTTACAGGTGTGAGCCACCGCGCCCGGCCCACTGTCGTATTTGAAAACTTCAAAGACAGTATGGTATTGACATAAGGATAGGTAAATAGATTGTTGAAACAGCATAAATAATCCAGAATTCCTTCAAGAGAGTCTGTTTTTGACAAAGATGCCAACGTAATTCAGTGGGAGGAAGGATGGTCTTTTTGATGATGGTGCTGGAACGACTGGACAGCCACAGGAAAATCTAAATTTAACGTTTTATTTAGGAAGCAAGAATTGCAATTCAGGGCATATACACAGACGGGGTGATCTCACTATGTCCGAAGAACAAAGAGAAGGTTGGGAGTTTTCTTAGAAACATAAATGCTCTGTGTTGTTTCACAAGCAAGCTCACCAGCAAGACCAGTAAGCACAAGGAGACTTGTGGGGCTCTGACTGGCGAATGATGGTGTGGGTGAAAGCACGTTCAGAGTCCCAGCAGGTTGTTTCACCAGCTCGCAGATAAAACTGTCTTCGGATTACACAGGTTGTTTTAGGTGCTGGGCTCACAAAATGTTTAATTTTTGGAGCAGGTGCCGGGTTATGTTCTGAGTGTTTTTTCCCCTGGCCCCTTGATTCTGATTTAGTTGTGTAGGACAAGAATGAGCCCATTCGTATAATTGGCTTTTACAACACCATACACAAAAATTCACTCAAGATGCATCATTGACTAAAATGTGAAAGTCAAAACCATAACGTTTGTAGAAGGAATCACAGAAGAACATCTAAATGCCTGAGGGGATGGACACCCTGTTTACCCTGAGCGATTATTACATACCGCATGTCTGCATCATCATATCTCATGTAACCCACAAATATATACACCTACTGTGTACCCACAGAAATAAAAAAACAAAACAAATTAGCAAAAACTCCAAAAAAAAAAAAAAGCATCACTAAGAAAGCATAAAGGCAAAAACCACAGACTGGGAGGAAACAGACTCATTGTGCATATCTGACAAATAAATATACAGAAGAGGCCGGGCGCAGGGGCTCAGGCTTGTCATCCCAGCACCTGAGGTCGGGAGTTCGAGACCAGCCTGCCCAACATGGTGAAACCCCGTCTCTACTAAAAATACAAAATTAGCTGGGCGTGGTGGCGCGCGCCTGTAATCCCAGCTACTCGGGAGGCTGAGGCAGGAGAATCGCTTAGAACCCCAGAGGCGGAGGTTGCCGTGAGCCGAGATTGTGCGGTTGCACTCCAGCCTGGGCAACAGAGTGAGACCTTGTCTCAAAAATAAATAAATTAAATAAATATACAGAATCTGTAAAAACCACTGCAAGTAACTAACCAAAGACAAGCAACCTAATTTTACAATAGGGAAAAGACTTAGTAAGGCATTTTGCAAAGCAAAATATCTGAAAGGCTAATGAATAAAGGGCTCAGCATGGCTAGTCACCTGAGAAACATGAATTAAAACCATGATGAGATACCCGTACACCTACCAGACTGGCTAAAGACACAGCCTGACAATACCCAGTGTTGGCCAGGATGTGGGGCACCAGGACTCTCACGTGGCGGGTGGGAGTGCAAAACGCCACAACCACATTGGAAACGGGACGTTTCTTCTAAAAGCAAAACCCAAGCATCCTTCATGACGTAGTGGTGCCACTCTTGGACACATAGCCAAGAGAGACAAAGGCGCATGTCCCCGTAATGGCCGGAACAGGATGATCAGAGCAACTTAATTTATCACAGTCCTACACTGGAAGCAAGGCAGCTGTCCGTCAGCAGGGGACCAGGTGGGCTCTGGCACACGTGTGCGGTGCAGTACTGTTCATCACCAACAAAGGGTGCACACCTGTCACACTGTACAGCCGCTGCACCTCAGAGTGCAGGGTCAAACATGGAAATACACCTGCCACTCTGCACAGCCGCCACCTCAGAGCGGAGGGTCAGACACGGAAATAAACCCGCCACTCTGCACAGCCACCTGCCACTCTGCACAGCCACCACCTCAGAGCAGAGGGTCAGACATGGAAGCGTAGACCGTGCCACTCCACCTGTGAGACGTGCAGGGACCACCAAAGGTAGTCGATGGTGATTTAAGTCAAATAGTGATGATCACCACTTGGAGAAGAGACTAGAAAAAGGCAGGAGGAAACGCCTAGGCTGAGACTGTCACACGTCATGCTCCGTGTGGCTGTGTGGGTATCACACATGTGACAATCCGTCAAGCTGTGTCTACTTATGGTCTGTCCTCACTGTAGGTAAGTCATACCTTCACAAGACCGTATGGAAAGAGATACTATTTACTAGGCAAGAAAAACCACCAAATGGCTAGAAAGACATCTAATGAATGACATGCCAGACTTGCCAGACCTTCTATCCTGAAAACCACTGAGGAAAGTCAAAGAACCCAGTTAAATGAACCAGATCTGGATCATGGTTGGAAAAACTTTATTTAAAAAAAAGTCGGCTGGGTGCGGTGGCTCACGCCTGTAATCCCAGCACTTAGGGAGGCCAAGGTGGGTGGATCACCTGAGGTTAGGAGTTCGAGATTAGCCTGACCAATATGATGAAACCCCATCTCTACTAAAAATACAAAAAAATTAGCTGGGCATGGTGGTGCGCGCTTGTAGTCCCAGCTACTCAGGGGGCTGAGGCAGGAGAATCGCTTGAACCTAGGAGGTGGACGTTGCAGTGAGCTGAGATTGTGCCACTGCACTCCAGCCTGGGCAACAGAGCGGGACTCCGTCTAAAACAAAAAACAAAAAATCTGCTGGGCGCGGTGGCTCACGTCTGTAATCCCAGCATTTTGGGAGGCCAAGGTGGGTGGATCGCCTGAGCTCAGGAGTTTGCAACCAGCCTGGCCAACATGGTGAAACCTTGTCTCTACTAAAATACAAAATATTAACTGGGCATGGTGGTGTGAGCCTGTGGTCCCAGCTACTCAGGAGGCTGAGGCAGGAGAATTGCTTGAACCCGGGATATGGAGGTTGCAGTGAGCCAAGATCGAGCCACTGCACTCCAGCCTGGGCAACAGAATGAGACTCCGTCTCAAAAAAAAAAAAAAAAAAAAAAGATGTCCGTTCTCCCCAAGATCTGCAGATTCAAGGTGATCCCAGTCAAAGTCCCAGCAGTTTGCTGTTCTTAAGCCAACAAGCTCCAAAGGCCAGCACGCACTTCCTGTCCTGCTGGCCGGACTGGGCCAGGTGACCCTGTCGCCACAGGCATTTTGCAGCACAGGCTCTGAGTGCACCGGTGCGGTTGCCTGACTGTCACGGAACAAACACACACCAGGCAGCCACTAGCCTAAGGCCTAGGGGCACATAGAGCTGGCCTGAGCCCAGCCAGGAGTCTGGAAGCAAGCCCAGCTACTCCCGGCCATGCCCTCGAGGGCCTGACCACGAAACGCTCGTACGCACGGGTTGGAGTTGTTTGCCACGTGTGGCAACTGCAGCAGGAACCTGACTCACGCACGGACGCCAGCACTCACAAGTGAGAGGCGCCTCAGACACGTGGTGTCGGCTTTGGAAGCAGCTGGTGGGTGGTGAGGAAATGTCACAGCTCTGGAAAGAGAGAGGCCTCTGTAAGGTGGTGTCAAAATGCCAGGTTGAATCAACAGTCATCTGCGGGGACTCCGAAGGCAGGCAATCCGCCCAGTGAACTCGCAGCACCGGGCAGGAGGGTCTGGAGGGAGAACCCTGGTGGCATGGCTGGTATGTGAGGATCAAAGGCAGAGGAGATCTTTCCTCTTCAGCATGAGAATTTGGCACTGGGCTAAGCCTCCAGCTGCCTCCCGCTGGTGACCTGGTAAAGGGGAACATAAACTCCTTTGGTCGGCAACACTGCTTACGGCAAAACTGCCCTGTGGCAGGCAGACGACGTGGGGACTGGGGAGTCATTGGTGTCTGGGGGGGCCACGTCACTGGCCTTCCTGAGTGATCCCCACACCTGGGAATGTGCCCTGCGGGCCATAGCCATGGGATTGCTGCAGGAGGAACTTCGCCTCCCGTGGAGCAAGAGGCATCTCTGTGAGTGGGTCCCAGCCCCTGAATCGCAGTGGGAATCAGGGAGGCGGCAACACCTGCACGCCGTCATAAAGACCCCCACCATGCCCTAGTAAAGACCCCCACCATGCCCTAGTAAAGACCCCCATCACACTGTCCTGAAGACCCCCACACACGCTCATAAAGACCCCCATCACGCTGTCCTAAAGACCCCCCCATTGCTGGGCGCGGTGGCTCACGCCTGTAATCCCAGCACTTTGGGAGGCCGAGGTGGGCAGATCACGAGGTCAGGAGATTGAGACCATCCTGACTAACACGGTGAAACCCCGTTTCTACTAAAAATACAAAAAAATAGCCGGGCGTGGTGGCGGGCGCCTGTAGTCCCAGCTACTCAGGAGGCTGAGGCAGGAAAATGGTGCGAACCCGGGAGGCGGAGGTTGCAGTGAGCCGAGATCGCGCCACAGGACTCCAGCCTGGGCGACAGAGCGAGACTCCGTCTCAAAAAAAAAAAAAGACCCTTCGTCATGCTGCCTAAAGACCCCCATCACGCCCTCGTAAAGACCCCCCACCACGCCATTCTGAAGACCCCCCACCACGCTGTCCTGAAGACCCCCCATCAAGCCGTCCTGAAGACCCCCCCATCACGCTCTCGTAAAGACCCCCCCATCACGCCCTCGTAAAGAGCCCCCACCACTCCGTCCTGAAGACCCCCCCACCATGCCGTCCTGAAGACCCCCCACCACGCCGTCCTGAAGACCCCCCATCACGCCCTCGTAAAGACCCCCCACCACGCCGTCCTGAAGACCCCCCCACCATGCCGTCCTGAAGACCCCCCACCACGCCGTCCTGAAGACCCCCCATCACGCCGTCCTGAAGACCCCCCCACCACGCCGTCCTGAAGACCCCCCATCACGCCCTCGTAAAGACCCCCCATCACGCCCTCGTAAAGACCCCCCACCACGCCGTCCTGAAGACCCCCCACCACGCCGTCCTGAAGACCCCCCACCACGCCGTCCTGAAGACCCCCCCACCACGCCGTCCTGAAGACCCCCCCACCACGCCGTCCTGAAGACCCCCCACCACGCCATCCTGAAGACCCCCCACCACGCCCTCGTAAAGAGCCCCCACCACGCCATCCTGAAGACCCCCCATCACGCCCTCGTAAAGACCCCCCACCACGCCGTCCTGAAGACCCCCCACCACGCCGTCCTGAAGACCCCCCATCACGCCGTCCTGAAGACCCCCCACCACGCCCTCGTAAAGAGCCCCCACCACGCCATCCTGAAGACCCCCCATCACGCCCTCGTAAAGACCCCCCATCACGCCATCCTGAAGACCCCCCACCACGCCCTCATAAAGACCCCCCACCACGCCATCCTGAAGACCCCCCATCACGCCCTCGTAAAGACCCCCCCCACGCCATCCTGAAGACCCCCCACCACGCCGTCCTGAAGACCCCCCATCACGCCCTCGTAAAGACCCCCCACCACGCCGTCCTGAAGACCCCCCACCACGCCCTCGTAAAGACCCCCCACCACGCCGTCCTGAAGACCCCCCACCACGCCCTTGTAAAGACCCCCCACCACGCCGTCCTGAAGACCCCCCACCACGCCATCCTGAAGACCCCCCCACCACGCCATCCTGAAGACCCCCCACCACGCCATCCTGAAGACCCCCCATCACGCCCTCGTAAAGACCCCCCACCACGCCATCCTGAAGACCCCCCATCACGCCCTCGTAAAGAGCCCCCACCACGCCATCCTGAAGACCCCCCACCACGCCCTCGTAAAGACCCCCCACCACGCCATCCTGAAGACCCCCCACCACGCCCTCGTAAAGAGCCCCCACCACGCCATCCTGAAGACCCCCCATCACGCCCTCGTAAAGACCCCCCACCACGCCATCCTGAAGACCCCCCACCACGCCCTCGTAAAGAGCCCCCACCACGCCATCCTGAAGACCCCCCACCACGCCATCCTGAAGACCCCCCACCACGCCATCCTGAAGACCCCCCACCACGCCGTCCTGAAGACCCCCCACCACGCCGTCCTGAAGACCCCCCACCACGCCGTCCTGAAGACCCCCCACCACGCCCTCGTAAAGACCCCCCACCACGCCGTCCTGAAGACCCCCCATCACGCCGTCCTGAAGACCCCCCACCACGCCCTCGTAAAGACCCCCCACCACGCCATCCTGAAGACCCCCCACCACGCCCTCGTAAAGAGCCCCCACCACGCCATCCTGAAGACCCCCCACCACGCCGTCCTGAAGACCCCCCACCACGCCCTCGTAAAGACCCCCCACCACGCCGTCCTGAAGACCCCCCATCACGCCGTCCTGAAGACCCCCCACCACGCCCTCGTAAAGACCCCCCACCACGCCATCCTGAAGACCCCCCACCACGCCCTCGTAAAGAGCCCCCACCACGCCATCCTGAAGACCCCCCACCACGCCGTCCTGAAGACCCCCCACCACGCCATCCTGAAGACCCCCCACCACGCCGTCCTGAAGACCCCCCACCACGCCATCCTGAAGACCCCCCACCACGCCGTCCTGAAGACCCCCCACCACGCCCTCGTAAAGACCCCCCACCACGCCCTCGTAAAGACCCCCCACCACGCCGTCCTGAAGACCCCCCACCACGCCATCCTGAAGACCCCCCACCACGCCGTCCTGAAGACCCCCCACCACGCCGTCCTGAAGACCCCCCACCACGCCGTCCTGAAGACCCCCCACCACGCCGTCCTGAAGACCCCCCACCACGCCGTCCTGAAGACCCCCATGCGGGAGGAACGGCTGATGCTGCCCTGCTGGTCAGCCGCGTCCCTGCCCCACGTCCTCCTCCGCGACTCTGAGGCCAAGAGCAGCCTGTGGCAGCCCCTGAAGTCTGAACGTGCAGCCGAGGCTCGGAAGAGCGCGATGGGGACCGGGCGTGGTGGCTCAGGCCTGTCACCTCCGCCTTCAGAGCCTTCAGAAAACCACACAACCTAAAGTATAATAATGATGATAATAATAATAATAATACAAGAGAAAAAAAAAAAAAAGAAAACCACACGCAAAAGCCCAGTGGCCACTTTGGCCACCTCGCTCAGCCAGGGAGTTTGGTGCTGTTCATGGCGCCGTTCAAGGTCCTAACTCAAATCCTCCCGACCCGCACCACACCCCCAGAGGTATGGAGACAAAGGCATCACCCGCCAGGTTCTACAGAGGGGACCCCACTATCCCCCTGGCCGGCACTCCCACGCCCCCCACCCCGAGACCCCCGTGCCTGGCTGGGACAGGTGCCCCAACCCCGCTCCACGGCTCCCGCCGGCACCTCCGTCAGGGGACACCCCGGGCCCCAGCACCGAAGCCTGCCCTGTGCCCTGCTCTGGAGGATGCGGCGGCTGCTGGCGAGGGCTGGGGATGCAGCAGGCGGCCCCCAACCGCACAGCGCACCGCCAGCGGCGCCGTTACCTTTTCCCCCGCGCGGCGGACGCAGCGCGCCCTCTGCTGTCTTCGGGCTCTGCAGCACGGGCACCAGCGGGTGCGCATTTAGCTGGTTTGGATCCCAGCGTTTGGCGGGCTGGGCTACGGGGACACCGGTGTTTGGGGCCTGACTGTCCACGTGGCGACGGGGGCAGGCCGGGAGCTCCATCTTCCCAGCAGCTTTGGTGCGGGTGGGCTGCGCGGCTCCACCGCTCTCGGCCGGCCCCCTTAAGGGTGCCAGCAAGGCCAGGGGGAGCCCCTTCTCTTCCTTCAGTCCCAAGTCCCGCTGGAGAGCTGGTGGTGGGGGTGCCTGGGCAGGGTCTGGCATGGCCGAGGGGCCCCGTGCCTTCAGCGGCTGCGCGTCCAACAGCGAGGCCGAGGCCTTGAGGTTGCAGACGGGCAGCACCTGCCTCCTGGCTCTCCTCACACTGACGCCCGCCACGCAGAGGTCGGACCCGCTGAATGGGGGCAGCTCAACCACAGGCTGTGGGGAAGGAACACGTTGGGGTGCTGGGCTGTGGCCAGGATGGGGGGGGTCCCTGCAGGAGGGGTCTGTGCAGGAGGGGCTGGTCGGGGCACAGACCCCCACCTGACTCAGGAGTGAACACCTGGAGTCCCACGCAGACCCCCCCCCCCCCCAGGAGGCTCCCAGGCTCTGGAGAACCTGCGGGGAACCAAGGCCTCCTGAGGCTTGGGGGTCGGCCTGGGGGGCCCCACACCCAGGGACTCAGCTGCTCTTTTCCCGAGTTTACCCACAAAAAGGCCGCAAGAGAGAGGCATTGGCCACGCTTCCCTATGGCTCCAGCACATCCGCAGGCACAGGGAGGCCGGCGAAAGATCCTCAGAGTGGAGGAGGCACTGCAGGCCAAGGCAAAGGAGCAGCATAGGTAACCTGGAAGCTGCCGGCATGGAGCCCCCTCCTCTAACCACAGTCAGGACTGGGTGAGGCTGGGAACAAGAGGGAGGAAAGCTGGACAGAGGCACTGAGCCTGAGTGAGCGGGGCCGCCCGGCCCGCCCAGACGCCTGGAGTAGCCCCTTCCTCGGTGCCAACGAGGCACTGAGCCCCATGGGAGAGCAGGGCAGGCCTGGGCCCTCAGCGGGACTGAGCATGGTCGCAGAGCAGGATCGGGGTCCTCCATGGACCCCGTGGCACTGGCGGCCTGCAGCTCCACCCTCGCCCAGTGACCAGGTGGCAAAGCGTCCACATGGCAGGCGGCCCACCAAACCCCCCAGGGGTGGGCGTGGCTCACCTGCCTCCACAGAAGCTCAAAGTTGCCGATGTCACAGCTGCGGTCCACGGCCACCTTGATAGTGTCCTCCTGCACCTGTGCACACAGCTGGGCCGTGACCGGCGTGGACGGGTGCATGGTGGGGCTGGAATTGATCTCGATCAGCCAGGGCCTGAAGTCCCTCCCAAGGACGAAGTCAGCCCCATAGAGCTCAAAGCTGTTCTTTCGAGGCTCCACATGGTCCTGGGCCACTTTCATGGCATGGGCGATGGCCTTCTTCATGGACGGGTAGATGACGCTGCCCCACACGGCACCGCGGCCCTGGCGCTGCAGGTACTCCTGGAACCTGGCGCTGGTCCACATGTTGTATGTGGGCAGCAGGGGGCTGCGGCCCACATCGTTCTTCAGGTGCTTCTGGACGGCGTTGTTGCACAGGTGGATGGCGCTGTGGAGGGGACAAGGGGCAGGTGCTCAGCCTCCGTTGGCCCAGGAGGGCGCCCAAGGCCGGTCCTCCCAGCCGTGCTGAGCCCACCCAGCTGGCTCTAGAGAACTCTGCCCCTGAGGACTCCAACCCTCTGCTGGAGGGGCCCAGCTGGGATGAGTGTTACCGTCCCAGATGGAGAAACAGGGCTCAGAGAGGCCGTGGGATTGGCTAGGCACACAGCTCACAGCTGGAGGCCCAGAAATGGGAGCTGGAAGGGGGCCCTGGCTTCTCACTGCCCTGCCTGGGAGCTGCTTTTGCACAGGTGAGTTCCTGGACCCTCTCCAGGCCCACTTGACCAGAGGCAGTGAGCAGGTGAGGGTCATAGCCCCTGGCCGGCTCCTCCCAGGCCTCTTCTGGGTGTGACTTCAAGCATGACCCACCAGGCATGACCGCAGCCCCTCGCCTGGGCCAGAGTTCACTCCCCTGCAAGGTCTCTGTTACATGACTCTCAGGCCTCCCTGGATTCTCACTCTCTTGAAAAGCAGACCCCCTTCCTGCCCAGCTGTCAGGTCCCCTAGCGCCTCACACCAAGCAAGGGCCACACAATAGTCAGAGGAAGCCTTGGTGCAGACAGAGGGTGGCAGGTGTTGCCATGTGGACAGCACACTCCTGAGGACTCCGCAGGCTCTCGCCATCTTGCCCACGAGGGGACCCGGGTGAGGCGGGGGTCCATCCACCCCGGGCAGCACACTCACGGATATCTGAGCCTCCACCAGGCGCTCAACACGCCGCCTCCCCTGCACCAGGGCCAGGTGCTGCCCACACCATTCCAATCCCCCTGGGCACAGGCAAAATAGTGCCTTTTAAGATTTTCCAGAGGTGATATACAGAGCGTGGGGTGTAGGGCACTGGCTTTGAAGGCCGGTGGGCCTGGGCCTGTCCCTGGGGGAGGTCATCAGCCTCCCAAGCCTCAGTTTCCCCATCTGTGCCTCTCGTGGTGGCAGGTGGCAGTGAGAGGGCCCCACCCGTGCTGCTTCTCACTGCGGCTGCTCCAGGCATGCAGGCGGCAGCCCATTCCCTGGCCCGAGGTGTCCAGGTCGCCCACCGCACTGACCTGTCCAGCTTGTCCAGGGAGAATCGCTGTGTTGAAAACCGCAAGTAACTCTCCTTGTAGAACCAGATGGTCAGGGGGTTCCAGTCCGTGACGAGGAACCACTGTCTGATGTCGAACTTGGTGTCATAGATGAGCAGCGGCGTCTCGATGTACTTCTGGACCACCCACTTGTTGTCCCTGGAAAGAGGGTGGTCTGCAGCTGCCAGCTCCAGGATCTCCTCCACACGGTCCATGCACACTATGTCTGCAAGAGGCCACCGCTCAACCCAGCATGCACAGCCACTATGCAGCGGGACCCGAGCTCCTGAGCCCTGGGGCAGGGCCGCAGCTTGGCCCTGAGACCTGCACTGGCTTTGTCCAGGGCCAGCAGGCAGCACGGCTGGTGGGGGCGACGGGGGAGCAGGGAAGGCTTAGCGCTCATGGATGAGGCTAAAGCCAGTGCCTGAGTCCCCCAGGCTCTCCCCCAACAGAACCAGCCTCTGAGACTCCAGAGGGGACACAGAGATCAGTGAAGGGGCAGGGACAGAGACACTGTTAAAAGGGAGCCAGGAGGATGGACGTGGTGGCTCATGCCTGTAATCCCAGCACTTTGGGAGGCCGAGGCAGGTGAATCACTTGAGGTCGAGAGTTCAAGACCAGCCTGGCCAACATGGTGAAACTCCAGCTCTACTAAAAATACAAAAAATTAGCCGGGTGTGGTGGGCGCCTGTAGTCCCAGCTACTCGGGAGGCTGAGGCAGGAGAATCGCTTAAACCTGGAGGGTGGGAGGTTGCAGTGAGGCGAGATTGTGCCACCGCACTTCAGCCTGGGCAACAAGAGCGAAACTCCGTTTCAAAATAAATAAATAAACAAATAAAAATGATAAAAATAAAAAACTAAAAAGGAAAGCATAGATCAGTTTGTGAATACAAAGGAGGAAATCCTGATTAACCCATCAACCTGGATCCTGCCCTGTGATTGGAATACACGCTGTGAAGACGCCTCCAGGTGCCTTGTGATTGGACACTGTGAAGACGCTTCCAGGTCTGCTCCAGCGCCTGAGTCCTGACCCCCACGCCTGCCTCGGCGTTCTGCTCCCTCCCTTCCTTCCCTGTGGTGCTGTGGGCCTGAAACTGTCCCTCACTCATGGCCCCTGGCATCAAGTGCGGCCGTCGGTGGCTATGAACGCAGTGCAGGGAGCACCCGCACAAGGGGACTCACCTCGGCCCCGGGACTTGGCCGCGGGCTTTATAATCCAGATGTTCCGGAGCCCGTCAATGTCCGTCTGAGGGTTCACGGACGTGATTCTTTTCAGCAGAGCCTGGCACTGCGAAAAGTAATTTCTTGAATTGGAGATGAAAGCATCGCCACTACAAAGCAAGATCCAGAAAATGCATGAGACTTGGCGGCCTGGGCCCCGCCTCACCCACCAAGCAGGCGCTCGGCTCTAGGATGGTCTGGGGCTGACCTGGCGGGAAAGGGCTGCGGGTCGGCCCAGGAAGTTCTGCCAACAGTATGGACACCTGGAAAACACAGTCCCTGTGAGGCTGCTCCAGACAAGGGCTGTGTTAAGACAGCGGGGACCCCGGTGTGTGGGTTGGAGCTGGCTACAGGCCCCAAGCAGCACCCTGCCTAGGTGGAAATGGTGGGACGCACGGGTGGGGGTGGGGAGATGCAGGCATGTGGAAACGTGGGAGACACAGGCGAGGGGCAGACGCAGCCATGCCCAGCTCCACCTGTGGTTGGTGGTGCCTGGGACCAACCCCTGGTAGGAAAGCGGCCAGCCCGTGCAGGCCTCTGCGTCCCTGCCAGCTGCCAGTGCCACATCCTGCGAGCTCAACATCATTCTGACTCAAGACCCTTTGCAGTCACGGGCTAGACTCAAGAAGTCATCATAACCACAGGGAATAAGGAGAGGGTGGGGAGAGCTGTTTGAGGGGCTTTTAGAGCTCGGGGGTGCACTCCTGCTGCCCGGATGGATTGGGGAGAAGCCATGCCAGTACCAGCAGCTGCCCCAGGGCCCGTTGGAGCCATCCTGAGTGGGCAGACTCAGGGCTGTGAAGACCCAGTGTGGACCCCGCGACGTCCTGACAAGGTGGCTGCGGCACAGGAGTGAGAGCCAGCGGGGCTCCAAGGACGCCAGCCATGACTCTCGCAGCCGGCCTGGGCTGGGGTGGCCTGGGCTGGGGTGGGGAAGCCCCTGAAGACACAGGACATCGGGGTTCCATTCACACCTGCTGGGGGCAGCTTGAAGGGAGAAGTGAGGCTGGGGTGCCCTGACAACATGGGAGGGGCCCCACCACTGTGGAGCTGTGGCCGGGGGTGCCTGGGCGAGTGCCCCTGTGGGGACGAGCCCCCCCCAGGGAAGCACCGAAGGTGACCTCAGGCGGGGGCACCTCCTGGCCCTCACCGGCTGCCACCCCTCCTCCGCGGTGAGTGCCGAGCACTCCTGGCCCCAGGATGGCAACAGGACTGGTCAACTGTGATGAGGACTTGGAGCAAACTGGGCACAGCCAGCCCCCCGCACCCCTGAAGCAGCCTTGTCTGTGCAGCACAGGCCAGCCCCAAACTATTGTGGTCTAAATAGGGTGGGTCACCCATGACGTCCACCATGTTGGTCACTGCCAAGGCCGCCCAGGATACCAGCAAGCTCCCAGTGACATGGGGCTACAGCGACTCCCTCAGGAGGATGAGCCGTGGGAAGGAATCCCTCACAGCCTCCCAGGACAGCCCAGCCCCGAGCCTGCGACAGCCCTCACATTGGGAGGTGGTATTTGGGCAGGACCACTGTCCCCGCAAGTGTACGCGCCACTGTGTTGCCCCTGCTTTGGGGGGAGAAGGCTGTGAGCAGTGAGGGACACAGCTGCTCAGGAGCCCAGCGGAGCACTGCGCAGGAGCTGTCAAAGTCCAGGAACCATGAGATACACATCCCAAACTCATCAGAGAACAAGCACGGGCCTCCAGATGCTGACGGCGAGCAGGGGCCACAGCCAGGGCTCTCTGCGTCCTGACCCCGGGGCACACCTGCCAGGGGTCCCAGCTGAGCCCAGGAGGTGAGGACTGACGGGCCGAGGCATCGGGGACTCCAGAGAGACCCCCTCCGGCAGCAGCTGGGAAGCACCCCTGGACGTCCACCCTCCTGCTGTGGTTTGGGATGAGACGACCACAGGGACTTGCGGGGATCCGATGCTGCCACCTTGTACATCCTTGTGTGCTCGTGTACACACCACCCAGATCGACACAGGAACGCCTCAGCTCCTCAACAGGCAACGGAGACCAGTTACTGTGCTGACTATCACTGCAGACAGGGCTGGCCTGTTCCTGAACTTCTGTCAATGAAACTACACAATTTGTGCTCCTTTGTGTGTGGCCTTTCTTTTCTTTTCTTTCTTTTATTTTTTTAAGACAGAGTGTCACTCTGTCACCCAGGCTTGAGGGCAGTGGCATGATCTCGGCTCACTGCAACCTCCACCTCTGCCTCCCAATTCAAGCGATGCTCCTGCCTCAGCCTCCCAAGTAGCTGGGATTACAGGCATGAGCCACCATGCCCGGCTAACTTTTGTATTTTTAGTAGAGACAGATTTCACCATTTTGGCCAGGCTGGTCTCGAACTCCTGACCTCGGGTGATCCCCCTGCCTCGGCCTCCTTAAGTGCTGGGATTACAGGCGTGAGCCACCACAACCGGCCAGTGTCTGGCTTCCTTCGACATGACTGTGAGATTCATCCACGCTGCAGCATGGCTCAGCCCCTCCTTCTTGGACACAGTTTGGCAGTTTCCAGATTTGGGCCATCAAGAATGAAGTCTTTCTGAGGACACATGCTTCCATTTCTCTTGCATAAATACCTTGGAATGGATTATCTGGGCCATTGGGTATGTAGATGCCTAACTGTGTAAGAAACTGTCAAAGACTTTTCTAAATGCGTTGTGCCAATTTACACTCCCCTAGCTGTGTGCTAGCATTCCAGCTGCTCCACACACTGGCAAATACTTGGTGATGTCGTTTTTACTTTTTTTTTTTTTTTTTTTGGAGACAGAGTCTCACTCTGTTGCCCCAAGCTAGAGTGCAGTGGCACCATCTCAGCTCACTGCAACCTCTCTGCCTCCTGGGTTCAAAAGATTCTTCTGCCTCAAGCCTCCTGAGTAGCTGGGACTACAGGCGCGCACCACTGCGCCCAGCTAATTTTTGTATTTTTAGTAGAGACAGGGTTTCACCATATTGGCCAGGCTGGTCTCAAACTCCTGACCTCATGATCTGCCCGCCTCAGTCTAGTGCTGGGATTACAGGTGTGAGCCACCGCGCCTGGCCCAATGTTTTCCCATTCTTAGAAACCTTTCACATATCATATGATATATCAAACTAATTTTTGTGTATTTGTGAAGCAGAATTCAAGGTACATTTTTTTTTTTCGTATGGCTGACCACTGCTTAAGCACCATTTAGTGAAAAGACCAACCTTTCCCTAATGAATTGCAGCAGCAGCTTGGTCTCAAATGCAGTGAACACAGATAGGAGGATCTATCTTTAGACTCTATTCTGTTACACTGATCCTCTCCCAATATCACATCTTAACTATTGTAAACCTAGAGTAAGTCTTGAAATTTGGAGCACAAGTCTTTTAATTTTGTTTTTCTTTATCAAGTCTGTTTTGGCTTTTCTTAAATCATTCATATTTCTATATAAATCAGTTCATTAATTCCTCCTGCCCCCGCCACAAAAAAAAAACCTCTCAGGATTCTGGCTGGGATTACATTGACTCTATTGATTAGTCTGAGAAAAACAAACATCTCTACACTATTGAGTCTTCTAAGTCATTAACATGTTATACATACACATACACACACACACACACACACACACACACACACACGTTTATTAGGTATTTACTGTCTCTTACTTTAACTTTATAACTTTCAATTTAGGGTCTTGAATGTATGTTGTTAGATTTCCTTCTAGAGGTTTGTTGTTATTTGATGTTAGTGTATTGTATTTTTAGAATTTCATTTCAAAATTTGTTGCTAGAACACAGAAATATGATGGAGTCTTGTATATTAACTTTGTACCCAGTGACCTTGCTGATTTCACTTAATTTTAATACTTTATCATTTATTTAAAATATTTAAATATTAAAATTTTTATATGAATAATCATATCATCTACAAATAAGAACTTTATTTCTTCCTTTCTGATCTTTATGCCTTACTTTTTTTTTCCTGTACTATTAAACTAGTCGGACCATTCAGTCTATGCTGAACAGAAGTCTGATGATGAGCAACTTTGTCTCATTCTGATTTCAAGGAGGACACTCTCAATAATATTATAACCACTATGAAATATGTTAGCTGTTGGATTCTTAAACTTTCAAATGAAAAGATGTGGCTGTGTGTAGTCAGTCACACCTGTAACGCTAGCACTTTGGGAGGCCAAAGCAGGAGGATTGCTTGAGGCCAGGCATTCAAGACAAGCCTGGGCAACATAGCAAGACCCTGTCTCTACAAAAAAATTAAAAAATTAGCCAGTGTGGTGGCATGTGCCTGGAGTCCCAGCTACTTGAGAAGCTGAGGCAGAAAGACTGCTTGAGCCCAGGAGTTTGAGGATGCAGTGAGCTATGATTGTGCCACTGCACTCCAGCCTAGGTGGACAGAGTGAGACCCCATCTCAAAAAAAAAAAGAAGAGTTTTTTCATTTCCAAGTTGGCTAAACAAATTTAGAAGGACAGGTATTAAGTTTCATCAATTTTTGCATCTATTGAGATGATCTTATAGCTTTTCTTTACTATTCTGAAAATGTAATAAAATTCACTGACTAACTTTTCAATGTTAAACCAACCTTGCATTCTTGGAATAAAGCCCATTTGGTTCTGATGTATTATTTCATTCACATTTCACTGGTTTAATTAAATAATATTTTGGTTAAAGTTTTGTGTACATATATATTCATGAGAAATACTAGCCTATAATTTTTTGTTATTTTACTTTTTTCAAGTTTTGATATCAGGCTTTTCTGGCCTCATAAAATGATTAGAAAATATTCTCTCCTTCTCTGTTAGTTGAAAGCATTTGTGTGTTATTGGAATTAATTTTAATTAATGAATTAATTAAATTTAATTAACTAGTGAAATCATTATGGGCTTGGATCCTCCTTTGTAGGAAAGTTTTTAAATTACAGATTTAGGCCGGGTGCAGTGGCTCATGCCTGTAATCCCAGCACTAACACTTATGTAACTGGAGCCCCGGAAGGTGAGAAGAGAGAGAGAACAAGGAAGAAGGAACATCCAAGAAATAATGGCCTAGAGTATTCTAAATTTGAGGAAAAATTCCAACCCACAGATCAAAATGCCCCACGAACCTCCACCAGGAGAAATACAAAGAAACTACTTGTAGAAGCATTATAATCAAACTGCGGAAAACCAAAGACAGAGAATATCTTGAAGCATCCCGAGGAAAAGATATTACCTTCAAAAGGAACAAAACTCATAACTACAGATGTGCCAGCGTGGACGGACCTCACCGACCCCAGGTGTGCCAGCGTGGATGGACCTCACGGACCTCATGCATGTCAGTGTGGACAGACCTCACTGACCCCACGTGTATCAGCGTGGACGGACCTCATGGACCTCATGGACCTCACGTGTGCCAGTGTGGATGGATCTCACAGACCTCACATGTATCAGCGTGGACAGACCTCACAGACCCCACATGTGCCAGTATGGACAGACCTCACAGACCTCACGTGTGCCAGTGTGGACAGACCTCACAGACCTCATGTGTGCCAGCTTGGATGGACCTCACAGACCTCACATATGCCAACAGGGACAGACCTCACAGACCCCAGGTGTGCCAGCGTGGACGGACCTCACAGACCCCATGTGTGCCAGTGTGGACAGAGCTCACGGACCTCATGTGTGCCAGGATGGACGGACCTCACGTGTGCCAGTGTGGACGGACCTCACAGACCTCACTTGTGCCGGCATGGGCGGACCTCACAGACCTCACGTGTGCTGGCATGGACGGACCTCATGGACCCCACATGTGCCAGCATAGACGCACCTCACATGTATCAGCGTGGATGGACCTCAAGGATCTCACATGTATCAGCATAGATGGACCTCACGGACCCCACATGTGCCAGCATGGACAGACCTCACGGACCTCACTTGTATCAGTGTGGACGGACCTCAAGGGCCTCACATGTGCCAGCATGGACGGACCTCACAGATCTCACGTGTGCCAACGTGGACGGACCTCACAGATTTCATGTTGGGCAAAAGAAGTCATAAACGAGAGAGCACAGACTGTTCCCCAAATGTGAAATCTGAAAACAAAACTGGTTCATGGTTGCAGGAGCCAGAATGGGTGTGACCCCTGTGGGGGTTCTCCCGGGAAAGGTTAATAGGGGCTGACAGGGGACTGGAAACGTCTTCTGTCTCAAGTGGGCTGTGGCTATGCAGGTGGACACGTAAGCAAAATTTCATCCACCTGTACAAATACGATTATACACTGCATGCCCTTAACTGTATTTATGTAATCCCTCAATAAAAGGAAAAGAAAAATACTTGATTAATTCACAAGAAGAAGAAAGAAACAAAAGAATAAACACCACCCTGGGATAAAGCATGAAGCTGCCGCAGACCCTCTGAAACAAGTCACTTTCCTGACTTGCCCACCAGCTGGCACCTGCTCATGCTCCAGGGGTGCCAGGCCCACCTCTGCCCAGCTCCTCTCTCTGGTGGCCGCTGTCAAGGGAGTGCTGAATCCCTGGCCCCGGGAAGAACTGGGCCCTCAGCGGGGGCAAGAAGGCCAGGGTCAGCCTCTGGACCCCTGGAGCGGCAAATGGTGATGATGAGAGTCAGTGAGCCAGGAGCTCCGGGCCCAGGCACACCTCTGCCAGTCACTCGCCAGCTGCCAGGAGCTCTGGGCCCAGGCACACCTCTACCAGTCACTCACCAGCTGCCAGGAGCTCTGGGCCCAGGCACACCTCTGCCAGTCACTCACCAGCTGCCAGGAGCTCTGGGCCCAGGCACACCTCTGCCAGTCATTCACCAGCTGCCAAACTCTGGGCCCAGGCACACCTCTGCCAGTCACTCACCAACGCCAAGAGTGAGGCAGGTGCCCCAGCGGCAAGACAGACAAACCCCACCTGCCTGTCTTGGGCTGTGGGGGGCTCAAATGACATCATACCCTTCTGGATTTTGAAGATGCACAAGACAGTGCTACTCCCCAAAGGCACCCTGAGGGGGTATCATCCTCTCAACAGTCATCAGGGGCCTGGTGGGACAGGCAACAGAGGGCCTGGGCACCCCGACACCCATAAGGCACCCCAAGATCCAGACAGACACCCCAATACCCAACAAGTATCCCAGACATCCAGACAGAACCCCCAAGATCCAGACAGATACCCCAATACCCAACAAGTATCCCAGACATCCAGACAGAAGCCCCAAGATCCAGAAAGATACCCCAATACTCAACAAGCATCCCAGACATCCAGACAAGTGTCCCAAAATCCAGACAGACACCCCAATAGCAACAAGTATCCCAGACACCCAGACAGAAGCTCCAAGATCCAGACAGACACCCCAATACCAACAAGCATCCCAGACATCCAGATAGGAGCCCCAACACCAGGACAGGTATCTCAACACTCAATACCCCACAGGTAGCCTAATGCCCAGGCAGGTGACCCAGTTCCCAGAGGCTGCACTGCCCCGACAGCTCCTGCTATCCGCACGCGTGGCTCCGACACGTGCCCACTGCCCCGGCAGCTCCTGCGATCCACACTCACGGCTCCGACATGTGCCAGGGGCCTGCGCAAGTCTTACTGAACGAGGGAGTAGTACTGCTGTGTCAGGTCCTCCCACTCGGCCTCGGTGAGGTCCTCCGTGGCGTCTGCTGACGTGTCGATGTCCTCATGCTCCAGCTGCCCCAGGTAGGCCTGGCACACCTTGTACGCGATGTCCACAAGCTGCCCCGGGAGGCCCCTGAGCTTTGCCTCAGCATTTTCGGCATCTGAAACCCAGACACAAGCACATGAAGTGGGAACCCCACCCAGGGGCAGCCCTGCCCGCCTCAAGGGGTGATGTCTAAAGTCACGGACAAAGGCCACTCCACTCCCTCTGTGCCCCAATACCCAACAAGTATCCCAGACCCCCAGACAGGCACCCCAATACCCAACCAAGCTTCTCTGGGCAGCCGCCCTGGATGTCATGCCTGTGTCTGGGCAGGTGACTTCCTCCCTCCTGAACGGTCCCAACCTCCAATGGCTCTGTGAGTGCCATCTCCCCACAAGAAACATATGGACCCTGCTGCTGGACCCTCAGCTCCTCAGTGGACCCTGCCGCTAGACCCTCAGCTCCTCACAGTAGCAATTACTGATAAGTTCGACTTCATTAAAATGAAAAACTTCTGCTCTGTAAAGAACAATTTTAAGACAATGAGAAGACAAGCCATAGATCGGGAGGAAATATTTGCACACATCTAATAAAGGAATGTTACCTAGAGTATACAGAGAACTCTTGAAACTCAACAATAAGAAAACATAATTTTATTTTTTATTTTTATTTTTTTAAGACAGAGTTTTGCTCTTGTCGCCCAGGCTGGATGGCAAGATCTTGGCTCACTGCAACCTCTGCCTCCTGGGTTCAAGTGATTCTCCTGCCTCAGCCTCCCAAGTAGCTGGGATTACAGGTGTGTGCCACCATGCCTGGATAATCTTGTATTTTTAGTAGAGATGGGGTTTCACCACGTTGGCCAGGCTGGTCTCAAACTCCTGACCTCAAGTGATCCACCCACTTCGGCCTCCCAAAGTGCTGGGATTACAGGTGTGAGCCACCGCACCCAGCCAGAAAACAATTTAAAAATGAACAATCTCAACAGTCACCTCACCAAAAAATATATACAGATGGAAAACAAGCATATGAACACATGCTCAACATCATACACCGCTATGGACTAGCAATTCCATATCTACAAGTTTTTTCTATAAAATACCCTCGGAAATTCACAAGGAAATGGAGGCTAGGCACAGTGGCTCACACCTGTAATCCCAGCACTTTGAGAGGCTGACACAGGAGGATTGCTTGAGCCTGAAAGTCTGAGACTAGCCTGGGCAACATAGTGAGACCCTGTCTCACAACACAATCACAACAATCATGAGACACTAATACAGACCCAGGAGAATGCTACAAACAGAACACTAACCACATCAAATGCTGGCGAGGATGTGGAGAACAGGAACTCTCCCTCATTGCTGGTGGAAATGCAAAATGGTACAGCTACTTTGGAAGACAGTCTGGCAGTTTCTTACAAAATGAAACATACTCTTGCCATACCACATAGTAAGTGCGTTCCTTGGTATTTACCCAAATGAATTCAAAACTTATGGCCACACAAAGACCTGCACACAGATGTCGACGGAAACGTTATTCATGATTGTCAAAACCTGGAAGTGACAGAGATGTCCTTCGGTAGATGGATAGATAAATAAACAGTGGTGCCAAGATGCCCTTTGGTAGATGGATAGATAAATAAACAGTGGTGCCGAGATGTCCTTCAGTAGATGAATAGATAAATAAACAGTGGTGCCAAGATGCCCTTCGGTAGATGGATAGATAAATAAACAGTGGTGGATCCAGACAGTGGAATATCACTCAGCCCTAAAAAGAAATGAGCTCTCAAGACGTGAAAAGACCTGGAGGGATCTTAAATGCATATTACTAAGTCAAAGAAGCCCATCTGAAAACGCTCCATGCTATGTGGTTCTAATCGAATGGCATTCTAGAAAAGGCAAAACTGTGGAGACAGGAAAAAGATAAGTGGTAGCCAGGAGCTTGGGGGCGGGGGGATGAAGAGACAGAGCACAGGGAGTTTTAGGGCCGGGGACAGTCTCTGTCTGATACTGGAATGATGGATACACGGCATCACACATTGTCCACACCTGTAGAATGTGTAACACCATTTGGGTTACCATGATGTGTCATTGTAGGTTCATCAATTGTGTTAAAATCATTAATTAGGCCGGGTACGGTGGCTCAAGCCTGTAATCCCAGCACTGTGGGAGGCCGAGGTGGGCGGATCACCTGAAGTCAGGAGTTCGAGACCAGCCTGGCCAACATGGCAAAACCCCATCTCTACTAAAAACACAAAACATTATCCGGGCGTGGTGGCGGGCACCCAACTACTCGGGAGACTAAGACAGGAGAATCGCTTGAACCCAGGAGGCGGAGGTTGCAGTGAGCCAAGATCACGCCATTGTAGTTCAACCTGGGTGACAGAGCAAGACTCTGTCTCAAAAAAAAAAAAAAAAAAAAAATTAATTAGGAGGCCATCAGATGAGGTGGCCCAAGTGACCTGGTCTCCGACAAATGCAAACTACAACCTAACTCAGAATTGAAAACGAAATTTAAGCACAGCCAATCACAGGCAGCCAGCTGGGAACAAGTTCTCACTCAGCACAAATGAAGCCACTGCTCCAGCATTCACCAATCAGGATTTATTTCCTCCGTTTCCACATTTACCTAGAAGGGCTTTCCCCTCGGTGGAGCCCTGCAGCCGCCTGATTGGCACAAATCACTGTTTGCTCAAATACACTCTAAAAGTTTAATGCACCAGTGTTCATCTGTCAACAGTTGAAACGCACTGCTCTGGTGGGGGATGTTGGCGGTGGGGGAGGCGCGGGGGCAGGAGAGTGTGGTAAATCTTGTACTCTCTGCTCAGCTGTGCTGTGAACCTAAAACTGCTCTAGAAATTACATTTTATTAAAACCAACAACCACAAAAAAGATTTGGGTTTTTTCCAAAAACACGATGGCTGGTTCACATCCCTGTACCACCCAGGGGCGCCTCTCTCCGGGGCTTCCTGTGCCCTATCCCACGGGGCCCCTTTGGGGAGACTCAGGCTTCGGCATCGTGGTGGCCGTGGGGCGGGGCAAGCTTCTGACACAGGCTGGAACCACGTCCGCGGCACGGGACTGTAGGGGTGAGTGTGGGACTCGGACGTCCCAGGGCTGCGTTAACTGCCAGGTGCTTTACAAACGGGGTGACTGCGACGTTTAGCCCCACGGTTAGAACAGAAAACCCGTTTGCCATGAGAATCGAGAGAGTCTGAGGCATCGCTGTATCCAGCCCCGGCAGCTGCGACCCTCAGGACTGACCACACCCAGGAGACGGGAGGGCCCCTATGGAGGCCCGGAGCTCTGGTGGCCTGGCACTGCCCTGCCCCAGCCCAACGCACCTTGCCTACTGCTCAGGTCGCTGCTCCCGGCCTCCTCCCTCCGGCCCCTGGGCTTGCTCCTGCTGCTCCCGCTGCAGCTCTGGTGGCTGACCACCCACTTGAGGATGCTGGATGCCATGGTGCGCCGAAAGTCTTCTGAAAGGACAGCACGGCCTCGCCCCATCGGTCCGAGCAGGGACTGGGGACTGGAGATGGGGCCAGGGCCGCGGAGGCTCCCCAACCTGCCCCACTGCCCGCCCTCACAGACGGCGGGGCCCAGGCCTGCTCCCACACCCCCAGTCTGCCTGCCCTTCTCCCTGCAGCATCTCTGTGACTGCAGCCATCCAGCTGCACCCCTTGGCCTCCAACCACGGAGCCGGCCTTGCCCCAGCTGCTCGCCGCGCTGTCCACAAGCCTAGCGCAGAACCACACGCTCCTGGTCTGCCCGCCCTCCCTCCCCGGGGCCCCTGGCCCCTGTACTGCCATGACCATGGCCATGGGAGGCCTCTCCCCGGTCCTCTGTCCTCAGACCCTGCCCCATCAATCTGTCTCAGCGCCAGGGGGATCTTTCCAGAAGCCTCTCTGCTGACAGCACTGGGGCCCTCTGCCGTCTCCTCACTTACCCAGGAACTCCTGCTGCTCGCTCTCGGTGCAGAGGCTGTAGCAGCGTGGGAAGAAGGAGTCGGGGTTGGCCGGGACGTACCAGGGCAGGCTCCGCATGTTCACGCACAGCCCGATCTCCAGAGACAGCGGCGTGTTAGGCACGAGGGGCAGCTCAGCTCAGCTCCGCCTCGCTCCCAAGGCGAGGACGGGCTGTCCACCTCGGACTTGCCTGGCTATGGGGCACCACACAGCACCCCTAGGGTGGATCCCTCCCCCTCCCCAGACATACGGTCCCCCAGGGCCCCAGGCCACACCCTCCAGCCGGTGGGAGCATGGATGTGCAGGCCAGGCTCAGACGCATCCTTGAGGCAGTGGAGGGCGTGGCAGGCTCCAGGGAATGGGGAGGCTGCAGCTGAGAGCACCGAGGGTGGTGGGCACTGGGGCTCCCTCCAGGCCCCCAAACGGGCCACAGGGTGTCCCACACCTCAGATCCCAGGAGAGGGAGGACCGGCTGCAGGGCCCGGAACGCGGCCACACGCCCAGCACTGCCGACCACACGCAATGCAGCACTCGCCATTAGAGAGGCATATCGTGAAGTCCCCGCACCCCAATGTCTGGTTTGTCACCCCGTTAAGGAAAAAAGTGGCTGGCCCCTAGAAAACACAGCGCACGCTGACTGGCTCTGCACACAGGGTCTTTGAAGGGGCCATGTTTCCACCAGCAGCGCTGGCGCTGGCCTGACCCTGGGGTATTAGGTGCGGCAGGGAGCCTTGTACTGCACCTCCGCCCCACACTGTGCTGAGGCAGCTGCACCTGGCCTGCTGAGAGGGACCTCTGTGCAAGGCAAGCCCCTCTTCCCGGACCCCTCCCTCAGCAGGGTCCCCACACCCTGCGTCCTGGGCAGGCCCCAGCCCTGGGCCTTGGTGGGAAGGGTGTGGCAGCTGCCTTGTGCAGGGCTGCAGGCCGGAGGAGGTGGGGGAGTGCCGGGTGCCGGGGGGAGCGGCACCTCTTCCCTTGGGGACCCACAGCCCCCTCAGCACCCAAAGCCCGGTGGCAGCCCCCACTCAGCCCCATCTTTGGCCTCTGTGCTCTGAGGAGGGAGCTTCTGTGGCCCCGGATTCACCCAGAGACACAGAGCAAAGGGCACATGGGTGCTGTGGGGTGGGCACCGAGTGATTCTGGCCACGGCCTTAGACCAGGAGTCCTGGGAGGCGCCCAGGAGGTGACTGGTGGCCACCGATGGCCACCCATGGCCACTGACCAGCCACCGAGGGTCCCTAATGGCTGCAGAAGCTCCTCCCCACCACCCTTGCCGGCTCTCGCCACGCCCAAGTGGCCAGCTCACCTTGGTGGTGAAGGAGGCTGTCTTTGCGTAGTGGTTCAGCATCTGGTCGTAGGTCAGGCTGTGATAGTCAATGACGTCCCTCTTGATGGTCCAGAGGAGGTACGGCATCTCGTTTTTTACCAACCTAGACTGGCAAGAAAAAAGTTTTTATTGATGCCCAGCATTCAAGGTTCACACCAGCCAGGATGGGACGGAGTGAGGCGACCATCAGAGGACAAATGGCGTGCAGCGTGAGGATCCCAGCCCGGCTCTGCTGCAGGCAGTAGTGCTCCTTGTGGGCCTCCTGCGCACGGGATGTGGGGCGCGACTAGGACCACATAGGGTTTCCACGGAGGGGCCTCGGGCTCTGGGGGGCCACCCCGATGTGGGGCTGCAGGTGGGGTCTGAGCCCTCCACATGGGGTCTACGTGGGTGTGGGGACATGCCACTTGCCGAGGTGACACGACACTTCAAAACCCGGAGCTTACAGTCCCCAGGATCAAAGCCCCCAGGCCTGTACCATGGGCCCTGCACACCCCTCCCTGAGCCCCAGGCACTGGCCTTCCGCTCCTGCCCTGCTGATAGAGGGGCTGGGCGTGGAGCTGGGGGCATGTGGTTGATGCTTTTCTGTTTACAACAATGGCATGTGTTAAGTCAAAATTCCAACCAGGCTGGGTGCAGTGGCTCATACCTGTAATCCCAACACTTTGGGAGGCCGAGGCAGGCAGATCACCTGAGGCCAGGAGTTCAAGACCAGCCTGACCAACATGGTGAAACCTCATGTCTACTAAAAATACAAAAATTAGCTGGGCATGGTGGCGGGCGCCTGTAATCCCAACTACTGTGGAGGCTGAGGCAGAAGAATCACTTGAACCCGGGAGGCAGAGGTTGCAGTGAGCCGAGATTGCACCATTGTACTCCAGCCTGGGCAACAGAGTGAGACGCCATCTGAAAACACCCCCCCAAAAAAATATGTGTGTGTGTAAATAATAGCATACTAACCACTAACCACTAACCACCGTGTACTGGGGTGAGAAACAGCATCGTCAACAGAGCCGAAGTCCCCCAGCCGCCCCCACCCGGTAACTGCCACCTGCTTCTGTCTCTCCTCCAGGTGCAATGAGCAGAATGTTCTGTCTCTCCAGAATGCATGTGCTGCAATCCTTACCCCCAGGGCGATGGCATAGGAGGCTTTAGGATTAGGTCATGAGCCTGAGCCCCTTATGATGGGCTAGCACCCTTATAAAAGAGGCCCCAGAAAAACCCTCGCCCCTGTGTGAGGACGCAGAGAGAAGCCAGCCGTCCATGAAGCAGGACACTCTCACAGAGCCCAGCCACGCTGCCCCTGACCCAGACTCCAGCCTCCAGAACGGTGAGGAATGTTCTGATGTGTCCACACGACTGCCCACGGACCTGTGGAAGCCGCTGGAGCACCCATGACGCTCTATGGGAATGGCACTGACTCCAGGAACCTGGAAGGGCGAGCTCACTGGCCGTGTGGGAGGTGCCTCAAAGAGTCTGGGCCCATTTTTCTATTTGTCTTTTCATTACTGATTTGTGAGTTCTTCATATATTCTGGACATTTGATCTTTTAAATTTTAAGTACTGCAAATGCCACCTCCCACTCTGGTTTCTCTTTCGCCCTCTTTATGGTGGAGGGTTGGGAGCCCCGGAGGGACTAGGCTGGGCTGGGGAGGTGGGGAGGGACATACTGCTGTGTTGCTGGAGACCCCAGCTCACCCGCTGGCCAGGCCCCATCCTGCAACACACCAGCCCGGCTGTCCGAGCCCTGCTGGGCCTCAGTGCCCTCAGCTTCCATGTGTGTGCAGCAGGCCAGCCCAGTGTGGGTGGAGGGGAGTTGGGAGCACCGGGTCCACCCACTACACAGCGGCTCATCCAGCACCGAAGGGCTTGCCCCACCCCTGGGGGCAGCCAGGCCCTGCTGCCTGGTCAAGGGGCCCTGCTGTGACTGGGGCTTTGCCCCCGCCGGGCTGCCATCCCCCCAGGACATGGGCGAGTGGGCACGGAGCAGGGTGACGGTGTAAGAAGCTTTGGAGAGGCCGCAGCTGACCATGGCACATGCAGGGGACGTACCATCACGTCGTGGATGTCGTCTGTTTTCTCCAAAGCCATTTCTTGATTTTCTTTGACTTTGGCACATGTATCACCTGCCAACGAAACACAGGGGAGGCCTGAACATGAAGCCTCAGCCAGACTTCCCGCACCGGGTCCGTTACCACAACCGCAGGCAAGACAGCGACTTTACTTCCAGAAACCTGGCTCCAGGTGGGGCCTTCCCCTGGTGGAGCAGGTGCCTTTGTGGGTCCTGAGTCAGGCTCGGGGCATTCTGGCAGCCCCCATACATCCAGTGAGCGTCCACTGCACAGCACCTCCCCAGGGCTGTGACAGGGCTTGGGGGCCCGGGATTCCTGGAGGCCCAGGTGCCCCCAGGTGTGGAATGGTGGAGACAGCCCGGGATGGGGGTGGGAGTGACAGAGGCTGAGGGACCATGGGCAGGGGTGGAGGAGGAGGGGGACATTTGATCCAGGTCTCAATGGGGCCAAGAGGATGCAGACACAGCTGTGCAGATGTCAGCGAGGAGCAGCTGGCACCACGGGGGCCTGAGGAGTGGACTTCAGGGACCTGGGGCTGGAGGAGGGACGGCCGAGGCCGGGCGGAGAGAGGATGACAGAAATCGCCTGGGCACGAGGAGGCCTGGGTGGGGCTGCGGGGACTCTGAGAAGGGAGCAGGGCTGGGGGCTTGAAAGGGTTTGCCTGGCACGACCGCCTGGGGAGGGGAGGCCAGGAGGGTGATGGAGACCTGGGGTCGGAGATACCCCATCACGCACACCAGGACCGAGGGGCAGGCACCACACTCAGGCCGGCGCCGACTCCCCCTGCCCACGACAGACACACACGCTCTGAGCTGAGACGTGTGCCTCCGATACGCTACCATTGACCCCGGCGCCTTCGTCCTCGACATCCGGAATGACCTTGGGCAAAAAGTGGAACTTCTTCTCTACCCAGCCCTTCCTTCGCAGAGCGGCCCGGACCACTGGGTAGTGTCCGTAGATAGAGAAAATCTTCTTCTCCTAGAATGGCAAGAGGATATTTTATTTTATTTCAATCATTTTTGGGGAATAAGCAGATTTTGGTTGCATGGATAAGTTGTTAGTGCGGGTTTCTGAGATTTGGGGGCACCCATCACCCAATATGTCATTTTTTTTTTTTTGAGATGGAATCTCGCTCTGTCACCCAGGCCGGAGTGCAGTGGGGCAATCTCAGCTCACTGCAACCTCTGCCTTCCAGGTTCAAGCAATTCTCCTGCCTCAGACTCCCGAGTAGCTGTGATTACAGGTGCCTGCCACTAAGGAAGGAGACCACTACTACTCCTGCTGCCCTCCTCCCCCGCCTTGCCTAGTTCACAAGACAGGAAGAGAGAAAAAGCAAAAAGTTGGGGGAAAAAAAAGTAAGATAAATAGCCAGACAACCTTGGCACCACCACCCAGCCCTAGGAGTTAAAAAAAAGTAATAATAATAACATCAACCCCTGACCTAAACTACTTGTGTTATCTGTAAATTCCAGACACTGTATGAAAAAAGCATTGTAAAACTTTCTGTTCTGTTAGCTGATGCATGCAGCCCCCAGTCACATTTCCCACGCTTACTTGATGTATCACGACCCTTTCACGTGGACCCCTTAAAGTTGTAAGCCTTTAAAAAGGCCAAGAATTTCTTTTTCGGGGAGCTCGGCTCTTAAGACGCGAGTCTGCTGACACTCCTGGCCAAATGAAAACCTCTTCCTTCTTTAATCTGGTGTCTGAGGAGTTTTGTCTGTGGCTCATCCTGCTACACCACCAGGCCTGGCTAATGTTTGTATTTTTTAGTAGAGACGGGGTTTCATCATATTGGCCAGGCTGGTCTTGAACTCCTGACCTCAGGCGATCTGCCCACGTTGGCCTCCCACAGTGCTAGGATTACAGGCATGAGCCACCGCATCCAGCCCCAATATGTAATCTTTTATCCCTCTCTCCCCTCCCAATCTTCCCCCGAGTCTCCAAACTCTATTTTATCATTCTTATGCCTTTTCATCCTCATAGCTTAGCTCCCTCTTATGAGAACAAATGATATTTGGTTTTCCATTCCTGAGTCACTTCACTTAGAAGACTGGCCTTCAGCTCCATCCAGGTGGCTGCAAAAGACATTATTTGGTTCCTTCTTCTGGCTGAGTAGTATTCCGTGGTGCAGATACACCATAGTTTCTTTCTTTATCCGCTCGTTGGTTGATGGGCATTTTGATTGGTTCCATATTTTTGCAGTTGTGAACTGAGCTGCTATAAACATGCGTGAGCAAGTATCTTTTTTGTATCATGACTTCTTATCATCTGAGTAGATGCCCAGGAGTACGGTTGCTGGATCAAATTGTAGGTCTACTTTTAGTCCTTTAAGGAATGTCCACACTGTTTTCCACAGTGGTTGTACTAGTTTACATTCCCACCAGCAGCGTAAAAGTGTTCCCTGTTCGCCACATCCACGCTGACCTCTATTATTTGTTCACTCTTTAATTATGGCCATTCTTGCAGGAGTAAGGTGGTATCACATTGTGGTTTTAATTCGCATTTCCCTGAGAATTAGTGATGCTGAGCATTTTTTCACGTTTGTTGGCTGTTTGTATAGTATTTTAAGTTAAGGAATTGAAAAATAAGTTGAATATTTTTCTGTAAGAGGAGTTTTCAAAACAGAAGGAGACGAACTGTGCTCTGGTGGGAAGACATCTGCTCAAAGAAGACCATGCCCATATCCAGGCACATAGCGGACAAAACGGCACAATTGCAGCTGCAGCTGGAAACCCTGAGTCTGAGTGCCAGCACCCACACGAGACATCCGGTCAGTCCCAGCACCGCTCTGGAAACCCTGAGTCTGAGTCCCAGCACACACACGAGACATCCAGTTGGTCCCAGCACCGCTCTGGGCCGCTGTCTACTCAGATAATCAGTCTGAGGCCTGTCACCCGCCCACGTGGCTGTGCACGTGAATGAGCCTGATCACCCGGGGCTTTGGGGAGAACGGTGGGGGAGCTGGACAGTCCGCGAGAGGGCTGGCACCCTCCGACTCCACAAGACACTCTGCCACCCCCAACACCCTGCTTAGCTGTGGTCAAACTGAGTAACTTTAGAAAAATGGATCGGCAGAATACAATTCCTAAGGAAACCACCAAAGGAATAAAAACAGTGTAAGACTTCCAACAGGTAAGAGAGGGGAAAGGGGGATTTAAAAAGTAATCAGTCCAAGAGAGTACATGAAAGGAGAGGAAAGGAAGATTAAACCGAAGGAACGTACTGAATGAATGAAGTAAGGTAACAGATACACCTGAATACACCAACGGTTTAATTATAGATAAATACACTAAATGCTCCAGTCAAAAGGCAAAGAGACCATCAAACACACAGGTATACAGATGATAGGGTAGAAAAGGAAAAGATAGAAATATGAGACAAAATAGTCTTTGGGACAAATAAACACTACTAAGGTAAAGAAAACCATTTCATAATTTTAAAAAGTTTCAATTCACTAGAAAGATACATGTGTATGCACCTATTAAGAAGGCATTAGTTATAAAAAACAAAAATAGAACTACAAAGTAGGCAAACCCAAAATTATAATAGGGTATTTTAACCTGCTTCTCTCAGTAATTGATAGAATGCACAGACTAATAAGTTCAATAAGACTTTAGAGGATTTGAACAACTCAAATAACAAACTCTACTCTAGTGGCTGTAAACAGCTCACTCTGGCAGAGCACGATGGCTCAAGTCTGTAATCCCAGCACTTTGGGAGGCCGAGGCGGGTGTATCATCTGAGGTCAGGAGTTCAAGACCAGCCTGGCCAACATGGTGAAACGCCGTCTCTACTAAAAATACAAAAATTAGCCGAGCATGGTGGTGCACACCTGTAGTCCCAGCTACTCAGGAGGCTGAGGCAGGAGAATCGCTTGAACCTGGAAGGCAAAAGTTGCAGTGAACCAAGACTGCACCACTGCACTCCAGAATGGGTGACAGAGCGAGACTCCATCTCAAAAAAAAAAAAAAAAAAAAAAAGCACACTCTACACCAACTGTTACATAAATTAACAAAATGTTAGGCATAAAGCAAGTCTAAACAAATTTCAATGGAATAACATTATACATAGCACATTCTCGACCACAATGCAATCAAGCTAGAAAACAAGAACAATATAACTACAAAAAAGTAACAAGTGTAGACTGTAAGAACAATACTTTTAAGTAACATGAACTGTAAAATACTTTGAACTGAACATAGACAAATGTACTCCAAAATAAAAGCTTGTGAAATGCAGCTAATGCAGTACCCAGAGGGATAGTTGTAGCCTTAAATGTTTATACATTTGTAAACTTTAATACATTTATATTTATAAATGTTTATACATTTAAAGGTTTCAGAAGAAAATCTGAAAATTAATGAGCGGATATGGTTCTACTTATATGAAGTTCCAGAAAAGCCAGAAGGACAGTGATAGAAAGCACAAACAGCACATCCATGGTTGCCAGGATTTGGGACGGGGGTGGGGAATAACCGATAGGGGCCAGGGGGATCTCCTGAGGGTGGTGAAATGGTCTTTATGAAGACTGCTGCCTGACTGCACATATTTGTACCTGAGGGTGATGGAACGGTCTTTATGGAGACTGTCTGACTGCACGTATTTGTACACGTTCTGCTCTCCATCCGGGTGTGTCCGGCTGTAACCTCACCGTGCCATGCACCTGCAGTCTGCACATATTTGTACACATTCTGCTCTCCGTCCGGGTGTGTCCGGCCATAACCTCACCGTGCCGTGCACCTGCAGTCTGCACATATTTGTACATGTTCTGCTCTCCGTTCGGGTGTGTCCGGCCATAACATCACCATACCGTGCACCTGCAGTCTGTGCACTTTCAATGTGTGTTGTACCTCAGAGGTGAGTTAAGGGAATGCGGATGTTTTCTCACACTATTGCCAGCTGGATGACTCGGGGTTCCTCTGTGGTCAGGCCTTCTGAGCAGTGGAAATCGACACGCCATCAAGACAAAGAGAGCCGCCTTTCCCCGGGTCACTTGCTCTTCCCATTCCAAGGGTGGCAAACCTGGAGCCCTCAGCTCCCATTTACAGAACACGAGAGCCTTCCTTGTCTCCCCAGACCCACATGGGGAGCAGAGGTCTCCTCTCTCCCCAAGGGAGGCCTTGCTTACATCACAGTTAAAAGGTAAGGCCTCCCTCTCCTGGGCTCCCTCTCCTGGGGGGGCCAGTGCCAACTGCCCCATATAAGCTCCCAGGGCCATAATGTTGGGGTTCCTCTCCTGAGGTACAAACCCCTTTGCACACACAGGTGGAGGCACAGTGAGCATCCCTAACGGGAGCTGGGGTGTGGGGAACCTACGCAGGCATTCTCTGAGTACCTGGAAGTCCATTTCCCATCCGGGAACTTCATGCTTCCCGTGGGGATACGCAGGTAAACAGATAAAGCCGGGACAAGCACCCACACCCTAGGACACACAGCAGGCGGTGCTGGCCACCCCTTGGTGGGAGGCAAAGAAGCATTGCCTCTTTCTAAACTATGGCTAAAATAAAAGGTAACTCCAGGCTAGGCGCAGTCACTCACGCCTGTAATCCCAGTACTTTGGGAGGCCAAGGCGGGCAGATCACCTGAGGTCAGGAGTTCGAGACCAGCCTGGCCAACATAGTGAAACCTCCATCTCTACTAAAAAATACAAAAATTAACTGGGCATGGTGGTGTGCACCTGTAGTCCCAGCTACTCAGGAGGCTGAGGCACAAGAATTGCTTGAACCTGGGAGGCAGAGGTTGTGGTAAGCTGAGATCGTGCCACTGCACTCCAGCCTGGGCAACAGAGCAAGACTTCACCTCAAAATCCGTAAATAAATAAAAGGTAACATCAGCCAAGTCCCCACAGGGAGGAGGCTGCAGCTCGGGGGCACAGTGCATCAGAGGCCAGACAGACGATTCCAAGTTCCAAAATAAATGCCCTTTTAAAAAAGTGTCCCCCTCCCCACCGAGTCCCAAGGAGCATTTACCTTGATTGCTTTTTCTGTTAACTGCCTTGCTATTTTGTATCTGTCCAACCTGGAGGAAGAAGCCAAGTCTTGGGAAATTCCTTGTTTTAATTCTGCAAAAGAGAAAGAGGACGTCAAGTCAAAGGACAAGGCATCCAAGGCCAGGCACGGTGGCTCATGCCTGTAATCCCAGCACTGTGGGAGGCCAAGGTGGGTGGATCACCTGAGGCCAGGAGTTCGAGACCAGCCTGGCCAACATGGTGAAACCCCGTCTCTACTAAAAATACAAAAATTAGCTGGGCATGGTAGCTCATGCCTGTAATCCCAGCTACTCGGGAGGCTGAGGCAGGAGAATCACTTGAACCCGGGAGGCGGAGCTTGTGGTGAGCTGAGATTGCGCCATTGCACTCCAGCCTGGGCAACAAGAGCAAAACTCTGTCTCAAAAAAAAAAAAAAAGACATGCGTCTGATGAGGCCAGACATGAAATGGCATATTCTGAGGGGTGCCATACATGAGCCAGCAAAATTCATCCACAGTGATGGAGACCAGAGCCGCGGGGAGGGGGTGTGGCTGGAGATTGGTCCAAGGAACCGTGGTAAAAGTGTCAGCGGTGTGTGAACCGGAGCGACTCCATCTTGAACAGGGGCTGGGTACAATGAGGCTGAGACCTACAGGGCTGCATTCCCAGATGGTGAACGCATTCTAAGTCACAGGATGAGATAAGAGGTTGGCACAAGATACAGGCCATAAAGACCCTGCTGATAAAACAGGTTGCCGTAAAGAAGCTGGCTAAGACCCACCAAAACCAAGATGATGAGAATGACCTCTGGTCGTCCTCACTGCTACACTCCCACCAGCGCCATCTCAAAAAACATAAATAAAATTAAATTAAATTAAGAAGTTCTGATTATCAATAGGAAGCATGAAGTGACTGACAAGGCCACATCCATCTGACAAAGAGCATGTATCCAGGACATACAGAGAATTCCTGCAAGTCCATGAGGCTGTAGCGCGATTTAACCGCGGACTGCAGTCCCGGAACCCCACTCCGAGAAGGAAGAGCTCCAAATGGCCAATAATCATGTGAAACACAGTTCAACACCTTGAGCTGTCTGGAAATGCAAATTAAAACCAGTGAGATTTAATTTAATTCAAATTAAAACCACACACCCCAGAGTGCCTGAAATGGCAGCGAGGACACCCACTGCGGGTGGGGACGGTGGGGCACCGGAGCTCTCAATCCGGCCCTTAAACGGTTGGGGGACCTTCTAAAGCTAAGTATGCGCCTGCCCTGTAACCCAGCCGTTGACCCCTAGGGAGCATTTACCCACACAACGAAGATGAGTCTGAAGAGAGCAAGGGCAGGAAGGAAGAGAGAGGCGAGTGCAGGGCCCCCACGACCCGCCAGGAGAGGCCTTCACACCCACACGTTTAATTTCCCAGTTTCCCGGGAAGCTGGCCAGTGGGATCGGGGTACAGGAGGCAGGAGCCAGCACCCCCAACACCTCTGGGGTCCTCCACCTGGACCGTCCAAGAGAAGGCGCCTGGTTCTGCAGCTCAGTGAAGTGCCTGCCCCCAGAGTCCCTGATTTCCTGGCAGCAGGCTGCAGCCAGCACTGCCTCTGAGCCCGGACCACTCTGGGCGAGCGGCTGGCAACAGGCAATACATGATACCCACTATTTTCTTCTCTCCCGTCTCCATCCGAAGAAGAAGCCAACGAGAGCCCCTTCCTCTCTGGCTCCATGCTGGGCTCCGACAGCTTGCCCTTTGCTCCTCTGGGCCCTAGAGGAGAGGGTGTGGTGGTTATGGGAAACCGGGAGGGTGTGGGGGGCTCTGGGGATGGAGAGGGTTCTGAGGCCCAAGCTGAGGGTCACGTCTGGGGTTGGGGATCAGCTCTGGGGTTGGGGATCGGGTCTGGGTTGGGGGATCAGGCCTGGAGTTGGGAGGTCAGGTCTGAGTTGGGGTCAGGTCTGGGTTGGGGGATCAGGTCTGGGGTTGAGGATCAGGTCTGGGGTTGGGAGTCAGGTCTGCGGTTGGGGGTCAGGTCTGGATTGGGGGTCAGCTCTGGGGTTGGGGATCATGTCTGGGTTGAGGGATCAGGTCTGAGTTGGGGTCAGGTCTGGGTTGGGGTCAGGTCTGGGTTGTGGGGTCAGGTCTGGGGTTGTGGGTCAGGTCTGAGATGTGGGTCAGGTCTGGGGTCGGGGGTCAAGTCTGGGTTGGGGGATCAGGTTTGGGTTGAGGGATCAGGTCTGGGTTGAGGGATCAGGTCTGGGTTGGGGTCAGGTCTGAGTTGTGAGGTCAGGTCTGAGGTTGTGGGTCAAGTCTGAGATGTGGGTCAGGTCTGGGGTCGGGGGTCAAGTCTGGGTTGGGGGATCAGGTTTGGGTTGGGGATCAAGTCTGGGTTGTGGGTCAGGTCTGGGTTTGGGGGTCGGGTCTAGGTTGGGGGTCAGATCTGGGGTTGGGGGATCAGCTTTGGGTTGGGGATCAAGTCCCAGTTGTGGGTCAGGTCTGGGTTTAGGGGTCAGGTCTGGGTTGTGGGTCAGGTCTGGTTTCGGGGGTCATGTCTGGGGTTGGGGATCATGTCTGGGTTGGGGGTCAGGACTGGATTGTGGGTCAGGTCTGGGTTTGGGGGTCAGGACTGAGTTTGGGGGATCAGGTCTGGGTTGGGGGATCAGTTCTGGGTTGTGGGTCAGGTCTGGGTTGGGGTCAGGTCTAGGTTGTGGGTCAGGTCTGGGTTGGGGTCAGGTCTGGGTTGGGGGGTCAGTTCTGGGTTGGGGGATCAGGTCTGGGTTGGGGGATCAGGTCTAGGTTGTGGGTCAAGTCTGGGTTATTGGTCAGGTCTGGGGTCGGGGGTCAATATTGGGCTTGGTGTCAGGTCTGGGTTGTGGGTCAGGTCTGGGTTGGGGTCAGGTCTGGGTTGTGGATCATGTCTGGGGTTGGGGATCATGTCTGGGTTTGGGGGATCAGGTCTGGGTTGGGGGATCAGTTCTGGGTTGTGGGTCAGGTCTGGGTTGGGGTCAGGTCTGGGTTGTGGGTCTGGTCTGGGTTGGGGGTCAGGTCTGGGTTGTGGGTCAGGTCTGGGTTGGGGGTCAGGTGTGAGTAGGGGATCAGGTCTGGGGTTGGGGGGTCAGGTCGGGGTTGTGGGTCAGGTCTGGGTTGGGGTCAGGTCTGGGCTGTGGGGTCAGGTCTGGGCTTGGGTGATCAGGTCTGGGGTTATGGGTCAGGTCTGGGTTTGGGGGTCAGGACTGGGTTTGGTGTCAGGTCTGGGATGAGTGGCAGGTCTGGGTTGTGGGTCAGGTCTGGGTTGGGGTCAGGTCTGGGTTGGGAGGTCAGGTCTGGTTTGGGGGGTCAGGTCTGGGTTGAGCGGCAGGTCTGGGTTGGGGGTCAGGTCTGGTTTGGGGGTCATGTCTGGGTTGGGGGATCAGGTCTGGGTTGTGGGTCAGGTCTGGGTTTGGGGGTCAGGACTGGGTTTGGTGTCAGGTCTGGGTTGAGCAGCAGGTCTGGGTTGGGGGTCAGGTCTGGGTTGAGCAGCAGGTCTGGGTTGTGGTTCAGGTCTGGGTTGGGAGGTCAGGTCTGGTTTGGGGGGTCAGGTCTGGGTTGAGCAGCAGGTCTGGGTTGGGGGTCAGGTCTGGTTTGGGGGTCATGTCTGGGTTGGGGGATCAGGTCTGGGTTGGGGTCAGGTCTGGGTTGTGGGTCAGGTCTGGGTTTGGGGGTCAGGACTGGGTTTGGTGTCAGGTGTGGGTTGAGCAGCAGGTCTGGGTTGGGGGTCAGGTCTGGGGTTGTGGGTCAGGTCTGGGTTTGGGGGTCAGGACTGGGTTTGGTGTCAGGTCTGGGTTGAGCGGCAGGTCTGGGTTGGGGGTCAGGTCTGGGTTGTGGGCATCAGGTCTCAACTGGGGATCAGGTCTAGGTCGAGGGGGAGGTCTGGGTTGGGGGTGCGGGTCTAGGTTAATGAGGAGAGGTATGGGACTCTGAAGGCAGAGGGGAGTGGACAGTTGTGGAGTTCCCAGAAGATGGGGGAAGGTGGGGAGAACAGCTCTGGGCTTTCGAGGGCGGGCGAGTGGGTAGAGTTGGGCTGGTTTCGTGGGGGAGTTCTGCGGTTCCGAGCGAGGCGGGTCTGGGATTCCTAGGGTAAGCGGTCTAGAATTCGGAGGCCCAGGGCGGGGAGGGGGTAGGCCTGGGTTTCGGGGCGGGTTTCGGGGCAGGTCTAGGGTTCCGAAGGCAGATGGGGAGGAGGGGTCCTGTCTGGGATCGGAAGCGCGGACAGGCCTGGGGTTCCGCGGTCGGGGGTCGTGCTCACCGTGGACCGGGTCAGTGGCTTGCGCTGCGCCGCCTGGCGTCCTGGGGTTGCCCGGGGCAACGTGCTGGGGCAGCCACGCGCATTGTGCACCCCCGGTGCGGCGGCTGCTGGGTCCGGGGCCTGGGGCTGTGCAGCGGCGGCGGCCCCGGGGCGTGGGGCTGCGCGGGCGGCGGGGGGTGCGGGGGCGCGGGGGGCTGCGGCGTGCGGGGGGCGCGGGCCCCGACGGGCGGCAGTCGTCGGCGCTTGGGCTGGGCCCGGGTTGGGGTCCGGGTCCCGGGCTGCTGTCGGAGCAGGCGCGGCGGCGGGGTCCGCGGCGCGGGACGGTGCGCGCCATGGTGTCCGCCGGGGGAGGGCCCGAGTGGAGCCCCAGGTCACGCGCTGCGGCCCCGCGCCCCCCTGTGGAGGTCACACTCAATCCCCCACCAGGTCACAAAGACCCGCGGGTCACATCCTGCCCCTCCCCCTCAGGCCCCCCAGGCCCGCGGGCCTTCTCGCCCTCCCCGGGGCCCTCACGCCGCCCTCTGTCGCTGGGCCCTTCCCCGACGCGAGGCTGGAGCGGCGGGGTGAGGAGGCCGCGGGCGCTGGGCTCCTCCCGGGCTGTGCGCTGCGGGTCCTGGCGGTTGGGGGCGACGGGGTGACCGCAGCAGCGCCCCTGTCCTGCGGTGGAACCTGGGAGGGCCTTGGTGTCCGCAGAACCACTCGTGGGGTCCCACGCCGCTGCCCCCCGGGGGGTTCTGAGCCCACCCAGGTCCACACGGCCCCTGTCCTTTCCCCCCAACCCCGCAGATCACCCCACTCCCCCATCACCCCGCCAGGGCAGCTCGTGTCTGATCTGGCACCTCGGGGTGGGGGTAGGAAAGACACACCTGCCCCACCAGGACCCTCACTCATGGCAACTTTCCAAAGCCTAGATGTCTTCATTTGGTTTTAAATCAACTTTATTTTGCATTTAACTTCCCAAGACACCCCAAAAGGGAGGTTCTGCCCCGACTCTGAAGGGGCTGCTGGGGGACTTGGGGGGGGGAGTGGGCGCGTCCCCTGGCGGGGGTGGTTCCTTTCCAGCTCCCTCCCTCTTCCCCGGAGAATGCCACTGGGCTCTCACCAGCCCCCAGTACTGGCCTCTAGGGGTTACACAAATCGGTGAGTGAAAAGCTGGCCCTCCCTCCACCCGCCCCTCCTCCCTGTGTCCCGATGTTTTTAGACCCGAGTGAGCTGACCCTGCTGAGACCCAATATTAAATAGCCACAGCCACGTCTACAAGTCAGTGTTTATTGCTCAAGCGTATTAAACAAAAATGTAGATTGAAAGAGACAGTTCTTCTAAATCCCATTTGTCCGGATTTTTTAAGCACTCTAAAATGAGAAAATAAGAAAGTGCAAGCCAGCAAAAACGCTCCAAGTGTCTAATTCTGGCTCTGAAACTTGAGCTCTCTGGTCTGCCCCCAAGAAGACATCAGCCCGCCCCGTGCTGTCCCTGTGGCTCCCACCCCATTCCCAGGAGCAGACCCCACCAGCCTCAAATCTGCAGGGAGGTGGGGGTGGCCTGCAGACAGGGTGGGGTCTGCATCCAGTGCCAGTGACAGCGGCCTCTCCTCTCCCACCATCATGCTTGTTTGGGGCCAAAGCGTTTGCCCGGCCCCTGACTCTGTCCTTCCGGAGCTGCCGAGGACTGCAGAGAGGGCCTGGCTTGTCCCCTCTCGGAGCAGCTGGGGAGGTGTCTTGCCTGCATCCCCCTTGAATGGCTGAAAATAATGATTCCACTTGTCATGAACACCATGAAGGTATCTTGGCAGCCAGAGTCACTCCTGTTCTGCAGTGAGAAACCTGGGAGGGTCCTCAAATCCCCTGGCAGGGTCTGCAGGCCGCCCCATCCAGCTGCATCTCCCAGGCCTCCTGGTTCTTTGACCCTGACGGCCCCGGGGCCACAGATGCATCTCCAGGCCTTTCCAGCAGCCCATGCGGGACCAGTCAATACACCCCACGGCAGTAAAGAGAAAATGTTCATGTCTTCTCAGATCAGAAGGAAAGAAACAAAACCACTGTGAAGGAAAACACCTGCTGGAAAGTAATTACCAAAATAACAGCATTCCCAGTTTCACAGTCGCCCCAACTCACTGTGGATTTACTGCCATGTCAGCTGGGAGGACCCAGGTGCCCTCGGGACAAGGAGACGCAGGGAAACCCACTCCTGGCCATGGCACTACCCAAAGCCAGTGTTATTCTCACACCCAACTGTCCCTGCAGCCTGGCAGGTGGGCAGTGACTGCCTGGGCTGTACCCTAAGACCCCAAAACAGCAGAGATGGAGAAGACCGCTGGCCCTGGGGCCTTCTCAGTGAGGATCAAGACAAAGTACTTGCTAGGAGGTAGAGGGGGCTGGGTGAACCTGTGAGAATTCCTGGGCTCTGACCTGATCTGTCCTGCATTTTGAGTAATGGGAGCAAACACAGGAGGGAGGGGCTCAGCTTCCCCCGGTCACTGGGGCCAGGGAGACATGGTCCAGCCCGTTTACAAAGCCTTAGATGTGGCCCCACCCCCAAGAACACTGCCTGTCACAGCAGCGGCCACGTGGCACTCCAAGCTGGGCATGACAGTGCCCAGGACGTGGGCAGCGGCCATGTGGCCCTCCAAGCTGGGCATGACAGAGCCCGGGACGTTGGCCACGCCCAGGACGTGGGCTGGCCAGTGTGGCGGCGGATCCCTCTAGAATGACTGGGTCTAAGTAGGAAGACAGGGCGGGTGACCTGGCGTGGACTGGTGTGGATTTCACCTGGGAGAGCAGCGGCAGCCTGTGTCGCTTGCGCCTGGGCTCTGGAGGAGGGGCCCCCGTGGCTCCCGGTCCAGGACAGAGGCGCCCAGCCTTGCTCTCACTGTCCAGGAAGAGCCGCTGGGCAGGCTGAGCCTGGGGCAGGTGGACCTCGCAGGGAAGTGGGTAAGATCCCAGTGGGCTGACTGAGCACCCGGGATAGACCCGAAGAGTGGAGGGAGGAAGCCGGGTCAGAGTGGGCAGGAGACGCAGGGACCCACGGTCTGACCCCCGGTCAGGTCCACAGAGCCCACTCCAGCCCAAGCCACGAGAGAAGCAGGAAGAGGAGCTGGGGCCAGCTCAGGGGTGGGGCTCTCAAGAGGCCCAGGCAGGGGCCCTTCCTCGGCCTGGGAAGTTGTGGCCATGCTCCTGCTGTTAGGACACGGGAGCCACTCGGAGCTGACTGATCTGACTGAGGCACAGACTAGCCAACATTGGCCTATTTTAAAATTAAACTACCCTAGGAAGTGAAAACCCCACCTGCAGCCTGGTTTGCCCTCACACAAGGGAAAAGAGGTGTTAGAAGCAGTAGCTCGGGGCGATTAGGAGTTGTGCGTTTCCGTGCTTGGGGCCAGGCTGGGAGCTGCCACCCGGTTTCTGCGTCTGGTGGTCACTGGGCCATTTGCACCACGACGGCTCTCCAGGCTTTCTCCTTGTCAAACTCCTTCAGGGGGCTCCTGGCCACCTGCGACTGAGACAGGAAAGGTGTTACTTCACCAGGGCCACCTGTGCGGCAGGAAGGTAGACACGCCACTCGGCCACAGGCAGCGAGCGGCCAGCATTCAGGAGTTTTCTTCGAACGTGAAGGAAGTGGGGAAACGAACCCCTGGGCCTCCGTGGAAAGAGATAAAGGCCTTCCCTCCCTCAGTGTCCCAGAAACGCCTGCGTCCCCCCCGCACACACAGTCTCTACGGAGCCTGGGATGCAACAGCCCTTCACTCGGCCCCTTGCCCTGGCTCTGGGGCGGGGAGCCGGGGGAGGCCGCCCAAGGTTGGGCATGTGCCTGATGGCCGAGGAAGAAAACACTTAAGGCAGAGGTGACCTGATGCCTCCAGGCAAAAGGGAGGACAGCGCCAGCCCCAGCTGTCCACCCTGAGCCCCAGCCACCCACCCTGAGCCCCTGAGCCCCAGCCATCCACCCTGAGCCCCAGCCGCCCACCCTGAGCCCCAGCCGCCCACCCTGAGCCCCAGCCATCCACCCTCAGCCCCAGCCGCCCACCCTGAGCCCCAGCCGCCCACCCTGAGCCCCAGCCATCCACCCTGAGCCCCAGCTGCCCGCCCTGAGTCCCAGCCGTCCACCCTGAGCCCCTGAGACCAGCAGTTCTGGGATCTGGGGAGAGCACCTCATGCGTCTGACTCTGGGCCTTGCTGGTCACAACAGAAACCCAGGCGGGTCTCATTTCAGGCCCAGGGACTGCCGTCCTAGCAGGCAGACTGACCACAGCCAGGAAAAACGGTAGCAAAGCAGCTGAGGAGGCAGGTTAAGGGAACAGCAGTAGGGAGGGTGGAGGGTGGGGGCGATGGGGTCGGCTGAGAAACAAGCTAAGGGCAAGAGAGCATCCTCCAGGACTTAGCGGGCACTGGAGGCTCTGCACCGAGGTTCTGAGGCTGGTGGTGTGCTGAACACAGGAGGGCAGGGTGTGCAGGGCAAGAGCAGCGACTCAGAGCCCCGCTGAGTGGCTGCCCGGGTGTTTGGGCATCAAGGTGACAGTCCTAGTGGTCACTGCACCTGAGGGTCAGCGGGCAGATTTGCCCAGGGGAGCACTGCCAGGACCCGTAGCTTGGTGGGGGGAAGACGCTGAGCCTCTGCCTTTCAGTTGTGGGGGCAGTGAGACAGTACGCAGGGCCCGGGGGAACACTGTTCAGGGGGTGACAGCCAGAAGTTGTTGACACCCCAGCTTTATGGAGCCCCACGTGCCAGGCTGGGTGGGCATTGCCTTCCCTGCAGAACCGCATCCCCACCAGGGACCAGGGAAGGAAACTTCAGGACCTGTGGGAGTCCTCACAAAGCCCTCTTCTGTGTCTCTAAGAGCAAATCTGAAAGCATTACGTCTAGAATATTTCCCAGGGATGGGTCTGGGTTTACCTAGGCTTTGTGTTTGTATTTTCAAAAGACATTTTATGGCTGGACGTGGTGGCTCACGCCTGTAATTCCAGCACTTTGGGAGGCCGAGGCGGGCAGATCACGAGGTCAGGAATTCGAGACCAGTCTAACCAACATAGTGAAACCCCATCTCTACTAAAAATAGAAAAATTAGCTGGGCTTGGTGGTGGGCGCCTGTAATCCCAGCTACTCGGGAGGCTGAGGCAGGAGAATTGCTTGAACCCAGGAGGCAAAGGTTGTGGTGAGCCGTGATCATGCCACTGCACTCCAGTCTGGGTGACAGAGTGAGACTCCTTCTCAAAAAAAAAAAAAAAAAGAAAAAGAAAAAGAAAAAGAAAAAAAAGACATTTTAGTTTGGGGTTTTTCTGGGGTGTTTTTCAAAATACAAAGTGGCACAATGAATCTTCGAGGGTCGCGTTGTGTGGCCTTCGGAGGCCCTCACCAGGACAGGAGCCCCCACCGCAGGCCTCTCACCTCCCCAGCAGGCGCTCCTGTGGGCCTCTCACCTCCCCAGCGCCCCCGCAACCCACAGGCCTCTCACTTCCCCAGCGGGCACCCCTGTGGGCCACTCACCTCCCCAGCGCCCCCACCACAGGCCACTCACCTCCCCAGCGACCACCCCCACCCCACAGGCCACTCACCTCCCCGGCTGGGCACCCCTGTGGGCTACTCACCTCCCCAGCTTCCCCCCACCCCACAGGCTTCTCACCTCCCCGGCTGGGCCCCGCTGTGGGCCACTCACCTCCCCAGCTTCCCCTCACCCCAAGGCTTCTTACCTCCCTGGCTGGGCCCCCCTGTGGGCTACTCACCTCCCCAGCTTCCCCCCACCCCACAGGCTTCTCACCTCCCTGGCTGGGCCCCCCTGTAGGCCACTCACCTCCCCAGCACCCCCTCCCCCTGCAGGCCACTCACCTCCCCAGCCAGGCGCTCCTGCGGGCCGCTCTGGGTGTCCCAGGATGAGCCCTGCAGCCTTGCGCTGACCTTGAAGCGCACACACTGGATGGCGGTGCCCGTGTTGAGGCCGGCCTGCAGCAGAAGCACCAGCAGCAGCAGCAGCAGGAGCACGTCGTAGGATGGCTGCAGGCGGAAGGAGGTATAAGCAGGGTGGCCCAGCCGCCCTCCAGCCCAAGAGACCAAAGCTCCCTCGTGCCTGCGGCCTTCACAAAGAGCAGGTGCCAGGGCTCGAGTCGGAGCCCCAGTAACCCAAACGCATTATTTCAACAACCTGATGATAATCATTCTAGCTCAATTAACGAGGTCAATTCTGCTTTAAATTCCATCAGCTTGTGTTCAACGCCCAGGAATAAAAGTGACCGAGCCACTGCCAGGCCCTGTGGACAGTGCTGGCTGCTAGCGGTCAAGTCGCTCCACCCCTCCTGCTCCAACACGCGCAAGGCTCAGTCCCGGAGCCAGAGAGACCGTCCACGGGTGGCAGAAGCGCTGACCGTTCCGTGTCAGCAGGATCCTGAGCAGAGGAGACAGGGGGCAGCCGTCCTGGGGGAATGGGGGCACAGACCCCCAACAGCTTCACCCCGAGCCCCAGCTGCTAGGAAGGAAGGGGCAGGAGGCAGCGCAGTGAGCTCAGCAGGGAAGAGGATGGAGGGAGTGGCCGAGGATGCAGGGGGCCAGACAGTGACCACAGAGCACCCAAAACCCTCTGTGCCCATGGATAGCTTTCCAGTGTTGGCTCGAGAAAAACAAAGCAACTAAATGTTAACACACAAAAGAGCCAAACATCTATCCAATGTCACTGCTACAAAACATAAGAGAAGAAACAGAATTAACAGCTCTTCTCAAGTTAACGTAAAACTTTTTTTTGCGACAGAGTCTCCCTCTGTCACCCAGGCTGGAGTGCAGTGGCGCGATCTCGGCTCACTGCAACCTCTACGTCCCAGGTTCAAGCGATTCTCCTGCCTCAACCTCGCCAGTAGCTGGGATTACAGGTACCTGCCACCACGCCCAGCTAATTTTCGTAGTTTTAGTAGAGACGGGGTTTCACCATGTTAGCCAGGCTGGTCTCCTAACCTCAGGTGATCCGCCTGCTTCGGCCTCCCAAAGTGCTGGGATTACACACATGTGCCACTACGCCCGGCCTGGATTTTAAGGCATTATTAGAGTCTGGTACTTGTGTTTCCAGCTGGAGTTTACCCTGGAGGATGGTAAAGGCACGGGCCCCATGTGGTCTTTGCTCTTCAGTTGTTGAGACACCATTTATTGCAAAGCCTATGCTTTCCTCAGTCTCAAAAAAAAAAAAAAAATCCAGAGCCATTAAGGAAAATATTAATCAATTTAACTATTTAAAAAAATAGCTTTCACATAACAAAAATCACAACAAGCAGAACAAGAAATAGCCGCCAGGCTGAGACCGCCATTTGTATCCTCCATCACAGATGGAGCTGGTCTCCCCAGGCACCAGGGTTAGCGGAAAATGGGCAGGAGACACGAGCAGAGTCCACTGAAAAAGCAATGCAGACGCCCTCATGCTTCGTAAGAGGTCCTCGTCCTCACCCACGTTGAGACGGAGGTGCTCCCACCTGTCACCGAACCCCAGCGTGACACCCTCTGTGGGGGGCTGTGGAGAAGTGAGCACCTTCACGTCATGACAGGAGGGAAGGTGGACGGCCCCCGTTGAGGAGGTCACTGAGATTTAACAGCATGACAGCTGCACCTACTCTCTACCCAGCAGTCTCCTAGCTGGATATCCTAAAGACGCGCTGAGGATTCAAAAGGAAGATGCGTGCAGATTGTTCACGGAGGAGTTATTTATAGTAGCAGACGGTTGGAAATAACTCAGTTTCCATCACTAGGGACTGGCTGGGTTGACCGGGCAGTCAGGAGCGATGAAGGAATTCAGAAGAGCTCTGATCCCCTTGGGTATCGAGAAAACGCCAGGATAAACTATTAAGTTTAAAAAAGCAAGCAAGGGGCCGGGCACGGTGGCAGGAATCTCTCATCCCAGCACTTCGGGAGGCCAAGGTGGGCGGATCGCTTGAGCCCAGGAGTTCATGACCAGCCTGGGCAACAGAGTGAGACTCTGTCTCTGAAAAATAAAATAGTAAATACATAACTAAAAAGCGAGGTACATGGCTGGGCACGGTGGCTCATGTCTGTAATCCCAGCACTTTGGGAGGCCGAGGCAGGCAGATCACTTAAGGTCAGGAGTTCAAGACCAGCCTGGCCAACACAGTGAAACCCTGTCTCTGCTAAAAGTACAAAAATTAGCCGGGCGTGATGATGCATGCCTGTAATCCCAGATGCTCTGGAGGCTGAGGCAGGAGAATCACTTGAACCCAGGAGGCAGAGGTTGCAGTGAGCCAAGACTGTGCCACTGCACTCCAGCCTGGGAGACAGAGTGAGACTCTGTCTTAAAAAAAAAAAAAAAAAAAAAAAGGCGAGGTACAGAATAGTGATTCTAGTATACAAGCTATTTTGTAAGAAAGGGAAAAAAATTATCATCTGGTTGCCCATAAGAGGAGCAGGTCAGTCAGGCACGAGACCACAGCTTCTCTGAGCGCATCTTTTATAGTTTGGTTTTTGAACCACAGAAATATTTTATATATTCAAAAAATACCATTTTAGAAAGAAAAAAAGCACCAAGCCCTAAAATGGAATACAACCAGAGGCCATTAAGCTCAATGGGGCATCGAACCCAGAGGGATAACCCCACACAGGAAGGGGCCGACTTCACTGGCCTGTAGCCGTCCCCTCCTAGCAGAATGCGTGCTGAAGACAAAAGGGAAGCCTCAGGCTCACTCAGGAGACGGCCCCTGGGTGGTAATATTGTCTCTAGTAATTGTGAACAATTATATGCATATTGTAAGGCAACATGAAGTAAGACATATATTAAATGTCACAGGAAACAAAATATTTGGAGTAGGAGTGGGCGAAGCAAACACAAGAGAAGTGAAGAAAAAACCCTGGGCCAGGCATTGTAGCTCACTCCTGTAATCCCAGCACCTATGAGAGGCCGAGGACGCTATCCCCCATCAGACAGTGACTCCACGCCCCCATCAGACAGTGACTCCATCCCCCACCAGACAGTGACTCCATCCCCCATCAGACAGTGACTCCATCCCCCATCAGTGACTCCATCCCCCATCAGACAGTGACTCCATCCCCCATCAGACAGTGACTCCATCCCCCATCAGACAGTGACTCCATCCCCCATCAGACAGTTACTCATCCCCCATCAGACAGTTACTCCATTCCCCATCAGCACAGGCATGTTGACCTGGAGCAAACAGCTTGAATACAGGTCTTCTAATGATTTGGGTGGCAAAACCACTTATACTGGAAACAAACAAACAAAAAAAACACTAGGTATCTAAGAAATACATCTAGCTACACGTGCCTGAGCCTTAGAAGTCGTGTTGGAGATAAGCTCCTACTGAGCCAGCTCAGAGTAACAGGACTTTGAATTCTCCTTAAATTCACCCATTAAACTCAATGCAGTTCTGATGCAAATCCGAAAAGCATGTCTCATAAACCCAGGACAGATTCTAAAATGGGCTCAGGGACAGAGGGGGTCCCAGGTCCCTGTGAAGCAGGTGGTGGCCCCAGATACAGGGCGGAATCGAGGCCCCGAGGCCCTGGGGCCAGGCTGGCAGTGGGGAGCACGGTCACCACTGCCCAGGAACAGTGGAGGAGGCCCCACCTGGAGCTGTCCCTGAAGCCGGTGCCCCCAGAGTCCCAGGCAAAGCCAGCAAGGGCCAGGCCAACACGCAGAGTACCGCATGTTTGGAGGGCTCCGAAATAAAATACAACTCACTTTTATGGCTGGCGGGTAATCTTTAAACATCTCCACGATTCTCATGATGCTGAATGACAGATATCCAGAGGCTGTGAACAGCAGCGGAGACGTGAGGCTGCTTATGGCAATCAGGACCTCCACCTGGAAAAAAAGCGCGGGTTGCAGGACCATGGCCTGAGCCTGGGAGCCCAGGACAGGAGGCGTGGCCAGGGCTCGGTGGGGGGCATGGCCGGGCACTCATGGGCATAGTCCCAAGCTGGTTTCCTGCATGACTCCTGCTGAAACCTCTGCCTTTTCTTTTTTCTTTTTCTTTTTTGAGACAAGTCTTGCTCTGTCGCCAGGCTGGAGTGCAGTGGCACGATCTCGGCTCACTGCAACCTCCGCCTCCCAGGTTCAAGCGATTCTCCTGCCTCAGCCTCTCGAGTGCTGGGATTACAGGCGACCACAACCACACCCAGCTAATTTTTGTATTTTTAGTAGAGACAGGGTTTTGCCATGTTGGTCAGGCTGGTCTTGAACTCCTGACCTCAGGTGATCCCCCCACCTCAGCCTCCCAAAGTGCTGTGATTACAGGCGTGAGCCACCGCACCCGGCCTGCCTTTCTTTCTTTTTTGAGATGCAGCCTCGCTCTGTAGCCCAGGCAAGAGTGCAGTGGCAAAATCTCTGCTCACTGCAACCTCTGCTTCCTGGATTCAAGCAATTCTCCTGCCTCGGCCTCTTGAGTAGCTGGGATTACAGGCGTGCACCACCACACCTGGCTAATTGTTTTGTATTTTTAGTAGAGAGAGGGTTTCACCATATTGTCAGGCTGGTCTTCAACTCCTGACCTTGTGATCCACCCACCTAGGCCTCCCAAAGTGCTGAGATTACAGGCATGACCAGCCTGCCTTTTCATTCACAGCGCAGTGCCACAAGTTTTGAAATATTTACCATCTAGGCATGGTGGCTCACATCTGGAATCCCAGCACTTTGGGAGGCCGAGGAGGGCGGATCACCTGAGGTCACGAGTTTGAGACCAGCCTGGCCAACATGGTGAAACCCCCATCTCTACTAAAAATACAAAAACTAACCAGGCGTGGTGGCACATGCCTGTAGTCCCAGCTACTTGGGAGGCTGAGGCAGGAGAATCGCTTGAACCCAGGAGGCAGAGGTTACAATGAGCTGAGATTGTACCACTGCACTCCAGCCTGGGTGACAGAGCAAGACTCTGTCTCAAACAAACAAAACCAAGAAACAAAAAACATTTACCTGCAATTCTCCACTCTCGAAAAAATAGCCCTTCCACAATGGGTCACCTCCTTCACTGCTCTGAAGTCTGTCCTTTTAACCCACCCCAAATCTTCCTGTTTGACCCATCAAGTCTCAGAGACAGCCTTCACTCATGCCAAGCGTGGGCAGTCAACTTGCAAAGCACTCAGGGCCCACATTTTGGCAGCAGCCATTAACAATCGACCAGTTCGTATCCCATCGCCAGTTTGTGGCAGTTTCGGCCAGGCATGGTGGCTCACACCTGTAATCCCAGCACTTTGGGAGGCCTAGGCGGGTGGATCACCTGAGGTCAGGAGTTCGAGAGCAGCCTGGCCAACATGGTGAAACCCCGTCTCTACTAAAAATACAAAAATTAGCCGGGCGTGGTGGCAGGCGCCTATAATCCCAGCTACTCAGGAGGCTGAGGCAAGAGAATCGCTTGAACCCGGGAGGTGGAGGTTGCAGTGAGCCAAGATCGTGCCATTGCACTCCAGCCTGGGGGACAAGAGCGAGACTGCGTCTCAAAAAAAAAAACAAAAAACAATCAACCAGCCTTAGGAGGTGCAGATGATGCTCAGACACTGGTCTCCTTCCATGGGTTAGGCACAGCAAGTGCTTCCAGCATCTACACCACCTTGCTCAGGTCTGCCTGTCCCTGGGAACAGTCCCTGCTGGGCGGGCCAGCCTCCGTCTCCCACAAACCCCACCTTCCTCATTCCACAGGCCCTGCAGCCCAGTCACTGCGTTCTCTCTCGGGCTGGAGCCTGGTCACATGGCACCAAGGGAGGGCTGGGCCAGGCCCTGGCCCCGCTCAGTGGGTCCCTGGCACCCAGGGATGAGGGGTTCACCCACCAGACACTTGCTGGGACACTCTGCTGTCACATGACTGGCAATGGCACTTGGAAAGCACTAAGAGAAAAGAAAAAGGAAAGATTTTAGAGGAAATAGTCCAAGAAATCAAATTCCAAACGTGTGCTCTCCCACCACTGACCCCTCCATCCAGGCTGCCTGGCTGGCTTGCTGTGGGGGGCGGGGGGGATGGTGCGGTGCCCAAGGGCGCAGCTGGGGCAGGGACGGGTCCGCAGGGAAGCAGGGGTAGCCTCTCAGAGGTTTTGTGTGCTCTCTGTTCCTCAACCATTGGTTTAAAATTTTAAGCCTGTAGAAAAGCTGCAAGAGCAGTGCAGGGGGCATCTGAGGCCCCAAAATCACCAGAGTCCTTGATACTCACATCTGTGCTCTCTCCAGCTCTCCCAGACAGCCTGACGCCTGAACACCTGAGAGTGCTGGCTGAGCCCAGGGCACACTCTTGCACACACCCAAAGCAGGACCACGCCTGAGAGACTCCACGTGGGGCCGATGTGGTCCATGTCCATATTCTTCCAGTTGTCCTCATCATGTTCTTTTTTTTAAATTTTTTAATTTTTCTTTCTTCTTCTTCTTTTTTTTTTAGACAGAGTCTTGCTCTGTCACCCAGGCTGGAGTGCGGTGGCGTGATCTCGACTCACTGCAACCTCCGCCTCCCAGGTTCAAGCCTCCTGTGTAGCTGGGATTATAGGCACCCACCACCATACCCGGCTAATTTTTGTATTTTTAGTAGAGATGGGGTTTCACCTTGTTGGCCAGGCTAGTCTCGAACTCCTGACCTCAGGTGATCCGCCCGCCTTGGCCTCCCAAAGTGCTGGGATTACAGGCATGAGCCACTGCACCTGGCCCTGATCATGTTATTTCTAGAGCTGTTTGTTTGTTTGCTCCTGATCGGATTCAGTCTGCCATTGCGCTCGTAGTCTCCTTGTGGGTCTCTGTTAATCGGGGAGTCCCTCAGCCTCTGTCACCTCTGTTACCTGGACGCTTCTGGGGGGTGCAGCCCATCAGCTGCAGTCGGGCCTCCGTGTGGGACAGGATTTCTTCATGATGAGCCTTGGGGAGCCTCGGAGGAGACTCTGCAGTGCTCCAGGGTGTGGACAGCCCCTTCCTGATGACACTGACTTGACTCACTGGGTTAGGGGGATCTGCAGGTTCCTCTGTTGGATGGGCACCTCTTCCTTTTTATAACCAAGAAATGCTCTTTTCCCACTTATTGTGAGGAGCCTGCCTTGGTTCCGCACAATGTGGGCAGAGGGAGGATGCATGCTCTTCAACTTCTTCATCCCCCCGAAGGCGTCCAGGTGCCAGCACGTGCCAGCACCCCAGCCCGGCCTGCTGGGGAGGGGGCTGCATCAGCCAGGGGCTGTGGTGACAGGGTGGCCAGGACAGAGATGGGCTCCGAGCAGGGGAGCCTGGGCAGCAGGGAGAAGACTGGGGCGCTGAGGGGCTGCCAATGCAAAGGCCCAAAGCCAGCTGCAGAGGTGGGTGTGGCCCTGGCCAGGGAGGCTGAGGTGTCAACACAGGGGTCTCTGCTGGGCTTGGTGCTTCTGAAAGGGCCTTCTAGCTGTAAGCAGCAGTGAAGGCACAGGAAGGGATGGTGGCTTCAGGGCGGCCTATTCAGGGCCCAGTGAGCTATGGGAGGGTGGGAGTTTCCCTGTTCACCCAGCATGGCCACTCCGGCCCCTGCCCTAGAGGGCCAGGAAGCTCAGCCATAGGGGCTGGGGCAGCTCAATAAAGGGCCCTGCCCTGGAAGGGTCCAGGCCTGCAGCCCAGCCCCCAACTCCAGCCCCGAGCACCTGCCTCTAGCCCATGGTGCAGGGCCTGAGCCCCTCTGCCGCACCCAGGCCAGACTCAGGCAGGTGGAGCTGGCTCCCCCACCACACGTGCCTCAGCGCTCTCCCCTCCTCCTGGGGTCTCCTTCCCTGAAGAGAGGGTTGGGAGTGTGGGTGGATTTAGGGGCGCCCAGGGGGCAGCTCTCGGGGAAGATGGAGAGAGCAGAGCCACCCCCGGGGCAGGAGGGGTCTGAGGGACGGGAGGGGCTTGTGTGATGAGGGCTGACTGCAGGGACAGGGAAGGGGGCAAGGCGAGTGCCTTTCATTCTCAAGTTTTTGGAGGTACGTGGTCTCCGTCCTCCCTCAGCTTCGGGATGTAATCCCTGCATTTCAGACCCCAGGGTCGGTTGTGCACACCTGCAGGCGTCATTCTCTCTGTCACAGACCTGCTTGGGTGGGCACCCATGTGAGTTCTCTGTCTCAGTAGCTGGCCCTGGTCCTGCCCCTTCCAGGGGTGTGGCTCCATCCCATCTCGGTCCTGCCTGGGTCTCTTTCCCTCTCTGAGCACCTCAGCAGCCCACTAGGTCGGGCACTGGTGCCCTGGGGGCATTGCACTGAGCCTACTCGCCCCCACAGGGAGCTGAGCCACAGCTGCTGCCAATGGGATGTGTCCACCCGGCAGGTGTGGGCCTTCTCGGCAGTCCACCTGGCCATACCGTTCCCGGGCAGGTGTGGGCCCCTTCTCGGCAGTCCACCCGGCCATACCGCTCCCGGGCAGGCATGGGCCTCGGCAGCTTCAGGAAGAGCCCCACTGCTGCCCAGGAGGAGCCTGTAGCTGATGTTGGGTGCTCACCATTCCTGCTCATGTACATAAGAGAACAGGGGCAAAATCTAAAAATCCACACAGCATGAGACAAACCAGGGGCTGGCCGTCAACACCAGTGTGCAGACCACTACGCAGCAAGGTGCTGAGAACCACGCGGGGTCTGCGTCTGGAGGCAGGTGGGCGGTGGCTCTGGGTGGGCCACAGGCTGTGAGGGGATCTGGGGTGTGGAGGGGTTGCTCTAGACTCACTGTTCTGAGGGAACACACCTGTAATCCCAGCACTTTTGGGGGCCGAGGCAGGCAGATCACTTGAGGTCAGGAGTTCAAGACCAGCCTGGCCAACATGGCAAAACCCCGTCTCTACTAAGAATACAAAAAAATTAGCTGGGCATGGTGGTCCATGCCTGTAATCCCAGCTACTTGGGAGGCTGAGGTGGGCAAATTGCTTGAACCTGGGGAGGGGCAGAGGTTGTAGTGAGGTGAGGTTGTAGTGAGGTGAGATTGAGCCACTGCACTCCAGCCTGGGTGGCAGAATGAGACTCCATCTCAAAAAAATAAATAAATAAAATAAAATAAGTAAAACAATGCCCATGTATTGAGCATGTGGCATGTGTCAGGTGCTGTGTGACACATCTGCTGCGGTAACATTTAATATAAAGTAATAACAGAAATATGCTGTATTGTATAAAACACGTATTGTAATATAAATACATTATATATTAGAAAATTATATAGAATAATAAACATCTATAGCCTGACATTCATATGTTAAAAAGATTAGAATAATAAAAATAATTGGTATTTTTTTCAGGAAAAATAATATAAAATAATCACACAAACTAATATAAAAGCAGTTAATACTTTGACTCATTTAATCCTTAACTCCCCAGTTCTTCTGAATTGGGGGGCCGGCGAGGACCCTCTGTGGTGACTCCCTGTCTGAGTGTACCAAGACTGAGCTCGGGGCCCAGCCACGCAGGATCTGAGCAGCATGGCCCAGAGCGGTGGCAGGCGGGCCAGAGGGGGTACTCACGGCCACTAGGATCCAAAAGAACGTCACTGAGAGGTGTGGGCCTGAGACTGAGTCATCCACGTTCAGGGCAATGATCCCCCCGAGGACGGCAGAGATGCCCGCGATTACCTCCACAACCTGGAGGGGATGGGACAGCATCGGCTCATGAGGAAGTGGAGACACCCCCAGATTCCCAGAATGCACTGTGCAGACATGGACCCCCAGGAGCAGGGTCCAGTGGGCTAGCCCCAGATCTAACCGTGGAGGAGCCCACCTGGAAGGATCCCCAGCCTCACCTGGCCCAGCCCCCCTCTGCCCTCAGCTGCGGCTTTTCACATCCCTCCTGGAGTAAAATAGCCAGAGGTGTTTCCCCCACTGCTGCTTTTGTCTACAGAAACTAAGGGTATTGACCTGACAGTGGTGAGGGCAGAAAACCAAGACCCTCAGACCCCCTTCCCCATCCTCACAGTGTGGCAGGCGGTGGTGCTCAGACCCTGGACCCCATCGAAGGGACTCGGGAAAACAGGCCTGGGGCAGAAGTAGCTTCCCATAAGACACGCCCACCCGTGCCATGTGGGTTTGCCATTGCCACAGCAACACTGGACATCATCACCCCTTTCCGTGGCAACGATCCAACCACCTGGACGTTACCACCCCTTTTCTAGAAATTTCTGCATAATCTGTCCCTTAATTAGCATATGCTTAAAAGTGGGTATAAACAGGAGGCAGAGCTGTCTCTGAGCTGCTGCTCGAGGCACCCTGCCGGTTGGAGAGCCCTGCTCTACTGCCACTGCAATCAAAGCTGCTGTCTGTCACCACCAGCTCGCCCTTGAATTCTTTCCTGGACAAAGCCAAGAACCCTCCTGGCCTAAACCCTGGCTGTGGGCTCATCTGCCCGGCACCATCAGGGCTGCAACCAGCACCGCCAGACTCAGGGAGGGCTGGGGAAGAAACAGACGCCCGAAAACCTGCTCCCGTGAAGGATCTCTGTGAGGCGCCAAACGCAGAGCTGTGGCCAGCAGGAAAGCCAGGCATAAGGAGCCGGCCAGCAGGGGCGTGGGGGCCAGAGGGGACTGGGGCAGCCAGGCCTCACGTCCAGAAGGCACAAAACTCCAGATGCACAAATAAAGCTGAATTCCCAGCCAGGCACGGCGGCTCATGCCTGTAATCCCAGCACTTTGGAGGCCGAGGCAGACAGATCGTGAGATCAGGAGTTTGAGTCCAGCCTGGCCAACATAGTAAACCCTGTCTCTACTAAAAATACAAAACTTAGCCCAGTGCCTTGGCGCATGCCTGTAATCCCAGCTACTCAGGAGGCTGAGGTAGGATAATCGCTGAAACCCAGGAGGCAGAGGTTGCACTGAGCCCAGATCATGCCACTGCACTCCAGCCTGGGCGACAGAGCGAGACTCCACCTTAAAAAAAAAATAAAAAATAAAAAATGAAGCTGAATCCCACCTGACAGAGACCATGACCACCAAGCAGAAAACTCCAGAAACAGAGAGACTGCCCACAAAGGACGGCACCTGGGCCTCCGCAGACGGTGATAAACATGTCCTCAGGGAGAACTGTCAACCTGGACCTCTCTCCAGGCGAATTGTCACTTAGGAATGCGGAGAACAGCCCAAACTGGAGAAGCCTCTCGAAAACCAACTTCTAAAGAATGAAACAGAATGGGGCCAGGTGCGGTGGTTCACGCCTGTCATCCCAGCACTGTGTGAGGCCGAGGCGGGCGGATCACCTGAGGTCAAGAGATGGAGACCAGCCTGGCCAGAATGGTGAAACCCCATCTCTACTAAAAACACAAAAATTAGCTGGGCGTGGTGACAGGCGCCTGTAATCCCAGCTACTCGGGAGGCTGAGGCGGGAGAATTGCTTGAACTCAGGAGGCAGAGGTTGCAGTGAACCGAGATCACACCACTGCACTCTAGCCTGGGCAACAGAGCAGGACTCCGTCTCAAAAAAAAAAGGAAAAAAAAAAAGAAGCAGAACGGAAATGGAACCTAAGAGAGGACTGAAATGCTAAATAAGGGGAAGCAAAGGTGCTGCGAAATGCACACAGACACAGTCAAGCACACAGGAGGCTGTCCCATTGTTGGAGTAAAAAGGCAAAATGTCACTAAATGTCACAAGCTAGACAACAAGGCCAAGGCGGAGGGAAGGGGGACAGACCCCACATGGTCTGTTTATCAAGGAGCATGTTAGAATATGAAGGGCAACCCCCAAAAGAATACTGAAAAATTTCCCATCCAAAATTAGAGGGAAAAGGAAGGACAGAGCCTCTGCCAATTCAAAAGAAGGCAGGGAAGGAGGGAAAAAGGCAAAATCAGGGAAAATGGAAAACTCAAAAGATGGTAAAAATAAGTAGAAATTTATCAGTAATAACTCTCAAAGGAAATGGGCTACATTCAAAAAGCTAGGGAGAGAGAATGACATAAGATAAAGAACAAAATACAGTTACGTGCTGCTTATAACAACTATACCAAAGTACAAGGCAAGAAAAGTTGAAAGTAAGAAGGAGAAAGAGGCCAGATGCGGTGGCTCACACCTGTAATCCCAGCACTTTGGAAGGCCTGGGTGGGTGGATCACTTGAGGTCAGGAGTTCGAGACCAGCCTGGCCAACATGCCGAAACCCTGCCTCTACTAAAAATAAAATAATTAGCCGGGCGTGGTGGCATGTGCCTGTAGTCCCAGCTCCTCAGGAGGCTGAGGCAGGAGAATTGCTTGAACCTGGGAGGCAGAGGCGGCAGTGAGCTGAGATCGCACCACTGCACCCCAGCCTGGCTGATGGAGTGAGACTCCGTCTCAAAAAAAAAAAAAAAATTCCTCGGGGACAACAGTGTCGACACACCTACAGCAATAACAAACTCCCCCTAAAAATTACAGGACACCAGCAGCACCTTTTGCGATAAGGAAGGTTGTTACCAACGATACTAATAACAGACTAGAGTCTCCACAGATGAGGCGCACGCTGCCATGCAGTGTAGACAGCCAACTCTTAGCCAACTCGGAATCGAAACGTGATGTTTAATCCAGCCTCAGTCACCCCGGACAGAGTATGAGAGAAAAGAGAAAGAAAAGGGAAGCTTTCTTACTGAATAAGATTTCAGGACCCGAGCAGGAAATGGCACTTCGTCCAGAATGTTGGCGCTGTCAGACATGGAGCCCTACGAAGAAACAGAACTGTCACCCCGGGCGCACAGGCACAGGGACTCAGCACTGCTGCTGGCATCCGGCCGCCATGGGCAGTGGGTCAGGTCAGCCTGCGGTGTAAATGCGAGACCACCTTGGAGTCACCCGTGGATCTTTGGGCTTGAGGAAATGTTCACACTCATTGTCCTTGCATATGAAAACGTGTTTACAGGTATTTTTAGCAGATGTGGTGTCTCCTGGTGATCCCCTGGGGACGAGCATCGGACTGAGTCAGGCTTAGGGGGAGGGGGAGGGTACAGCATCTGTCCTCACCTCCCTGTAGCCAGTGGCCGCCAACCCCTCACCCAGCTCCAGAGCCCCTCCTGGCCAGGGTTTCTGAGACCCAGGAGAGAGGGGTCTCGTGGGAACGCCCTGGAGCAGCCCAGATCGGCCCTCCGAGGGTGACGCTGAGACCCACCTCGCTCACCCTGGGGCGATGCCTCTGCATCCCCCTGCCCTGCGGGGTCAGAAGCTGCACTCACCTTCTTTTTCTTGCAGTACTCCTCGCTGGACCGTGCAGAGATGATCACCGTGGCCGCCATGAGCAGCTCCAGCAGGAGCAGCAGGATGAGGTTGAAGTTGATCTGCCAAGGGGTACACACGCTTCAGCACTGGGCCCGCCTTTCTCACGCCACCGCGCTTCAGCCTCCACCGGACCACCTCACAGGCAGGCTGCACAGGACTCTCAGTCACGGTCCCCACTTTTCCCATCACAGGGCCAGCTGTGAGGCACTGTGGGCTGCGCACTCTCTCTGTCTCACATGGGCCTTTGGGGTCTTTTAGTTTTTAAAAGCATTCTTAGTTCAAAGGCTGTACAAACACAGGCCAGGGCTGGATTTGGCCTTGGGCTCTGGTCTACCAACCCCATTCTGAACGTTCCTTGTTCCCACAAAAGCTTTCACAGAATGTTTAGAGTAGCTTCATGCACGATTGTCAAACACTGAGAACACAAGGTTTTTTGGAGGGTAATGAAACGACTGTAGGCCCTGACTGTATTGGCAGTGACATGAATTTATACGTGTGTTAATATTCATAGAAGCATACATTTTAAGAAGTCAGTGTAGCTGTCTGACAATTTTTTTTTTTGTTTTTTGAGATAGAGGTTCACTCCTGTTGCCCAGGCTGGAGTGCAAATGGCCCAATCTCAGCTCACCGCAACCTCTGCCTCCCGGGTTCAAATGATTGTCCTGCCTCAGCCTCCCGAGTAAGCTGGGATTACAGGCGCCTACCAGCACGCCCGGCTAATTTTGTATTTTTAGTAGAGAGGGGTTTCTCCATGTTGGTCAGGCTGGTCTCGAACTCCTGACCTCAGGTGATCCGCCCACCTCGGCCTCCCAAAGTGCTGAGATTACAGGCGTGAGCCACCACGCCCGGCCTGACAATTTTTAAAATACATTTAAAAAAGAAAGAATGCAGAACCATATTCAACTAAAAACAGAGCCTCGAAATATATGATGTCATAACTAACACAGCCACAGGAAGATGTAGATATACCAGCAGAGGTGGGAAAGGACTTGAAACACTTTTCTTAGAAACTGACAGATTAGGCAGAGGGCGGCGGCTCACGCCTGTGATCCCAGCACTTTGGGGGACCGAGGCGGTTGGATCACCTGAGGTCAGGAGTTCCAGACCAGCCTGACCAACATGGTGAAACCCCTTCTCTACTAAAAATACAAAAATTAGCCGGGTATGGTGGCACACGCCTGTAATCCCAGCTACTTGGGAGACTGAGACAGGAGAACTGCTTGAACCCAAGAGGTGGAGGTTGCAGTGAGCAGAGACGGAGCCACTGCACTCCAGCCCGGGCGACAGAGCAAGACTGTCTCAAAAAAAAAACAAAAAAAAAACCCTGACAGATCAAAAAGACAAAAGCATAAGGAGAACTCTAAAACTCAGAAAAGTGTGACATTAACCTTGTCTTTTATTTTCTGTATTTCTGGTGCTTTGACCTCTGGGTCCTTCGTGATCCTGAAGAGACAGCTCCTCCCAGGGCCAGCCAACCGCTACAGTGAGTAACTTGCCTCTGAGCAGTACAGATACAAGCCACTGACCCGGGGACCACACCCCATCTGCTCTCCGTCTTAATAAAGAAGTGTCATAGGCCCGGCACGGTGGCTCACACCTGTAATCCCAGCACTATGGGAGGCCGAGGCAGGTGGATTACCTGAGGTCAGGAGTTCAAGGCCAGCCTGGCCAACATGGCGAAACCTTGTCTCTACTGAAAATACAAAAATCAGCTGAGTGTGGTGGCACACGCCTATAATCCCAGCTACCCCGGAGGCTGAGGCAGGAGAATTGCTTGAACCCGAGAGGCAGAGGTTGCAGTGAGCCAAGATGGAGCCACTGCACTCCAGCCTGGGTGACAGAGCGAGATTCCTTCTCAAAAAAAAAAAAAACAAAAAGGCACTGTGGGTGTTCCCACTGGGTCCTCCTGTGTCTGCTCATTTTTCCTGCTCAACGAGAGTGGCCAGGACATACTCAGGGCTCCTCCAGCTATCCCCAATCATCAAGTGCATTCCACATGTCACACAAAGCAGGAGGCCCTCCTTGCAGTATCTCGGATGAGGTCCTGGTTTCCTTTGAGATTTTTGCCTTTTTTTTTGAAACAGAGTCCTGCTCTGTCTTCCAGGCTGGAGTGCAGTGGCGCCATCTCGGCTCCCACAACCTCTGCCACCCACAATTTCACATTTTTGTTTAGAGGTGCATTGAACAACTGTCTTACACAGATTGGATGAAACATGGTATTATGTCACTGTTAATTTTTAAGGACCGTTGCAAAAGACATTGTTTACCAATAAATCTGTCCAGCAGAATCACAAGACTTCTATAAAGACAATTATTTTCTTTAGACACATAAATCTCTCAATGTTTGTCAAACTCACGAGCTATGAATAACATTTACCACCTATTTCCAGCTCGACAAACAACATTTGCTGACACCATTCGTGGGAGTGGGGCTGTGGGTGTCAGGCGTCTACGCGAAGCTCGCGTGAACTCACGTTTATTGCTGATGGGTTCAGGACTAGTTTGCATCCAAACCAAATTAAACACGTAGTGGTCACAGCAAACGTGGAAACGAACAATATCTGAAAGTTGGGAATCTGAAAAACAAGGCAGGAGGGGTTTTCCTTCTTCGAATAATAAAAGAAAAAAGGTAACAGATAAACCACACTTCAGGCCATTAACTAAAAATTATCCTGATTAGAACATAATGGTGGGGAGTCCTGCGTGCTCAGCCCGCTCTCCCCTTCCTGCGGCAAAGGCTGGGCTGGGCGGGAGCTTTACTGTCTGGGGGGCAACCTCAGGGGCCCCTCTCGGTGCCACAACGTCTGTGCATGGGCACACACACAGGCACACATGGACACACTGTCTGTCGGCCCCTCTGGCTTTCTCCCTGGCAGAGGCTGGATGCAAGCTGGACTCACCACATTGGCGTTCCTCCTGGAGACCGTGAAGCTCACAATTGCCGAGGGGATGCACTGGAATGAAACCGGAATCCCATGAGCCCGCCGCTCACCCGAGCAACTGACTCTAACATTTGCGCTTCCAGAAGGATCTGAATCATATTCGCAAAACAGTGTTGCCAGTCCACACAACACAGCGGGTTGGCTTGACTAGAAGGCCACCAGGTACTTCTCAGTTTTAATTTTTTCTTGAGATGGGGTCTCACTCTGTTGCCCAAGCTGATCTTAACTTCGGGCTCAAATGATCTGTTCACCTCAGCTTCCCAAAGCCCTGCGATTACAGGCATGAGCCGCTGCACCCAACCCCCAGGTACTTCAAAATAATTTATTCTGAAAAAAGTTTTTATTTTTCTGATGTGCTAAAAAGATATTTGTTAATGAAGGCTCTTCCAGCTGGATAAGCTTTGAAGTCTAGAATGTAACTCATGCAGGCACAAGACCTGGTCTTTGCTGAAAATTACCCAAAAAGGAAAAAGTATCAGCCGGGTGCGGTGGCTCACACCTCTAGTCCCAACTACTCCGGAGGCTGAGCTGGGAGGATCTCTTGAGCCCAGGAGTTGGAGGCTGCAGTGAGCTGTGATTACACCCTGCACTCCAGCCTCGGTGATAGAGTGAGACCTTGTCTCAAAAAAAAAAAAGAAAGACAGAGGAGGTCGGGTGCAGTGGCTCACACCTGTAATCCCAGCACTTTGGGAGGCTGAGGCGGGTGGATCAGAGTCAGGAGTTTGAGACCAGCCTGGCCAACATAGTGAAACCCCATCAGTACTAAAAATACAAAAAAAAATTAGCCGGGCGTGGTGGCAGGCGCCTGTAGTCCCAGCTACTCAGGAGGCTGAGGCAGGAGAATTGCTTGAACCCAGGAGGTGGAGGTTGCAGTGAGCAGAGACGGCGTCATTGCACTCCAGCCTGCGTGACAGAGCAAGACTCCATCAAAGAAGGAAAGAAAGAGGAAGGAAGGAGCAAGACTCTGCGTGTGAGGGAGGCAGAAAGGCGTCCCGCAGCCTTCTTGTCCCCACAGGGCCACACCAAGGCTGGGAGTCCAGGGCCAGGGAGGGAGGTTGGGATATCACGGGCAGGGAGGTGGGTGGAGTCGGGCCAGCCCAGGCCTGTGGCCCTTGCCATGCAAGGCCTTGCTCCTGCAGCCATGGGACCCCGGGCCCTGAGTCGGGGGCGCAGGCAGGGGCGTCTGAGGGGCTGAGCACAGCAGTGCTGGGTGAGGAGGCGGGAGAAGCCCCATCGGGGCCTGAGTGAGGGGCAGAGCTGGGGCCAGGACAGCCAAGCTCAGCTCAGCACCCACTCAGGTGCCACGAGGGCCCAGGGTAGAGAAGAAAGGCCGGGGGCGGGGTGGAGCGGGACCAAGGCTGGGCGGGGGTGGGCACTTGCCCATATCCGGCAGCCGCTGAGGCTGAAGGGGCACAGCTCACAGCTCCACTGGGACAAGGGTGGCCCCCATGGTGAGGATAAAGGCCATGGAGAGAGGGCAGCAGAGTGGGACGGGTCACCTGCCCCAAAGGGCTTTGTTCTAAGGGAGCAGAGACCCAGGACAGCACGGGGCGGGGCGTCCACTTTGTTTTTAAGACGTTTGGGGGGTGCTGCTGGGGACAGTCACCAACACTGTCCCTAGAGAAAGGGCAGGGGCCAGAGACCCAGCAGGCATGTGGAAGCAAGAGGAGGGGAGAGCTCGGGACCAGCTGAAGCAGGAGGGGCATGCGGTCAGCGGCTTGCGGGCCAGAGCCCAGGGGTCAGCCAGCACGGTGCTCTAGCAGCTGGGACGCTGGGGAGGCAGTGGCCAGGGCTCACGGAAGACCAGGGGTCAGCGGTTGTCTGTCCTCCCTTGCTCTGAGGATCAGTGGGTGCCCCCACTGGCCTTGGCACTGTGTAAGGTTCTAGAAACACAGCATGAAGCTTTGGGAGGGTGTGGGGCGCAGGTCCCAGTCCCCTGAGGGCAGATGCTACCAGCTCTGGCAGGACACAGCCGCAGGCTCAGAATCAACACGCAATTCCCCGTACAGGCGTCTGCAGAGCAAGGTTCAGACCTGCTTCATCAGTAATTCTCAAAGGTGATGAACTCTACGTGAAACTAAAGTCATATGAAGAGTTTTTTGTTTTTTTCTTCTTCTTGTTGTTGTTGTTTTGAGACAAAGTTTCACTCTTGTTGCCCAGGCTGGAGTGCAGTGGCACGATCTGGGCTCACTGCAACCTCCGCCTCCCAGGTTCAAGCGATTCTCCTGCCTCAGCCTTCTGAGTAGCTGGGATTACAAGCGCCCGCCACCACGCCCAGCTAATTTTTGTATTTTTAATAGAGATGGGGTTTGTCCATGTTGGTCAGGCTGGTCTCAAACATCTGACCTCAGGTGATCCACCCGCCTCCGCCCCCCAAAGTGCTGGGATGACAGGCGTGAGCCACTGTGCCTGGCCCATATGAAGAGGTTTGAATGAGGTACAGGTGACAGAAACCTGCACATCTCAGAGCAAAGAAACCAGAGTACGTGCCGGCGAGCCTGGGCACCAGCAGAGGCATGGAGGAAGCTGCTTACAGAGCCTGCAGCACAGCGCAAGTAATCCATCTCGGCCGGGAACACGTTCCCCAGGTACAGCGAAAACCCCGAGGTCACCAGGAGGCAGCTCTGCAAGACAGCGACAGAATCCCAGGTTACAACGCGCCCCATCCCCAGGCTGGACCCTGACCCTTCAACTTCCGCTTCACTGTCTGTGTGTTGGTGACTCACCCACGCCCCCCAGCATCAACCACACCTGCACCTGGGACCCGCCCATCCTGGACTCCTCCTGTAGGACAGACGCAGCCCCGCCACAGCCCAGGAAATGGACCAGCCTCCCCCAGCCATGTCGGAGCATGGACCCCCACGCTGTTATCTGGAGGAGAGAAGGAAGGGGATCTGCCAATATTTAGAGCAAGGAATGGCACCTCTCCCCACAAAATACCCCTGCCCCAACATGTTGTGTGTGCAGTCTTCCGGATCCCACACCCAGGTCTAGACACGAGACTGGAAAACAACTGCCCATCCCCCTCCGTCTGCAGAACCTAATTTCCAGATCTAGAAGAAGATCCCTCCAGGCAGGGGCTCCAGGCCCAGGGGCTCCTGAGCAGGGAAGACCCTAGCAGGAGGCAGGAAGGGTGCTCTCTCTCACGCACAGCACCACAGGGGTGAGGCGGGGAGGGGGCTCTCTCTCAGGCACAGCACTGCAGGGGTGAGGCAGGGAGGGTGCTCTCTCCCACGCACAGCACCCCAGGGGTGAGACTGAGGGGAGTCAGTGTCAAAGGTCACTGGGACCCTGGGTCCTGGCAGAGGAAGCGAGGTCTGGGGCAGAGGGGACCTGGCCTGGGTGGAGGAGGGGCTGCGACCAAGTCCAGGGCACCAGGTGGAGGAGGGCACAGCCCGGAGATGGCCACCACCACCTGGGAGCCGCCTCTGTCCCCAGCTCCGAGGTGGACGCCTGTCTTGGTGGGGCATGCTCAGGCCATGGGAGGTGGGCAGAACCACTGTGGGTGCTGCAGGGGCTGCCGGCGGAGGCGAGGGCACAGCGAGGAGAGAAATCGCGGCCTGGATCTTATTCTCCCAGGCTACACGGAACCTGGGGTCCCTGCACAGAGGCCTGTCCTGCAGCATGGCTCTGAGCAGCTGCACACACTCAGGCCCAAGTGGCTCCTCCAATCATCTCTGTGCCCACGACTGCGCAGGGAATGGCCAGGACCCCAGGGAAGTCCCTCGGACATCTGGCGCTGCCCGTCCACCCCAGGCCTGTCCCTTTGTCCACCAGCTCCCTCCCAGCCGGCCCCTGAGGCCCTCCCTAGGAGGAGGTCCCTGAGGCTGTCTCCGCGAGGGCCGACATGAAGGCCTGAGACGCCTCCTCCCACGTTTGCAGGTGACCCCTCGGAGGACCCTGGGCCCCCAGAGCTGGGGTCATGGAGACTCCCGGGGCCCATTCATGGCCCTGGGACTGTCCCTACCCTGGTGGGACTAAGCCACAGCCTGGAGCAGCTCGAGGCTGGCACAACAGACACCCGTAAATTAAAAATAATTGTGAAAACACAAGCCAAACAAGCTCGTCAGCATCCAAGAGTTCTGCAGCAGCAGGGTTAGTCTGAGAGTTGGTCTCTCTGTCCCACCCGGGACTCCAGGGCACTGTGGTCCGTCACCAGAGGGACCAGATGCTCGTGGCCCTCCAAGGTCTTAGTGTGGAGCTACTCACCCCCATCAGCACAGAGAAGACCCACGTCTTGTGGCTGAAGCAGGGGGGCAGTCTCTTCGACAGCTGCAGGTCGCTCGGCTTCACGTCCGGGGCGTAGCTGGCGGGGTCTTGCCGGCCCCGCTCTAGCGTGGGCATCCGGTCATAGGCCAGCTCCTCTCTGAATGGCTCCTGGGTCATGGCACTTGGGGACACCACAGCTGTGCTGAATGTACAGCCACGTGTCACCAGTTCTTTATCTGGAATAAAATTATCATTGGTTTTGACCACTCTGAAGAAACTTCAATAAGTTGTTTCCAAGAAATATTTTTTAACAAAAGAAATATTGTTCATACCGAAGTGCTCTAAATTTGAAGAAGAAAATGAGCACTTGAATCTAAAAGTGAAAAAAAAAAAAAACTTTCCTAGAAAAACAGACCTGAATAGTCTGGGTTCAAGGTGAGATTCTGTGCTTTAAATGCCTCATTGATCCATCTGGGCCCTCCCGGTGCAACACCTGACAACATCCATCGGCAACTTCGTCCATGAACACATCACGCCGGGGACTCAAGCACATTAAACTGCTCCAATTGGTAGCTAAACGAGAGATTGCAAAACACGCCTCTACTTAACGGCTTAATGTCTGAGCACTTACCTCCCCTGCTGCTCTGCCGTTAGGAGCACTGGTCTCTGGGTGAGGGACTTCCAGCAAGAAGTATTCACAAATGAAACAAAAGCTCAGCAAACTTGAGCTGAAGGCAGGAGAAGGAGAGCTGCTTCCTGAATATCAATGAGGGGAGGAATCGGGTGGATCCTAGAAACGTTTCGTGTTGGTTGTGTGAACCACCGCCTCTGAGCTGTCAGAACCCAATTAGGAAAGGAAGGGGGCCTGCCTGTGCCACTCGCCACAGAGCTCGGGTATCTCAGAAGAAAGAAGCGTCCCTAAGAGTAGAATCCCACCAAGTACACATTCTGAGCAGGCCCTGTTTCTGAAACATAACTGTTTACTCAAAGGTCTTCTACATCTTTCCAAGCAGCCTTTTTCCATCCCCCACAGCCACACGGTGGGAATCTCCTTCACACGGTGACATAAACATTCACGCGCTCGGCTTAGCTGCGTGGCCCTTGGGCGGCTCCGGATTCGGCCCTGTGGTTTGCGTGGGCAGCCCGGATGGCTGGTAGGCCCGGTCCTGCTGCCCCCTTTATCTCTGCTCACCAAGCAGAGAAAAACCACAGCAATGTGCGTCGCCCAGAGACACTGGCACCCTGACAGCTACAGCGACGGATTCTTTGTGCACATTGTAAAAAGGCTCAAACTAAAGTTTCTGAAAAACCAGCTCCTTAAACCATGAACCCACATTAAAACTTAAGCAAAGTCATCAGGTTCCAGACCATGGGATGTTCTGTTGTCTTCGTTTCAATCAAGCAAGAAGCTTTTAGTAAGCTTTTATTAGCTTTTAGTAAGATTACGCATACAAGCATCCCTGTCCCAGTGAAAATGCCCACTAAATCACCTCGATCAAAACGAGTAAGTATTAAGTACGCATAAATGCAGCTCAAAACACTTTGCTCAACCACACCCCCACGGGAAACAGCAGTGATAAATCTTTAGCAATAAACGAAGGTTTAAGCTATACTAATATTTTAGGGTTGGTTAATTTCGTGCCAGCCACCGCAGCCAATGTTCTGTTGTCTTCGTTTCAATCAAGCAAGAATGAGAAATAATTTTCACAAACTATAATCTATGGAGTCAAGAACTATTTTGAATGGATTGAGAAACCTCCCAAACTTCACCATCTTTTAAAGTGATAAACGGGATTAGTGGGAATGGGTCCAACTGGATCGAATCCTCCTGTGTTTCTTTTTGTTTGAAAAAAATGTTAATCGGATTTCAACATTTTTTTCTTTCAAAAGTTGTTCTCCACTTAGAAATACAAACAAGCTGCCCTGAACCAGAGGTTGCAGAGCAAACTCCTCAGCTTCCCAGATCATAAGTTGTCACTTGAGAGATGCTCCCATGTTTCTGTTGGCAACACTAGTTTCTAGAACAGGCCCTGTTCTTTCAAACAATCTTCCAACAAATTCTTGCTCCTAAAATGCCCTTCCTCCCTCTGCCTGCTGACGTCCCATCATCATTCAGCATTCAACAAACATTTATGGGGTGGACAGAGAAGTGACGCCCTTCCTATAGGCTGTTTACATTCATTGGGGGCACAGGAGTGCACAGGATAAACAAATTAGTGTGTTATACAGTGATATGGTTTGGCTGTGTCCCCACCCAAATCTCATCTTGAATTGTAATTCCCATAATCCCTACATGTTGTGGGAGGGACCCGGTGGGAGGTAATTGAATCATGGGGGTGGTTACCCCCACGCTGCTGTTCTCCTGACAATGAGTGAGTTCTCATGAGATCTGATGGTCTTTTATAAAGGGCTTTCCCCGCTTTTGCTCGGGACTTCTCCTTCCTGCCACCTTGTGAAGAAGAACATGTTTGCCTCCCCTTCCACCATGACTGTAAGTTTCCTGAGGCATCCTCAGCCCTGTGGAACTGTGAGTCAATTAAACCTCTTTCCTTTATAAGGACTTGACTCTAAAATTACCCAGTCTTGGGCATGTCCTTATAGCAGCATAAGAACAGACTAATACGTCCAGTGACACACATGATTTCCTCTATGAGGGAAAAGAAGTCAGGGGAGAGAAATGAGGGGCTGCTGTTTGCAGGGGCCAGGGCAGGCCTCAGTGAGGAGGAGGCCGGGAGGGGAGGCTGGCAGAGTTGAAGCAAAGGCCGAAGGTTGGGGAGGGCAGGTGAGGACCACGCAAGGGGGATACAGGTAGGACAGCCAGGTGCCAGCACCTGTGGGTATGGAGACAACTCTGCTTCAACTCTGAGACGGACCTGCTGGAGGGGTCTGGGCAGAGCAACATCCGGTCACTCACTGGGTGGAGAGCAGGCTGGGGGGTGGGAGGAGCAGGTGCTGCCTGGCATTGAGGTGGCAGTGGGCAAGTGGTGAGGAGGGACTGGGCTCTGAACAGGGTTTGAAGAGTGGACGCAATCTGCTGTCAGAGCGATGTTGCTGAGTTCTGTCTGAGCAGTGAGGACAGAGATGAGAAGACCAGGGTGGAGCAGGTGTGGAGCGAGGATCTGGAGTTCCATTCTGGACATGATGAGGCTGAGATGTCTGTGGGCATCTGCCTGGTCTACTGAGTCCAGAATCTCGGGGAGCAGCCCGAGCTGGGGAGCTGAGGGGCAGCCCTGTAGGCACAACACCCGCTGCAAGCCACCCTGGCAGGGAGCCCACGAGCCACCAGCCCTCACGCAGCTCGCTCTTGTTTCCAAGGTAATCTCCCACCAACCAGTAGGTCCCTGGGACCCTGCTGGCTCCTGTATGTGTTCCAGCACCCAGCCCAACACACAGGCTTAGCAGGGATTTGAAATGCTAGGGAGTGCGCCACTTTCTCCCCTCCCACAGGAAGAACTATAGGTACACTCTGCATCCATGGACAGGCAAGGTCCAGGCTGTCATCAGACTGACAGATCTGACCTAGTAAAATAAAGCTATGTCAATCAAAAATAAGTCGGGGCCAGGCACGGTGGCTCACGCCTGTAATCCCAGCACTTTGGGAGGCCAAGGTGGGTGGATCACCTGTGGTCAGAAGTTCGAGACCAGCCTGACCAACATGGTAAAACCCTGTCGCTACTAAAAATACAAAAAAAAAAAAAAAAAAAATTAGCTGGGTATGGTGGTGGGTGCCTGTAATCCCAGCTAGTCGGGAGACTGAGGCAGGAGAATTGCTTGAACCCAGAAGGCGGAGGTTGCAGTAAGCCAAGATCGCGCCACTGCATTCCAGCCTAGGCAACAGAGCAAGACTCCATCTCAAAATAAATAAATAAATAAATAAATTGGACCCTCCCCCCAACCAGCAATAGCAGAATACACATTGTTTACAACACCATGTGCGACATTTATGAAAGGAGACCCCATGAAAGGGGAAAGCCTCAATCAATATTAGACACTGAAGTCATCCAGGTGTTCCTCTCTGACCATGACCAAACTATTAGAAATCAATAACAGTAAATTACCTAGAAAATCCTCCAATATTTAGCAATTAAACAACATACCTCTAAAAAACATTCCATGAGTCAAAGAAAAAATTACAAGGGAAATTAGAAACTTAATGAAAATAAAAATACAAGTCAAATTTTGTGGGATGCAGCTAATCAGAGCTTAAAGAGAAATCTGTAGTCCTTTTAAATGCTTATATTTAAAGTAGAAGAAAGTTGCAAAAGTAATCATCTAATTGTCTACCTTAAGAAGCTAAAAAAAAAAGCACAAATTAAACCAAAAAGGTGGGAGGTAAGAAATAATAAAGAACAGAGACTGGGCACGGTGACTCACGCCTGGAATCCCAGCACTTTGGGAGGCCGAGGCGGGCAGATCACCTGAGGTCAGGAGTTCGAGACCAGCCTGGTCAACATGCCAAAATCCTGTCTCTACTAAAAATACAAAAAAAAAAAAAAAAAAAATAGCTGGTGTAGTGGCGCACGCCTGTAATCCCAGCTACTCTGGAGGCTGAGGCAGGAGAATCACTTGAATCCGGGAGGTGGAGGCTACAGTGAGCCAAGATCATGCCACTGCATTCCAGCCTGGGCGACAGAGCAGGACTCCATCTCAAAAAAAAAAAAAAAAAGAAAGAAATGATAAAAAACAGAAACCATTGGAATAGTAAAGATATATATATTTTTTGTTTTTGTTTTTGTTTTGAGGCAGAGTCTTGGTCTGTCTCCCAGGCTGGAGTGTGGTGGTGTGATCTCAGCTCACCGCAACCTCCGCCTCCTGGGTTCAAGTGATTCTTCTGCTTCAGCCTCCCGAGTAGTTGGGATTACAGGCATGCGCCACCATGCCTGGCTATTTTTTTTTTTTTTTTTGTATTTTTTGTAGAGACAGGATTTTGGCAGGTTGACCAGGCTGGTCTCGAACTCCTGACCTCAAGTGATCTGCCCACCTTGGCCTCTCAAAGTGTAAAGATATTTTTAAAATAGAGAAAAATCAATGAAATCAAGAGATGATTTTTTTTAAAAAATCAATAAAATTGATAAATATAGACTGATCAAGGAAAATTAGAGGGATGAGATAAATTACCTGTGTCAAGAATGAAAAAGATGGTTCATCATTATGGACCATACAGACGTTAAAAGGATAATAAGGAAATATGCTGAACAACTTTATGCCAATAATCTGACATCTAATAATTGGATGAAATGGACAAATTCCTTAAAAGAATTACCAAAGTTTACTCAATATTACCTTGATAACTTGAATAGCTCTTTAGCTGATGCAGAAGTGAATTTCTCATTAAAAACCTTCCCACAAAGAAAACTCGAAGCCCAAATGGGTTCCCCAGTGAATACTACCACAGTTTTTAGGGAATAAGTTACACCATCCTACTCCCAGGTCACTGCAGGCGCAGGTTAAACTGACCCCCAACCAGACAGACACAGAAAACGGGAGGTCGGCCACAGAGCAATCTGCTTCACCAGCACCGTCCCCAACCTTGGACAAAGCGTTACCAAGCTGAGTCGGGCAATACACCAAAAGGATAACGAATCGTGACCAAGTGAGTTTTCCAAGGAGAGCCAAGCAATGTAATTCCCTGTACAGGCTGAAATAAAAAGCTATAGGATCATTTGAATACATGCAGAAAAGCGTTGCAGAAAATTTCACAACCACTCATAAGAACTCTTGGAAAAACAGGAAGAGGGAACTTCCTCAACTTGATACAGAACACCAACAAAAAACGACTCCTAACATCACTCTGGGCGCTGAAAGCGCACTTTTCCCTAAGGTGTGGGCGGCAAGTAGGCGGACCCCCTAGAAGCTCCGCCCACCCACGCGAGGCCCCGCCCGCCCGCTCGAAGCCCCGCCCACCCGGCGGTCACACCGTCTTGCGCGCTCGGCATGACGTCACTCCCACCAGGCACCTCGCCTCGTCACAAGCTGCCAGGCGCCAACCGCCGACCTCTAACCGCTACGGGTCCCGGCTCGCGCAACGACCCCAAGGCGCATGCCCAGGCGCGGCGACCCCATTGGTGGCGGGCGGCGGGAGCGGCGTGGGCGCGTGCGGGCTGCGGCGGTGACGGCGGCCGAGGCCAGGCGAAGGGCCATGCTGAGCCTCGCGGCCAAGCTGGTGGCCTTCTTCTGGAGGACGGCGGACACCCCTAGGGAGGAAGCCGGGCTGCCGGAGCCCGAGCTCGCGGAAGGTGGCTCGCGGGAGGCGGCCGGGAGGCGGGACCCGGGCCCTCGTGTGTCGGCCACGAGGGAGCCGCGCCCATAGGTCTTTGAGTGCAGTGCGGGCCGGGAGGCTTCCGACCCCACAGCACCCCGCCGCTCTGGGCGCCCGTCCTCTGTGAGGTCTCTCCGGTGTCACCAGCCCCTCTTCCCGCCCTCACTTTGTGTGTTTACGTCGAGCAGCTGCCAAGTCGTCTCCACGTCGTTTTCCTCCCTGTCCGCAGCGTCATTGGCGGTTGTGTGTCTAGAAAGCCCCGAAAAACGCGGCCCCGCAGACTTGGCCTGTCCTTTCAGAACGCGCTGCCCCAACGCACGCCTTTTCCTTGCCTGGTTTTCGAGCCCATCTTCCTAAAGCCAGGGATGCGCCTGGATTCCCTCCCCGTTCCCTTCTCCTGAGGTGTTTGTGTGTGTGTGTGTGTGTGTGTGTGTGTGTGTGTGTGTGTGAGACGGACTTTCGCTCTTGTCACCAGGCTGGAGTGCAGTGGCGCGATCTCGGCTCACCGCAACCTCCGCCTTCTGGGTTCAAGTGATTCTCCTGCCTCAGTCTCCCGAGTGGCTGGGATTATAGGCACCTGCCACCACGCCCAGCTAATTTTTGTATTTTTAGTAGAGAGGAGGTTTCGCCATGTTGGTCAGGCTGGTCTCGAACTCCTGATCTCAGGTGACCCACCCACCTTGGCCTCCCAAAGTGCTGGGATTACAGGCGTGAGCCACCACGCCCGACCTCTCCCCGAGGTTCTTCTGATGGCTTCTCCCGATGTTTCCTTATGCGGGAATGGAATCCACAGTAGTGGGTCCCTAGTTGCCTTCTGTGAGAAAAGACAGGAACGGGCTTCAGGAGGGGAGCTTCCTGTTGCAGGCAGCGTGTTCAGGGCCTCTGGATCCACGAGGGCCAATGCCCAGGGGACCGGCTGTGTTAGTGGAGCACTTGCTCCGTGGATCTCTTCGGTAGAACACGCGCTCAGCGGTAGCTGGAGCTCCAGCTCTTGGCGGCACTAAGATCCCATGCCTGTACCGTAACCGTCGCCCGAGGTTCCTCCCGTGGCTGGGAAGCTGCAGGAAGGGCGCGTTCAGGACTCAGGACCGTGGCTGCAGCAGTGGCCAGATGGCTAAGGGCGTGCGCTGCTCCTGGGCCAGACTTGCCTGCCCAGCCCCGAACCTTTTCCAGCACCATGTTTGTTGAGATTCTCCAGTCTTCTGAGGCTGCTGCTGATGGTGGTGAAAGAAGATAATCGATAGTACTAATAAAACCGTGCATGCTAATGACTCCCAGATGCTGATATAAGTGGCCATTTACATAGCACTTGTGTCAGCCACGCAGAGGTCCATACATGCACGTGTGTTCTGCCACTTAACCCTTCAGCAGCTCCCTTGGGTAGTGACGATTAGTCTCCATCTTACAGATGGCAACAGGCCCAAAGTAGTTAAGGACCTAGTCCGGGGTTACACCAATGGCGGTAGAAGAGCTAGGAGTCAACCCCACGCAGTCCGCTGTGGAGTCAGGGCTGTCACCTCCACAGCCACTACCTGTGCCCTTCAGAGGAAACTGGGCTGTATGCCTCCAAACCCCACGTTCCAGACACAGCACTCTCTGATGGGATTCTCTCTGTCTCAAGTCAGACTGTTCGGCGTCAGTCCCTCATGGAGGCTTTTACACTCTGCCTTTCTCTGGTGGGGTTCACTGTAGCATGCACTTGCTTTTATGGCCAAGATAACTTCTTTGTTTACCTATTTCAGGTGACACTAAGCTGAAAACTGTACGGGGTGTTGTGACAAGGTACTGCAGCGATTATGGCATGATTGATGATTTGATCTACTTCTCCAGTGATGCTGTGACTAGCAGAGTGCTTCTGAATGTTGGACAGGAAGTGATTGCAGTTGTGGAAGAAAATAAAGTGTCCAATGGACTGAAAGCAATCAGGGTAAGGTTTGAGTTCATTTGGGAACAGTTTTTCTTCACCACGGGACTTTGTGTTGTTTTCCTTGTGTTTAATCTATCAGACATGACCCGGCCAAGGGAGAAAGAGTGGAATGTACCTTCAAGGGGATGCTTTTGCTTTTTATGATTTATGTTTTAAAAAATAAAAGACTGGGTACAGTGGCTCACGCCTGTAATCCCAGCACTTTGGAAGGCTGAGACAAGCAGATCACTTGAGCTCAGGAGTTAGAGACCAGCCTGGGCACCATGGTGAAACCTCGTGTCTACAAAAAAAAAACCCACAAAAGTTAGCCTGGTGTCGTGGCACATACCTGTAGTCCCAGCTACATGGGAGGCTGAGGCAGGAGGATCACTTGAGCCCAGAAGGTCGAGGCTGCAGTGAATTATGATCGCATGACCACGCTCCAGCCTGAGTGACAGAACAAGACCCTGTCTCAATAAATAAATAAATAAGCAGCAGTCATTGTAAATCATTCAAACAACATAGACATGTATACTTTAGAAACTAAAGTTTGACTATGAATGTATGCTGTGGAGAACATAGCAATTATATATCTATTATTTTCTTGCTTTTTAAACAATTTAATGGTTATCACCAAAGTAACATCAATAATATACAAATTTATACTCTTAGGAGCAGAATGAGAGACTGCACTTAATTTGCACTTAAGCCTTAAGTATGGTAACTTTTCATGTTTTTTTTTTTTTTCTGAGACGGAGTCTCTGTCGCCCAGGCTGGAGTGCAGTGGCGCAATCTCAGTGCACTGCAAGCTCCGCCTCCTGGGTTCACGCCATTCTCCTGCCTCAGCCTCCTGAGTAGCTGGGACTACAGGTGCCCACCACCACACCCAGTTAATTTTTTTGTATTTTTAGTAGAGACGGGGTTTTCACCGTGTTAGCCAGGATGGTCTCGATCTCTTGACCTCATGATCTGCCCGCCTCAGCCTCCCAAAGTGCTAGGATTACAGGCGTGAGCCACCGCGCCCGGCCTCATGTTTTTTCTGTGAATTATTTTTGTGTCCTTTGTCCACATTTTTGTTGAGTTCAACTTTTTCTCTTGTTAAAGCTTATATATTAGGGAAATTAGAGCTTTTTAAGGAAAATTATTATATGAAAGTATTAGGAATATTTTCCCCAGGATCATCTTTGACTGTGTTTTATAGTTTCATTTTTTGTAGTTAAGTGTGCCTCTTTTCCATGTAGCTTTTGGATGCTGTAAGAAGCTTTAGGGAGACTTATTCCACTTCTTATTCCTAATGTTCAAATTTTACTCTGAAAATTGTTTATTGACAATTAGAATTTTTTTTGTAATTTTTGAGACAGAGCTTTGCAGTCACCCAGGCTGGAGTATAGTAGTGCAATTATAGTTCACTGCAGCCTGGAACTCCTTAGCTCAAGCGATTCTTCCACCTCAGCCTCCTGAGTAACTGGGACCACAGGTGCACACCATCACAGCTGACTAATTTAAAAAAAAATTTTTTTTTTTTTTTTTGAGACGGAGCCTCGCTCTGTCGCCCGGGCTGGAGTGCAGTGGCGTGATCTTGGCTCACTGCAAGCTCCGTCTTCTGGGTTCACGCCATTCTCCTGCCTCAGCCTCTGGAGTAGCTGGGACTACAGGCGCCTGCCACCACGCCCAGCTAATTTTTTGTATTTTTAGTAGAGATGGGGTTTCACTGTGTTAGCCAGGATGGTCTCGATCTCCTGACCTCGTGATCCGCCACCTCAGCCTCCCAAAGTGCTGGGATTACAGGCATGAGCCACCATGCCCAGCGATTTTTAAATGTAATTTGGAATCTGGCAAACTTATTGAGCTATTAACTACTTTTTAAAAATACTTGAGATGTACTTTATTATACTATTATAGTTAGTACCATCTAATGCTTAGTATCATCTTTCTCAAATTAAAAAAAAATGCATACCCAATAAAATAATTCAAAGTCGAGAATTCCATCATTCAATATGGTAGCCACCACTCATGTGCAGCAGCTTAGATTTATTAAAACTAAATGCAACTTACAGCCAGGCACGGTGGCATAAACCTGGAGTCCCAGCACTCGGGAGGCTGAGGCGGGAGTTCGAGACCAGCCTGGGCACATAGAGACCCTGTCTCTTAAAAATAAATAAATAAAAGTATTTCCTCAGTTTCCTTGGCCACATTTCAAGTGCTAACTGAAGCCTAGTGACTACCAAATTGGGCAGCACACATAGAGAACATTTCTGTCAGCTCTGGCTTAGAGACTGTGAATACAAAGTAGAAGAGCCTCCCTCCATGTTCCCCACCTGCACTTTCATGCTGTAGACCTGATGCTCTTCTGGGTTTCTGTTTTTGCCTTATCTGGTAGATAGTTGAGTCACTTGAACAGTATGCTTGTATCTTTTATTAATTCACCAATGTTAGTATTTATGGACTTCCATCATCAGAGATGTACAACTGGCTCATTCACACTACCCCCTTTTCCTCTCCCAATTATTTAATTATAATTTTCCTCCAAAGATTTCCTTTTCAACTTGAAATTATACCATAGTCCTCATGTTTTTGTGTGTATTTAAAGGAGTCCTCTGGGTTCAGAATCTTTCAAAGGGGATCTGGAACCCGGAACCTGTGGAGATGATGTTTACCTCGTTCTCTGAGCTGTAGTCGTGTAGCTCACACGCGGCCTTCCAAAGCAGGTTCTCATACCAAATTCCCATTGATTTTAAGATACACCATTAATTTGATAATGAAAATTTAAAATGGAAATGCAGGTTGTGAGACTCATTCTGATCTCAGAAATGTGACAATGTGGAAAAACTGGCCCCTGGGTGTCCGGCAAATCCCAGCCCTCTGGGTGGTCAGCTGCCCTTCACTTGTTCCATCTTGTAAGGAATGCAGGACCTTTTTTGTTATGGTGAAGAGTGTTCTTCTCTACTCACAATCTTGCTTTTATAAATTAGTAATGGATTTTTCGAGTACTTTTCAGTATCTTCCAAATGATCCCATAGTTTTTGTCCCTTTTGCTATTAATATGGTGGAAAATACAAACAGTTTCTGTGTTGTGAGCCGTTCTCACTTGACGAGAATGATCCCCATTTGGTATAAACCTGAATGTATTTCTGGATTTATTTTTTATTTATGTATTTTTCTTGTGGTAAAATATGCATAATGTACCATTTTAACCATGTTGAAAAATGTACAGTTCAGTGGCATTAAGCACATTCACATTGTTGTGCAGCCATCACCACAATCTGTCTTCAGAACTTTTTCAGCATCCCAGTAGACACTCTGTACCCATTAAACAGTTATTCAGTGTTCTACTTTATGTCTCTATGAATTTGCCTATTCTAAATACCTCATATAAGTGGAATCATGTGTCTGGCTATTTGACTTCTGTTTTCAAGATTTGCCCATGTAGCATGTATCAAAAGTTAATTCCTTTTTTATGACTCAATATTCCATTGTGTGAATAAATCACATTTTGTTTCTCCATTCATCTGTTGATGGACAGACACTTGGGTTGTTTCTACTTTTTGTGAATTGTGCTGCCATGAACAAGTGTCTGTCTGAGTCCCTATTTGGTTCTTTTGGGGCTATGCCTAGGAAGAGAATTGCTGGGCCATATGGTAAGTCTAGGTTTAACTTTGTGAGGAACCAGATGTTTTCCACAGCAGCTGCACCGTTTTATGTTCCCACCAACAGTGCATGAGGCTTCCACTTTCTCTGTATCCTTGCCAACACTTGCTATTTTCTTTTTCTTTTTTTTTTCTTTTGACAATAGCTATTCCTCGTAGTTGTGAGGTAGTATCTCACTGTGGTTTTGATTTGCGTTTCCCTAATGATTTGTGAAGGCATCTTTTCGTATGCTTATTGGCCATCTATATGTCTACTTTGGAGAAATGTCTACTCAAATCCTTTGCCCGTTTTGAAATTAGGTTGTTTTCTTGTTGTAGGAATTCTTTATATATTCTGGACATTAATCTCTCATCACATACATGATTTGCAAATACTTTCTCTCATTTTATCAGTTGTCTTCACTTTCTTCATAGTATCCTTTGATGCACAGATGTTTTAAATTTTGATGGAAGTCTATTTTGTCTCTTTTATTGCCTGTACTTCTTGATGTCACACTCAAGATATCATTGACTAATCCAAGATTATGAAGATTTTTTTCTACCCAGAGTTTTATAGTTTTTGCTTTTAAATTAAAGTCTTTGATTCATTAAAAAAATTTTTTTGAGACAGGATCTCAATTTGTTGCCCAGGCTGGAGTGCAGCAGCACAGTCACAGATCACTGCAGCCTCAACCTCCCAGGCTGAAGTGATCCTTCCACCTTAGCCACCTGAGCAGCTGGGACTACAGGTGTGTGCCACCTCACCCAATTTTTGTATTTTTTGTAGAGATGGGGCCTCCCTATGTTGCCCAGGCTGGTCTCGAATTCCTGGGCTCAAGTGAGCCGGCCACCCCACGCCTTCCCAAACGCTGAGATTATAGGGGTGAGCCACCACGCCTGGCCTCTTTAATCCATTTTGAGTTAATTTTTGTGTTTGGTGCAAAACGAGGGTCTAACTTTATTATTTTGCCCTTGGTTATTTTCCCAGCACTATTTTTTTTGAGACTGCACAATTGCAGTTTATTGAATGGCCCTTGTCAAAAATCAGTTGAGTGCACATGCAAGGGTTTATTTCTGGGCTCTCTTTGCTATTCCATTGGTTTATATTTCTGTCCTTACACTGGTGCCACACTAGTTTGATGACTGTAACTTTGTAGGAAGTTTTGAAATCAGGAGGTATGAAACCTTCAATTTTGTTACTCCTTTTCAAGACCATTTTGCCTATTCATGGTCCCTTGAGATTCCATTAGAATTTTAGATGGGTTTTTCTATTTATATAAAAATAGACCCATAGGACTTTGATAGGGATTGCGTTGAATTTGTTGGGTTTTTTTGTTGTTCGTTTGAGACAGAGTCTTGCTCTGTCACCCAGGATGGAGTGCAATGATGTGATCTTGACTCATTGCAACCTCTGCCTCCCGGGTTCAAGCAATTCTCATGCCTCAGCCTCCCAAGTAGCTGGGACTGCAGGTGCTGGCCACTACACCCAGCTAATTTTTTTTGTATTTTTAGTAGAGATGGTGTTTCACCATGTTGAGCAGGCTGGTCTTGAACTCCTGACCTCAGGTAATCCGCCTGCCTCAACCTCCCAAAGTGCTGGAATTACAGGTGTGAGCCACCACACCCAACCTAAATTTGTGTAATAGATCACTTTGGGTAGTATTGTCATCTTAATAATTAAGTCTAAGATTGTCATCTTAATAATTAGGTATTAAGATTAACATCTTAATAATCACTTACAATCACTTTGGGTAGTATTGTCATCTTAGTAATTAAGTCTTAAGATTGTCATTTTAATAATACTAGGTTTTCCAGTTCATGAACATGGTTGTCTTGCCGTTTATTGAGGTATTTAATTCATTCATTAGTGTCATTTTACATGTCCTCCATCTCCTTAGTTAGGTTACTAAGTGTTCTTAGGAATTAACCTATTAACCTAACAATGCTGTTATAAATGGAATTGTTTTCCCTTTCTTTGGATCGTTTTTCTTTATTTCCTTTTTGGATTTTTCATTGCAAATGTATGGAAATCTGATTTTTGTATGTTGACTTTGTGTCCTGTGCTGGATTCATTTATTAGCTCTAACCATTTTTTGTTTTATTTATGTATGTGGAATTTTTAGAGTTTTCCACAGATGAGATCCTACCATCTGTGAATAAAGATAATTGAAATTTGAAAGTCTTGAAGTGAGCATGGGCATCCTTGCCTGGTTCCTGATCTTAGGGGAAAGCTCTCGGCCTTTCACCATTGAGTGTGGTGTTTGTTGTGAGTTTTTTTGTTTATGGCCTTTCTCGTGTTGAAGAGATTTCCTGCGATTCCTAGTTTATTGAGTGTTTGCATCATAAAAAGTGTTGATTTTGTCAAATGCTTTTTGTGCATCAGTTGAGATCATCGTGATTTTTTTCCCTCATCTTATCAATGTAATATGTTGACTGATTTTCATATGTTGAAACACTTTTGCATTCTGGGATAAACCCCACTTAGTCATGGGATATAATCCTTTTAATATGCCGCTGCATTCGGTTTGATAATATTTCATTGAGGATTTTTGCATCAGTGTTCATAAGGGATTGCTGTAGACTCAATGTTGGTGTCCCCCAAAATACGTATGTTGAAATCCTGACCCCAGTGCAATCTTATTAGGAGGCTTTGGTGGGTGACTAGGTCACAAGGGCAGAGCCCTTATGAAACATAACCCAGAGAACCCCTTTGCCCTTTCTGCCATGTGAGGACACAGCAGGAAGACACCGACGGTGAACCAGGAAGAAGGCCCTCACCAGACCCAGAATCTGCCAGGGCCTTGATCTTGGACTTGCAGCCCTAATGGTCTCAGACGGGCGTGCCAGCCTGTAGTTTGCTTTTCTTGTCGTTCTTGTATTATGGTTTAAAGAGCAGTGTGTTTGTTTTACAGGTAGAAGCCATCTCTGATAAGTGGGAAGACGACAGCAGAAACCATGGGAGTCCCTCAGACTGCAGCCCCCGAGTGTTGATTGGCTGTGTGACTTCCCTGGTGGAGGGCGCAGGCTGTATCAATCAGACCACCTACTTCTCTCTGGAGAGTGTGTGCGAAGGTATGCTCAGGGGTCTATGTCCACATTGAAAATTAGGTTTTGTCTTTTAAAGAATTGTTATGGGCCAGGTACAGTGGCTCATGTCTATAATCCCAGCACTTTGTCAGTCTGAGACGGGAGGATCGCTTGAGCCCAGGAGTTGGAGGCTGCAGTGAGCTATGATCCAGCCACTGCACTCCAGCCTGGGTGACAGAACACAACCCTGTCTCTAGATTTGTGATGGCTACACACATCATTGAAGGGATCAGGTTTGGGCATGCTTTGTTTGTTGAGAGGGTTTAGGGATTAGAGTAGCTTCTCCAGGTGCTGGCTTCACACAGAGGCTCTTGGATATTGAGTGGACTTTGGGAGAGGGCACCAGGTCACTGTTTTGTTTTTTTTGTTTTTGTTTTTGTTTTTCGAGACGGAGTCTCACTCTGTTGCGCAGGCTGGAGTGCAGTGGTGCAGCAGTGCAGCTCACTGCAACCTCTGCCTCCTGGGTTCGATTGATTCTCCTGCCTCAGCCTCCCGAGTAGCTGGGATTACAGGTGTGCACCACCATGCCCAGCTAATTTTTTGTATTTTTAGTAAAGATGGGGTTTCACCAGGTTGGCCGGGCTGGTCTCGAACTCTTGACCTTAGGTGATCCACCTGCCTCGGCCTCCCAAAGTGCTGGGATTACAGGCATGAGCCACCGCACCCAGCCAGGTCACTGTTTAAACTTGTGCTTTTATGTGTTTTGTGTTCATTTGTTAAATGCAGTCAGTAATTTCTGGGTAGTTGTTGCTTCCCTATAATTATAGTGTTATGATCTAAGTTAGTGTTACAGGCATGCTGAGGTACTATTTAAAGTACTTCAGATGTTTTAAAATAGGGCTTGGGGATAACATTGTACCTTTCCTAAAGTATATATCCTTTTTCTTTCTTTCTTTTTTTTTTTTTTTTTTTCTGAGATGGAGTCTCACCCTGTCGCCCAGGCTGGAGTGCAGTGGCACGATCTCGGCGTACTGCAACCTCCGCCTCCTGGGTTCAAGCGATTCTCCTGCCTCAGCCTCCTGAGACTACAGGTGCCCACCACCACAGCAGGCTAACTTTTTGTATCTTTAGTAGAGACAGGGTTTCACCGTGTTGGCCAGTCTGGTCTCGAACTCGAACTCCTGACCTCGTGATCCGCCCGCCTCGGCCTCCCAAAGTGCCGGGATTACAGGCGTGAGCCACCGCTCCCGGCTGTATATATCCATTTTTTATTGCATTTGTTTTTGGCTGATCAAAGGATTTGTTTTTATACCTAAAGAAAGAATGTGTGGATGCCATAGACTGAGCTGAACTCAGCAGCGGTTTACTCTACTCCTGCTGCCTATGGTGGTGAAGACGGAGCTGGACTCCATATTCAGGTCTGTTTCTTCTTCCCCAGGAGAAACAGACCTGTGCATACATTGTGGTAGGGCAGGAATTGGAAAAGCTGCCCAGGGGGGTGGCTTCTGAGCTGAAGTCCATTTGCACAGCCCACAGCACTGCCTGTTGGAAGATGAATAGAAGTTTTCTGCTTTAAGCTGCGGGATGGGAGGTCTGGGGGGTGGCTCTGCCCATCAGGAAGCTGCTGTCTCACTCTTTTTCACCTTGGTTTTTATGCGTGTGTGTGTTTTTGTTTTTGTTTTGAGACGGAATCTTCCTCCATCTCCCAGGCTGGAGTGCAGTAGCACGATCTTGGCTTCAAGCTCCGCCTTCCAGGTTCATGTCATTCTCCTGCCTCAGCCTCCTGAATAGCTGGGACTACAGGTGCCCGCCACCACACCTGGCTAATTTTTTGTATTTTTAGTAGAGATGGGGTTTCAATGTGTTAGCCAGGATGGTCTCGATCTCCTGACCTTGTGATCCGCCCGCCTCGGCCTCCCAAAGTGCTGGGATTACAGGCATGAGCCACTGCACCTGGCCTTTTGTGGGTTTGGTTTTTTTTTTTTTTTCTTTGTTTGAGACAGAGTTTCGCTCTTGTTGCCCAGGCTCGAGTGCAGTGGCCTGATTTCGGCTCACTGTAACCTCCACCACCTGGATTCAAGCAATTCTCTTGCCTCAGCTTTCCGAGTAGCTGGGACTACAGCTGTGCGCCACCACACCTGGCTAATTTTTGTATTTTTAGTAGACAGGGGGTTTCGCCATGTTGGTCAGGCTGGTCTCGAACTCTTGATCTCAGGTGATTCACCCACCTTGGCCTCCCAGAGTGCTGGGGTTATAGGCATGAGCCACCGTGTCCAGCCTTGACCTTGGTTGTTAACCCTGGGATCCCCAAGATAAAACTGATAGGTGTCTACTGGGATTTTAGAATCCCTGTGCTGCCAGAGAAACGCTCAGTTCTGGGGAAAGGCGCCTATAATCACGGAGGCCCTCAACCCTGCTAACAGGAAGCCCCCTCAGGGGTGTCGCCAGGAAATGGCTCAAGAGGAAGAAAACCAGAAATGTTTGGTGTTGCGCATGTTGATGGGGCAGAGGAGAGAAGGTGTCCCCTGAGGAATAAAGATGGGCAGGGATCTGGAGCCCAGGCCAAGGGATTTCCCAATATAAAAGACCTCAAGTGAGGCAAAGTCAGGTCCTTTTGAGGCTGAGAGAGTCACACTCAGACGTGTCAGAATTGCTGTGAACACAATCACAAAACCTAAGGACCACAGCAAAAGAACTTTTTTGAAAGAGAAAATGCAATGTGCAAAAAGGCTGATACAGAGTATCTAATGAGATCAGCAAACCCGTCAAGCATCGTCTCCTTCAAAGCTCCTCACCACAGGATGGTGGTACCACGTAGCTGAAAGCAGACATAGCTGTACCTGAGCAAAAGGTGCGGCTGTGTCCTCATAAAACTTTATTTATAACTTCTGACCTAAAGGTGGCAAAAGGAAGAATTATGCTACATTTTTCATTTGCTTGTGGGAGAGTCAGAAGATGCTCTTTCCTTCTTGACGTTAATTCAACAAATTATTAGAGTGCTTGTTCTGCTAGAGACTGCTTCAAAGAATTCGCATTTTGAGAGAGAGAACAGACAGTAAGCAAGTGAACAAAGAAAATAATTAGCATCGGGCCTGGCGCGGTGGCTCACACCTGTCATCCCAGCACTTTGGGAGGCTGAGGCAGGCGGATCACCTGAGGTTGGGAGTTCGAGACCAGCCTGACCAACATGGAGAAACCCCGTCTCTACTAAAAATACAGAATTAGCTGGGCGTGGTGGTGCATGCCTGTAATCCCAGCTACTCTGGAGGCTAAGGCAGGAGAATCGCTTGAACCTGGGAGGCGGAGGTTGCAATGAGCCAAGATCGCGCCATTGCACTGCAGCCTGGGCGGCAGAGCGAAACTCGTTCTCAAAAAAAAAGAAAAAGTAATTAACGTCTTCTGCTCTGCAGCAACCGTCCAGGGTCGTGTCAGAGGACTAGGGTGGGTGGTTTGGAGTTCCTTCCTGCGTATAGCCTTGAGGCCAGGGCAGAGCTGAGCGGGCCACAGGTGTGATGGGAGGAGGGTCCAGGTAATGCCAGCCGGCCTGGGTCAGGTTCTGTCCTAAACACAACCCTCTGAGGTTACCTAGGTGAGGTCTGACACACGAGGGCAGCAGAGGGGAACGCGTGGTTGTAGCGTGGGAGGGAGCAAATGTGGACAGCGTGCTGGGGCATGTGACTGGAGGAAGAAACCCTGCTTGTGCATGTTTGAACAGCACTGTCCCCCAGCCCTGGCCTGCTCCTGAGGTTTGTAGACAACACATGTGAGATGGGAATTCTTAACATCAGTGGTGGGGCTCAGGTTGTTTTATACACGAATGTCTGGTAAACCCTCTGCCATTTGGATGAAGGCAGCTAAAATTGAATTGGACATTTAGCTGAAGCACAGTTTCTCATCCTCAGCGCTCTAACATCTAGGCTGAAGCACCCTCTGTGGTGGGGCTTGTCTTGGGCACTGGAGGCTGTTTAGCTGCGTCCTGCTCTGGCCATGTTATGACAACCTAGAGCATGTCCAGATGCCATCAAATGGCCCCCAGGTAGGATCCACTGGCCTGAAGGCAGGGTCTGAGCTGCGAGCATGTGCTGGCTCCGTCCCTCTTCCCTCTTCATTCCCGGTAAGCACTGAGTAGTCCACGGTGAGACTGAGGTTTCGCAGGTTGTTATTGTAGTCCGTGTGGCCGCAGCACCCAGCTGGGTCCCACATCAGGCGATTTCATTATTTTCAAGTTACACCAGTTCGTGCCTCCACTTAGAGCAGCAGTCCCCAAACTTTTTGGCACCAGGGACCAGTTTTGTGAAAGATAATTTTTTCCACAGACCAGGGAGGGAGGATAGTTTTGGGATGATTTCAGTGCATTACATTTATTGTGCACTTTTATTTCTATTATTATTAAGTTGTAATTTATAAGGAAGTAATTATACAACTCACCATAACATGGAATCAGTGGGAGCCCTGAGCTTGTTTTCCTAGAACTAGATGGTCCCATCTGGGGGTGATGGGAGACAGTGATAGATCATCAGGCATTAGATTCTCATAAGGAGCGCGCAACCTAGATCCCTCGCATGCACGGTTCACAATAGGGTTCCAGCTCCTATGAGAATCTACTACCCCTGCTGATCTGACAGGAGGTGGTGCTCAGGCTGTAATGTGAGCACTGGGGAGCGGCTGCAAATATAGATGAAACTTTGCTTGTTATCCCCAACTCACTTCCTGCTATGCAGCTTGGTTTCTAACAGGCCACAGACTGGTGCCTTCTGTCTACTCTCCCCCAGCCTGCCCTGTGTGGACTGTCCAGCCTTGTTCTTGGTGCTTGTGGAAAGCACTAGCAGAAATTGGCGCAGGGTCAGGGGAGTGAGTTTGGGGGGGCACTCCCTGCCTGGTGCCCTTTGGAGGCGTGTGTGCTTCCCATGAGGCCACGGCCCCTCACGGCCGGAGCTACAGCCAGGATGACCATGTGGTTTCGCCTCCAAACTGGTACATGTTTGAGAAGGAAAGGGGATGTCAGAATTAAAATTAGATCATTTTTGAAATATCTATGTATTGGTTAACAGAGAGATTTTATTATATTAGTGGACTTTTAAAGTAGTATTTTTCAGAAACTAAAAAAAGGTGGGTATATTAAAAAAATGTCATATTGGTTATCTGGACATTATATTCTTGGTACATATTAACATACTTTAATATCTTAGCATCTAAGATGTATTTTTCTGAAAAATGTATATTTTTTCAATATGATCTTACTCTTATTATTTCATATAATTGCCTGGCGTCGTCTTCAAAGTTGCATTTTATGGTTGATGAATTTGAAATTGAAATTGTAAACACCTTTGATTGAGGCTTTTTTTTTTTTAAGACAGAGTCTCCCTTTGTCATCCAGGCTGGAATGCAGTGAGTGGCTCAGTCATAGCTCACTGCAGCCTCAAACTCGTGGGCTCAAGCAGTCCTCCCACCTCAGCCTCCCTAGTAGCTGGGACTACACACATGCACCTCCATGCCCAGCTAATTTTTGTGTTTCTTGTAGAGACAGGGTTTCACTGCGTTGCCCAGGCTGTTCTTGAGCCATAGTGTTTTTAATTGAGGAAATGTTAGTAAACTCAAAGCAAAATCTGTAAAATGTAAGATGTTGACAATTCTATATTTTTTTCTATTGAAATATATTACTGTTCCAGCCCAGATGTTTTCATAGGTACTGTCTTTTTGCATCAATTCAGAGCCCATAAGTGTTCAAACATTTTTACAAGCTGACATTCATCAAGTAAGTTGTCTCTGTCATTGTTTTCATGTGTAGGCCTTCTCAGCGTCTCAGGGCCATTCATGCCCTTACAGAATGTCAGCTTGCCCAGTTTAAGAAAGGGCTTCATCGAAAGATTCTTTTGAAAGTTTGGAATATTCTCAAGTCCAGTCTTAGAACTTCAACATTCATCTGTGGATTCCATTTGAGCTCCTGAGATCTGATTGATTGTTTCCTCCATTGTTTTCCCATTTTCCTGTTCATCAGCTTTATTTTCAATAACTACAATTTGCAAAAGTTATCAAAAGCTGAAGATTTTGGGTTCTACATGTATTAAATAAAGATTTTCTGCTGACTTGAACAAAGTAAAACCAAAATTTAGATATGTCACTTAAAAAGAAAGTAAAAGGAGCGTCATCACAGGACTTTTTGGTTGATTTACAGAATGGTTCCTCAGGTTCGAGCATTTGTAAAATCCAGGTTGGGGGAGCAGCAAAGAGAAAATGAGGGCTGCCAGCCCCCAATGTCCATGTGTGTGTTTCGTTGTCATGAGCTTTGTCACAGGAGTTGTGCATGTATGTGTGTCACAGAAGTTCAGGAACTTGTACGTGCTTGTCTTCCAGCTGGCTGCATGTCTGGAGGATCACGTGTGCACTATAGCCATCTGAGTGCATTTCTGCTGTCTCAGTTCCCTGACCTGCAGGGTCTGATTTGTACTGTGGTGCTTTACTCCGTTAACATTCTGTTATCACTGTAGAAACACATATTTTTATCTCCAGTGTTGAATTTCTAAACTTAATTTACAGTGGCATTCACCATAATGTCAAATATTTCTCCTTCAATAGAAAGGTCTTCTGAAATCTTTACTTTTGTTTGCTTGTTTTTGTTTCTTAGAGATGGGTTCTTGCTCTGTCACCCAGGCCGGAGTGCAGTGGCACAATTGTAGCTCACTGCAGCCTGGAATTCCTGGGCTTAAGTCATCCCACCTCAGCCTTGTGAGTAGCTGGGACTTCAGGCTCGTGCCACCACACCCAACTAATTCTTTTTTTTTTTTTTTTTTTTAGAGATGGGATCTTACTGTGTTGCCCAGGCTGGTCTCAAACTCCTGGGCTCAAGTGATCTTCCCACCTCAGCCTCACAAAGTGCTAGAAATCTTTACTATGATTCCATGATTCTGCTGGAAAAAAAAATTACTTGAATTTAACTTTTTTTTCTTTAAAGTAACTGTACAATGTATAGAACTAGTACATTAATAGCTATTGCTTCACTTTTCATTTATGTCCAGGGAAATTCAGAATAAAAATTGGCAAAATTCTCTTAAACAATTGTGGAATAAATGAAGGAATGGTTTACAAAACGCTGTATAAATGTGTCTCCAGAGTTGCACGTATTAAATTGTGGTTTTAGGACATGGTCTTCTTTTTTTTTTTTTTTTTTTTTTGAGATGGAGTCTCACTCTGTTGCCTAGGCTGGAGTGCAGTGGCTCAATCTCGGCTCACTGCAAGCTCTGCCTCCCGAGTTCATGCCATTCTCCTGCCTCAGCCTCCCGAGTAACTGGGACCACAGGCGCCCGCCACCACGCCTGGCTAATTTTTTGTATTTTTAGTAGAGACGGGGTTTCACTGTGTTAACCAGGATGGTCTCAATCTCCTGACCTTGTGATCCACCCGCCTCGGCCTCCCAAACTGCTGGGATTACAGGCGTGAGCCATCGCGCCCGGCCAGGACATGGTCTTCTTAAAATACTCCCTGACCTTGAAGTCAGTGCCCTAGCATATTTTAGTGTCTTCTGTTTTCTTTCTTTTTTTTTTTTTGAAACGATGTCTCGCTCTGTCACCCAGGCTGGAGTGCAGTGGCGTGATCTCAGCTCACTGCAAACTCCACCTCCCGGGTTCACGCCATTTTCCTGCCTCAGCCTCCCGAGTAGCTGGGACTACAGGCGCCTACCACCACTCCCGGCTAATTTTTTGTATTTTTAGTAGAGACGGGGTTTCACTGTGGTCTTGATCTCCTGACCTTGTGATCCGCCTGCCTCGGCCTCCCAAAGTGCTGGGGTTACAGGTGCGAGCCACCGCGCTTGGCCTCTGTTTTCACATAGACAGTGATTTCACCATGGCTCACATGTTGAATGTAGGTGTCAGCTGATATTTGTGCTGTTACATGTTCATCACCAGCTTTCTGGAGACACAAACTCAGTATTCAATTATACACTTTTTTTTTAGCTTCAAGAGTGCTTATTGCAAAATAACAAAAAGATTTTAACTACCTGTACGATGGCAGACCTGTGCAGACCATCTCTCTGTTCTGTCAGCACCACTCAGCCACTTCATGTCACTGAACCTGCAGTTTTCCACCAGCTGCGGGAGGCCCAGCGGTGTCTTGCATCCGGCAGGCCATGGCTTGGGCCACAGCACAGCTCTCTGGCACACTGAGGGGCTGGCTGGACCATTGAGTGCTTCCCTCACACCTGAGTGCAGGTGTCTCTCTGTTCCTGAACACCGTGTGTGTCCCTGACAGGGAGGTGCCACAAACACAGCAGGACGGGGGAAGGGGGATGCCACCTGCCCTCAGATGTGCCACACGAGGAGGGACTGCCACGAGCATGCACACTGCACCTTCTAGAGCCTGGAGGTGTGAATGAGAGGCTCCGGCTCAGCTCATTTTATTGCAGTGGTTAATAATAATATTTCAGGATTTTTTATTCCAAAATATGTTTCTCACAGTAGTAGAAAGTGCCTTTTAAATGTTGAAATGTACCCTCAGATGTGGTAGAAATGATTTCAGTGTGCCACGACCTCAGAATAACGTGCACTTTAACACTACCACGGCTTTTTTCCTGGCGGTTTTAGGCTTCAAGCCCTGCAAGGGAGACTGGGTGGAGGCTGAGTACCGGATCCGGCCCGGCACGTGGAGCAGCGAAGCCACCTCGGTGAAGCCACTGAGATACAAGCGCGTGGACAAGGTAGCGTGCCGACGAGTGGCTCCTCTCTGTGCTTCTAGCAGACCTGCCATCAGGGGTAACTTGCATGGCCCAGGCTTCTCCTGCATGTGTTGGAAGCCTGGAAAAATAAAGCTTTGTCATGGCCAAAGAGGAGTGTGTTTTCCTATTGACAATGCTGTGTTTCCTTAGGAAACAGTAACTCCTAGTGCTTGCATACCTAAATTCTAAAGTCTGCAGCTTACGCAACAGTACTAAAATGTTCTAAGGAGAAAGATGTGTTGGAGAATCACTGGACCAGTGCTATGGGATGGCGGACTTGAGCTTCCTGGTGCAGCTTGTGTGCTTTGGGCTGACTTGGGCGTGTGTTAGAGCTGCGCCCTGGCGTCGTGCAGCACCTGCTTCCCGTGACGCTCAGCTCTGTGCTCCCAGGTCTGCATCTCTGGCCTCTGTGGAAGGAACGGGGTGATAGAGGAAAGCATCTTCTTTATCTTGGACTCCTTGAAACTGCCAGACGGGTACATACCCCGGAGAGGTGACGTGGTCAATGCAGTGGTGGTGGAGAGCAGCCAGTCGTGCTACCTCTGGAGGGCGCTTTGTATGACCCTAGTGAAGAGGCGGTAAGAAAACGCTTTTCTGGCCAGGTGCGGTGGCTCATGCCTGTAATCCTAGCACTTTGGGAGGCTGAGGCAGATGGGTCACCTGAGGTTGGGAGTTCGAGACCAGCATGACCAACATGGTGAAACTCTGCCTCTACTAAAAGTACAAAATTAGCTGGGCGTGGTGGTGCTCGCCTGTAATCCCAGCTACTCGAGAGGCTGAGGCAGGAAAATTGCTTGAACCTGAGAGGCAGAGGTTGCAGTGAGCTGAGATCACGCCACTGCATTCAGGCCTGGGCGACAAGCAAAACTCCGTCTCAAAAAAAGAAAATGCTTTTCTTATTTGGGATGTGAAAGGCCCAATATAAGTATATTTTGAAGAGTTACTTTAATAAGCCAAATAGTAGACATTTCAAGCCCTGAGTTGTTGGGGTAAAAGGAGAGCATCCCTAGCACTTCGGGAGGCTGTGGCAGGAGAATTGCTTGAGCCCAGGAATTTGAGACCAGCCTGGGCAACATAGTGAGACCCCATCTCCACAAAACATTAAAAAATTAGCCAAGCGAGGCCGGGCGCGGTGGCTCACGCTTGTAATCCCAGCACTTTGGGAGGCCGAGGTGGGTGGATCACGAGGTCAGGAGATCGAGACCATCCTGGCTAACACAGTGAAACCCTGTGTCTACTAAAAAATACAAAAAATTAGCCGGGCGTGGTGGTGGGCACCTGTAATCCCAGCTGCTTGGGAGGCTGAGGCAAGACAATGACGTGAACCTGAGAGGCGGAGCCGAGCCTCTGGTCCCAGCTACGCACGAGGTTGAAGCAGGAAGATTGCTTGAGTCTAGGAGCTTGAGGCTGCAGTGAGCTGTGATCGTGCTACCGCACTCTAGCCTGGGCAACACAGCAAGGCTCTGTCTTAAAAAAAAAAAAGAGAAAGGAAAAGGAGGCTGGTCATGGTGGCTCACGCCTGTAATCCCAACGCTTTGGGATGCCGAGGCGGGTGGATCACAAGGTCAGGAGTTCAAGACCAGCCTGGCCAACATGAAGAAACCCCGTCTCTACTAAAAATACAAAAATTACCCGGGTGTGGTGGCAGGCATCTGTAATCCCAGCTACTCGGGAGGCTGAGGCAGGAGAATCACTTGAACCCAAGAGGCAGAGGTTGCAGTGAGGCGAGATCACGCCACTGCACTCCAGCCTGGGTGACAGAGGAAGACTCTGTCTCAAAAAAAAAAAGACTGTCTTGCCAGGCGCGGTGGCTCACGCCCGTAATCCCAGCACTTTGGGAGGCCGAGGTGGGTGGATCACGAGGTCAGGAGATCGAGACCATCCTGGCTAACACGGTGAAACCCCATCTCTACTAAAAACACAAAAAATTAGCCAGGCGTGGTGGCGGGCGACTGTAGTCCCAGCTACTCGGGAGGCTAAGGCAGGAGAATGGCGTGAACACAGGAGGCGGAGCCTACAGTGAGCCAAGATCGCGCCACTGCACTCCAGCCTGGGCAACAGAGTGACACTCCGTCTCAAAAAAAAAAAAAGAGACTGTCTTTTGGAAGCTTTCATCCATCTCTGTGGTTGACTGAAGGTGGAGTTATTAGGGATCCCTCTTCATCCTTCATCTTATATTGGTGATTGCCATTTTGGGTGGATTTTTCTCTTTTGTTGTTTCACATTTTGGCATTTAAAAAATGCATTGGATGTAGTTGGTTCTTAAAATTATTGGATTTCTGGCTGGCCACAGTGGCTCACGCCTGTAATCCTAGGACTTTGGGAGGCCAAGGCGGGTGGATTGCCTGAGCTCAGGAGTTCGAGAACAGCCTGGGCAACACGGTGAAACCCCATCTCTACTAAAATACAAAAAATTAGCCAGGTGTGGCAACGCACACCCTTAATCCCAGCTACTCTGGAGGCTGAGGCAGGAGAATTGCGTGAACCCGGGAAGCGGAAGTTGCAGTGAGCAGAGATCGTGCCACTGCACTCCAGCCTGGGTAACAGAGCCAGACTCCATCACCAATTAAAAAAAAAATTATTAGATTTTCTGTATCTGTGTTCTTCTTTGTGTGCTAGACATGACGAGACTTCCCTGAGCTCCCTACTTGTGGGGCAGCCCCAGCTCTGACCTGCCCCCTCCCTGCCTGCCTTTCCTCCTGTAACCAAAAGGTATGTGAGACAGGTCTCAATCAAGTTAGAAGTTCACTTTGCCAAGGTGAAGGACATGCCTGGGAAAAAGGACCACAAATCCACAGGAACAATCTGTGGTTCATGCCTTTTTCCAAAGATGATTTTGAGGCCTTCAATATTTAAAAGAGAAAAATGGGCTGGAGGCAAAAGAGGGTGTGGTCACATGACTGAATACACATTTGCAAGAAGAAAGGAAAAGGAGCAGGGAGGGAGAGTCAGTTGTGTAAATCAGCACTTTGATGTAAGAGAAGGTAACATGGAGATGTTTAACCTTGTCTCGTAGCTCTCTGCTTAGGGACAAAGGAAAGGCAGCTTCTTCCATGACTCAGCTTCTGGCTGAGTTTTTTCCTTTTGGCATGGTAAGTGGGGTCCCAACTCTGTCTTTGCTTTTTTTTTGTTTTGTTTTTTGAAACGGAGTCTCGCTCTGTCACCCAGGTTGGTGTGCAGTGGCGTGATCTCGGCTCACTGCAAGTTCCACCTCCTGGGTTCACGCCATTCACCCACCTCAGCCTCCCGAGTAGCTGGGACTATGGGACTATAGGCACCCGCCACCATGCCTGGCTAATTTTTTGTATTTTTAATAGAGACAGGGTTTCACCGTGTTAGCCAGGATGGTCTCAATCTCCTGACCTCGTGATCCGCCTGCCTCAGCCTCTCAAAATGCTGGGATTACAGGCGGAGCCACCGCACCTGGCCCCGAGTCTTTATTTTCTTTTCACACTCCTCACTCACCACCAGTGAGCTTCTGAGACATCTCCTCCATCAGTCCGCTTATTTTTGATCCCGGTAGAATGCGGGTTCTGTTTGGGGAAAGCGTCTGCTTTCCAGCCCCATATCTGGTGCCTGGCTGGGCTCTGGGTGCACTGAGCCACAGGGGTGTGTGGAGCAGTGCGCGCCATGTAAGGGAGCCGCCGGAGGGTGGACTCGGGGCTGTGGGAGGTGTTACGGGACAGGGCCTGGTGGGCTCAGCCTCCTAGGAGCCTCGCCCCACGGCCCACTGGCAGATGCTTGTTTGGGTGCTCGGAGCCCAGTTCCCTCTCCCCACTGGACCACGCTTTCCTTTGGGAGGGTGCCTAGGGTCCATCTTGTGGGGCTTGGATGTGACGTGCACTGCTCCCACTGCATCTGACCACAGAAGCCTGGGACGCACAGGAGCTCTGCTTTCAGCCCAGTCTGCTGAGCCTGGCAGTGCCAGGAAATAAGACCTGTACCTCCTCCCTATGTCTGAGTCGGACTCCTCAGGCTTCCTGTCTGTTCTCTGACCTCATCCCCAGGCAGAAGCTGTGGCATCCCATTCTTGCATCAGGCCCAGGATGCATGGGCCTGCAGTGTGGCCTGGGGTCTTCAGGACTCACCAGGGCCGCTAAGGAGACAGCACAGCACGGAACCTGCGCTTTCCTTACTCTTTAGGCTAGAAATGCTTGAAAAAGACCTGTTTCTGCCCCAACAGCATTTCCCCGCTGAGGCCTCCTGACCACAGAGTAGAAGCTGCTTGGGTGGGTGAGCCAGGGAAGCCGGGACAGAGCACTCTAGAAACAGATCATGTGCCAAGCGAGCTCCCACTCTCTACTCAGTCCCACAGCCTTCCCATGGCAAGAGCTCCGCAGCTTCTCCTGTGGGGGCTGAGCCACGGACCGGGCAGTCGCATCTGACGACTCCTTCCTGCAAAATCCCCACCCCGTCCATCAGCAACACTGTGGACTCTGCCCCACACCTCCCTTGTCACACCTGGGCACACGGAGAAGGAGGAGCCAGACAGGCGCCCGCCAGGAGGGCTGCTCTGTAGCTGGGAACCTCAGTGAGTTTGCAGCAGGGGCCAGAATTGTGGGGAGCCATTCTAGAGACCCCATTTTTTTAATGGTGCTGCAGACTGGGAAGTGGCATGAGGCAGGTTTACCTTCTGGAAAGAGCTTGTGGAGAGGCAGGGAGGAGAATCAAGCCTGCAGCGTCAGTAGAAGAAGGGGAAGTAAGTGGGTCCATTTTTAGGGAAAGGTGAAATCTCATTTTCTCATTTTCTAAAGAGAAAAACTTCCCATTTCATTGTTTTCAAACACTTCAAAGCAACAAAACTCTTTCCAAAGCAAGTTAAGTGGAGCCTTAATAGGCAAGGCCCATGCTTCCCCCACCACCACCTTGGGAGGTGGCTGGAGAAAAGAGGACTGAGAATGCCACTGTAACTCTGCACTCTGAGCAGGAGGTAGGGGAGTGCTGGGGAGCACGTTCAGGACACCGTTCTCAGGCTCCTTGCCTGTGGCTGTCCCCTGGGCTGCTCCCTTTTCTCTAGACTTTATGAAGTGCGTCGTTCTCTTCCTTAGGGTTTGCCATCCTCCTTAGAAACCTAAGTCTGTGGAAGCCCTGGCTGTGGTGAGGTGGTCCTCTGAGTGCCCCCACCAGCAGTCTATCCTCAGGAGCGGAGGCAGGCGAGGAAGGGGTGGTGCTGCTGCAGAGGGATGTCTTTCTGGGGCTCTTTTTTTCAGAGACGCTGCTCCTGTTCATGAGGCCACTCATTTCTATGGAACCATTTTGTTGAAGAACAAAGGTGATATTGAAGTTACACAGATGACGCATTTTGGAACCCTAAAGGAAGGAAGAAGTAAAACCATGGTGATCTGGATAGAGTGAGTTTGCCACTGAAACATTTTCTATAAAGCTACATTAATGGCTTGTACACTATGACTTAATAATTTCTGTAAAACCAACTTTACTTTGGTCATTTATTTTTTTCTTTATGAAGATCTTTTCTTTTTTCTTTTTTTCTTTTTTTTTTTTTGAGACAGTGTCTTGCTCTGTCGTTCAGGCTGGAGTGCAGTGGCGCGATCTCGGCTCACTGCAACCTCCACCTCCCAGGTTCACGCCATTCTCCTGCCTCAGCCTCCCAAGTAGCTGGGACTACAGGCGCCCGCCACCACGCCTGGCTAATTTTTTGTATTTTTAGCAGAGACGGGGTTTCACCGTGTTAGCCAGGATGGTCTTGATCTCCTGACCTCGTGATCCGCCGCCTCGGCCTCCCAAAATGCTGGGATTACAGGCGTCAGCCACCAAGCCCGGCATGAAGATCTTTTCAAAATTTTTTACCCAAAAATGACCTTTTGACTTATATTCATAAGTGTATTTGCAGTCACCACTTCCTAGATTAAGTTCTGTGTTTTATGATAACTAATATTTTGGTTTTAGAAATCCTGGCTGTGTTCATAGTTAATTTTATTTTTCCAGGAATAAAGGAGACATTCCTCAAAACTTAGTCAGCTGTAAACTGGCCGGCTGGGACAAATCTAAACAATTCAGATTCCAAATGCTGGATGAAGACCAGATGTGCCCCGGCGTATCTTTTGTTTCTGTTCCTGAGAAGGAGAATTCATCAGATGAAAATATTAATTTATTAAATAGGCACACAAAAAACAAAACCTCTCAGGTGTCAGAGAGCAGTTTGGTGAACAACAGAGGAATCTCTCCAGGTAATGGACGTTTCGGCTGTCACTGCGTGAGATCGGGTGGGCTGGGGGCCGTGGGGTTGTGAGTTCTGGACAGGGCAGGCAGCAGGGGCCAGAACACCCAGCAGCTGCAGTGCTTTGTGCTCTGAGCTCTTTGGCTTCAGGCCCTTCTCCTCTTGCTGACGAGGTTAGGGAGAGGGACAAAAAGCAGCTTGACAAATACCAAGAGGTGCTTCAGATGGCAGCCGGCTCCTGAGTACTTCGAAGCAGGGAAAGATTGCTGGGCGCGCCGGGGCAGGCCTTCTCTCCCGGCACTTGGATAGTCGTAGTCACGCCCTCTCCTACTTCCAGCTGCTCTCTCTGTTTATGTTTTTCCAGCCACCATCTGAGTCTTTACCCCGTGTTTTTGTGTGCATCTGTCTTTGTGTGTGTGAGAGAGTATTCATTTCCACTAAGCATGCCAGCACTGTTAGAGATAATTTACCTTTTGGTCTACTTCTGTATTAAAATTTTATTTCCCAGGTGATTGTACCTGTAAAGGAGAAAATGGAGAAAAAGACAACATTCTATCAAGGAAGCAGAAGACAGAGCCCGAGCCTGGGGGGCTTGTCCCTCCAGGGGGAAAAACCTTCATTGTGGTCATCTGTGATGGAAAGTAAGGGCCTGGAGGTCTGGGGAGAGCCGCGTTTCTAAGTTTCTCGGATGCTTGTAGGTTGGGTGTTATAAAAGGTACTCCTCTGAGGCGGGTGGATCACCTGAGACCAGGAGTTCAAAGCCAGCCTGGCCACCATGGCGAAACCCCGCCTCTACTAAAAATACGGAAATTACTTGGGCCCCTGTAATCCTAGCTACTCAGGAGGATGAGGCAGTAGAATCGCTTAAACCCAGGTGACAGAGGTTGCAGTGAGCCAAGATCGCACGACTGCAGTCCAGCCTGAGACAGAGCAAGACTCTGTTTCAAAAGAACAAAAAGGTACACCTGACCTTTTTGATGTGACAGAATCCTAAGAAAAAGCATTGGTCTAGAAGCTGGCTACAAAGTGTGACCCACCTGGGGCAATGGATCCTGTAACTTCGCACCACTCATGAGGGTCCTCACCAGACGGCCTCTCACCCTCACAAAGAAAACAGGGTGTCTCTGAGGCTCTCTGAAGCCTGAGCTCCCTGTGCTTCTGCTGTTCTGAGACATCACGTCGGCTCCTCTTCACTGCCTTGCACGTGTTCCCCGTAGCCGAGCCCTTGGACCTCGGTCATCTGCATCCTGTCATCTGGGCATGTGGCCAAGGCATGGACAGCACAGTATGCTGAGGGAGGGGCAGGAAGGGCACCTTCCTAGCTGGGATGCCAGACGCCAACCTTGAGCCCTCTGCTCTCCCTGGTGTGGTTGGTTACATCAGCTGACCAAACAGGCCCTGTCCTCCGGCTCCCTGTGTCCCTGCATCCCTGCCTAAGCTGCCCGACAGTGCGTGATCGCCTTCCAGCTGGGTGTCTAATTCTAAATTTTTTAAAAACTTAAATCGGATTAAATCACAGCTCATCAACATCAAGCTGTGGGTGGCAAGTGCACAGTCAGCTGTGTGAGGTGCAGCCAGCTTCAATGCTTTTTTTCTTTTTTTTTGACATTATGACAACATAGAAACAGGTTTTTTTAAAAAAGCCATAGGTGCTAACACGGTGAAATCCCGTCTCTACTAAAAATAAAAAAAATTAGCCGGGCGTGGTGGCGGGCACCTGTTGTCCCAGCTACCCAGGAGGCTGAGGCAGGAGAATGGCGTGAACCCGGGAGGCGGAGCTTGCAGTGAGCTGAGATCGCGCCACTGCACTCCAGCCTGGGTGACAGAGCGAGACTCCGTTTCAAAAAAAAAAAAAAAAAAAAGCCATAGGTGAGCACAAAGTGTAGTCTGGATGATGTAGCCCCAGTTAGAGCCACAGCAAGGACTGGGCAGAAAGCACATTAGATAAAGTACCTATTTTTGGTCATGTCATAAAATTCTGACTTAAAATTGGGAATATCAAAAATTTTTCCTATTCTTAATGTGTTAGGATTACAAAAAAGACTATTGTAGATGCTTACTTTTTTTTTTTTTTTTTGAGACAGGGTCTCACTCTTGCCCAGGCTGGAGTGCAGAGGCATGGTCACAGCTCACCGCAGCCTCCACCTCCCTAGGCTCCCACCCCAGCCTCCCGAGTAGCTGGAACCACAGGCACGCGCCACCATGTCCGGCTAATTTGTGTATTTTTTGCAGAGACAGGTTCATCCTATATTGCCCAGGCTGGTCTCAAACTCCTGGGCTCAAGCGATCTGCCCACCTCAGTCTTCCAAAGTGCTGGGATTACAGGCCTGAGCCACCACACCCGGCCTGTAGGTGCTTAATTTTATCTTGAGAAAATATTAATTACATAGCTTATTTTAGAAGATGTCTTTTTTCTCTGTAAAAAGAATTATTGAAGACTAAAGGTGACTGTTAGCTGTCACTTTTCTTGTATGTACAAAGGAAAATTGTGTTGACTGCCTATCTTATTTATGACTAAAACTAAATTTCATTTTGTTTTTTCAAGAAATCCTGGCCGCTGCAAGGAGCTCCTTTTGCTTTGTTTTTCCGATTTCCTAATTGGGCGATACCTTGAAGTAAATGTTATCAGTGGGGAGGAGTCACTAATTGCTGTGCGTGAACCATTTTCTTGGAAAAAGCTTAAAAGTTCACAAGCATTAACATCCACAAAAACTACAGTTGTTGTGACCACACAGAAAAGGTACCATAAGTGAAATGAGTGTGGCTCTTGGTCTGGCAGTTTTATCTGTGAAGGAAAAGCAGACGTGCACTGGCAGGCGGTAGCCACCACCTGGCTGGGGAGGTATAAAGGGGGTGAAGCTGGGGTTCAAGCCTCTGTCCATTATTGCATTTGGAGGACGGGGTGCATTTCCATGAAGCTCTGAAGGTCAAGTTCTGTCTCTGCAGCTGCGCAGCAGCAGCGTGAAGCCCAAGGAAGACAGCCTTCACTCCCCCAAGCCCCACTGTGTCCTGGCAGTTCCAAGGCGGCTCTCAGAGCAGGCTGGCCTCACCCAGCTCCCTCCACCTCTCCCGTCCTGACGAGGCCATGGTGTGTAGTGCACGGCATCCCCATGTCGTTCACGTTGGGGTCAACAGGATTGTGGGGTCACCCGAGGCCTGTTTGAAGATGTGGTACCACTTAAGAATGAAGTTAGGAGAAGCAGTGTGTGATCTGGGACTTGTGGCTGGGGAACGTAGGGACCACCCAGATTTTAACTGGAGGGTAGTCTCAGGAAAGCACTTCACGTCCACGTGTTCTCTTCTGTGGTTATAAAATGAAAAAGCCCTGAATAGCAGGCTTTTTAAAGTGTAATGACTTTGTCCTGTGTGATGTGACTTTTCCTCCGTCAGCTATAATAACTGATGGGTTTGAGCTCTGCTACTACCCCAGACCTCCCTGAGGGTGAAATGGGTCACTTTTCTAATATTGAAAGATTCTGAATTTCAGATCATGTGTTGCCCCAGTTACAGTTCAAGATGAGGGATTATGGACTTCTACTTAGTTGCAGACTAGAGGGAAAACCTGTTACCAGGAAAGAATATCATGTGGTTGTTTACCTTTTAAGGTTAGACCATTGTTTGAATCACAGCACCACCACCAAGAAGCTGTGTGACCTTGGGCAAGTTTCTTAACCACTCTGAGCCTTGTTCTCATTGGTAAAATAACAGTCCCTGCCTCGTGTGGTTTGAAGATTGAATGAGGTCAGGCATGTAAAATGTGCAGTTTTCTGGCACAAAGCAATCACTCAGTAAGCGAATAAGCAGTCGTGATCCCTGGGCATATTATTATTGAGAAAAAGGGGCTCACTGCCTGATGCACTAGGGGCCATTGCTACAACAGTGGGTTTCTGAGAAAAGAAAAGCTTTGTATTGAAAACCAACCCCCAAGGAGACAGGAGTCAAGCTCAAATGTGTCTCTCTCTGCTGGCTTTAAGGCAGTAATTTTATCAGAAAACATTTAGTGGGTAGAATCTGGGATTAATAGGTGGTTGGTGGAAGGAAAAGGGAGGTCTGGAAAGGCCTTGGGTGTGCGTAGTTACCTCTTCATGCTACCTCACGGGTCACGTGTGCCAGTTCGGAGGGAGTTCGCATGAAACACGGTGGGAATCCAGGCTGTGACGTCAGCAAGCTCTGCACAAACTCCAGTTGTCCATCTTGGTTCCAGCTGATCTCAGCCAGTCCTTTGATGTCATAAGCAGGGGGAGACTCAGCGTTGGAGTTGTTTCTTCTCTTATCACCCATCCTGCAGGCTCAAGAATTTCTGTTAATCATTGGTTTCTTTAACTCTTTGGGGCACAGTTTCAACATCAAGGGGCGGTAGGGATGTAACCCAGAAAAGGAGCAGGAAGGTCCCTCGGCTGCCAGGCAGAGCAGAGTCCCCGAGGATCGAGTTTTAATGACAGGAGCATTGGAGGATCCCTGGTTCTTATCTAGTGACACACCAAGCAACTTTCTAGTTATCATTTGGCTTAACAGAAAGAGTGAAATACACAGAGCAATAGCCACAAGGATTTTAACCCCCTGGTCAGTTACTTCCCCGTGAATATTAACATATTGTGTGGGAGCATCTCTAAAACAAGGACATCAGTTTCCTGCCACTCAGGTTGGTGACCCAGAGTGCCTGACCCGGGTTGGCTCGAGCACACCTGGAGCACCAGGTGTCTGGACCTGCCCACGCGGGCATTGACAGGTGCCTGCTTCCAGAGCTGTCCATCCGTGGCCGCCTGTCACAGGTCCTGCACTTCCTGCTAGGACCCCTAGTGCCAGGCAGCTTTGGCTCTTAGCTAGAGCAGCGTGTTCACTTAGCAGATCTGTTCTGGGGGGCTCTGTAGGCCAGCACATTCCCAGCCAAGTTTCTAGCCACCCATCATGGTAGGAACCACATTTTGTTAATCCAGTGTGTCTGTTGAGGCCACGTGGTTCTGTTAGCTGTTCAGGCTGTTGACCTAAGCCTGTAGTGATCATCCTGGTTTCCCTTTACCTTGTTCATGTTAGTAATCAGTGCTTTCCAAATACACCTCGCACGTGAGCGCTGACATAACCCTTGGCACAAACCATGGGGAGTGTCTTCACCCAGCTTCTCCTGTTGAGGGCTGAGCCAGTGGAACCCAAATTGAGATGACAGTGAATGGAATACGGAGAGCAATGTGGGCTTCTCTCTTGGGTGAGACTGCACTGAAATGGAGAGCTGGGAGGGAATGAGGGATAAAGGCCCAACCAACATCCTTCTTTGCTGAGTTGAGGTTTATCGACCTCACTCTGACTTTTCGTTTCCCTGTTCTCTCCTGGCTTCTCCTCTCCTGTCTGTCCGTTTCCCATTGTTTCTGTTGCTCTATTGGGCTTGCCTCCAGAGCAGCGATGTTCTTCCTCCTGAACAAACTGAATTTCCCCAGAGAAACCACAGGCTGGGAAACAAAACAAAAACAAATGGAAGGCAGGACCCAGACAGAGCAGCCTTTTCCTAATGTGTGCTTTGCAGAGATAGGCCCAGATGGAGTCCTGATGTCAAATATAGTAGGAAGAGCTTAGCTCATAGAACGTTAAAAACAGCTGTTTTCAAACTCCTGGTTCCAGGAGATTCTGGGGGTTCCAGCCCTGTTTTCCCGCAGCCTGTGCAGCTACGCTTACCTGTTTACAAATAGTAGAGCACTTGTGGGAACAGTTTCAGGAAAGGATCCCAGAGCTAAAACGAAAGCTTCAAACCACTGCCTTAGACCAGCTATTCATATATCAGTTCTTCTCAGGGAATGGATGGACTTCGGTCTTCCTAAAATAGGAAAGGATGTTTAGGTAAGAATGTCTAGTGATACCTGGTGATAAAGACTTGTTTTTAACTTGTGAACTTAATTTTTTAAGGAACTCAAGACGACAACTTCCAAGTTTTCTTCCCCAATATCCAATCCCAGATAGACTTAGAAAATGTGTGGAACAAAAAATTGACATCCTGACTTTCCAGCCATTACTTGCAGAGGTAGGAAGTGTCTGATGGCCTGTGGGGTGTTGGCATCTTCTAATGCTCTTGTTTTCTGACAAAGCCAGGAGGTTCCTTCTCAGGTTCAGACCTTCACAGGTAGCTGGGATAACGAGGGTCACTGCCTGGCCGTGAGGCATGAGGCACCATAGCACTCACGCTGCCAGACTTGCTGTGCGCCAGGGGCTGGCATCCCACAGCCTCACTGGGGGTCATGCACAGGGCCTTTGGGGTCTGGAGCAGAAGAACTGAGGGATACGTCTGCCATCAGCCCGGCCTCTCTCGCTAGACTAGGAGGCCTTTGTTATGAGCAAGAAGTGTTCCAGCCTTTTACCATCATCCTGACAGAGCCAGCAGGGCAAGGGTCCAGGGGAGGAGAGCCCAGGTCCCCACCCACATGGGGACAGAGGAGCATATTCTGAGTGGGGTGGCTGGAGAAGAAAAGTTCAAGAAGGAAGAAAAGTCTATAAATTTGGCAGTTTGAGGGGAGAACATTGCCCTTTGTCCAGGAGGGTTTTTTTCTGTAGGGGTTTAAGGTGTTCTGAGAGTCCCCAGCTAAACTGGAGTTCCAGTGCCAGAGTAGCTGGCAGCCCTGTCCTAAGGAGAATGAAGGGAATGGGACCTGGGTGTTCACCATGTGCCCTTCAGGGGATCTTTGTTTTACCAGGAGGACGAGCTGATGCCCCATGACCAGGGTTCCTCACACAGGAAACACTTATTCTGGCAGACGCCCCAGTGGCTCTCGTCTGACTTGTGTCCAGGTTATGCCTGCCTGACCATCTGGCACTGGGAGCCCAACCTTATGTTCCCCAATGCCAGGGAAAACCCGGCCTGGGCAGTGCTGGGTTCTTGGGATGGAAGGCGCAAATTCAATCCACTGCTGTGATAGAAACAAGTTCAGATATGTTTTACTCACAGATCCTGGGCAGGGAGGATGCCATGAGTCGGGAGCGCAGTCCTCTCTCCCCCAGTCACTTTGAGTTTGTAGGCAAATGCCTGAATGGTTCATTGAGGTGGCAGAAAAAGCTGGACCTGGGTCTGCTGGGATGGAGAGGTGCTCCTCAGCTCCTCCCTCGGGACCCAGGTCTGCTGGGCTTGGAGGGTGCTCCTCAGTTCCTACCTCGGGCCACTGACTTGGTGTTTTGATGCTGCAGCTTTGTAGTAAGTTTTGAAATCAGGAAATTTGAGTCCTCCAGCTTTGTTGTTCTTTGGCAGAATTTATTTTGCTTTTCAAGATCTTTTATACGAATTTTAAGATGCATTTTTCTATTTCTGCAAAATACACCATTGGAATTTTTTTTCCCCAGAGACGAGGTCTCACTACATTGCCCAGGCTGGTCTCAAACTCCTGGCCTCAAGTATTCCTCCCACCTCAGCCTCCCAAAGTGCTTGGGATTACAGGTGTGAGCCACTGCACCCCGCCTGTCATTGGAATTTTGATGGGAATTGCATTGAATCTGTAGATTGCGTTGGTTAGTATGGACATTTTAACAATATTGAATCCTCCAGGCTGTGAACATGGAATGTGTTAATATTTATTTATGTCTTCTTTAATTTCTTACAGCAGTGTTTTGTCGTTTTCTCTGTATATGTTTTTCACTTCTTTGGTTAAATTAATTTGTAAGTATTTTATTATTTTTGCTGCTGTTGTAAATACATTGCCCTCATAGCTTCCTTTTCAGATTCTTCGATGTTGTTTAGAAATGAAGATAATTTTTGTCCTTTGATTTTGTACCCTGCTACTTTGCTGAATTTATTTATTCTAACAGTTTTTTGTGGAATCTTTTAGAGTTTTCTACATATAAAATTATGCATGCCATCTGCAAACAGATAATTTTACTTCTTCCTTTCCAATTTAGATGCCTTTCATTTCCTTTTCTTGCCTAATTGCTCTGGCTGGAACTTCTAGTACCATGATGAATAGCAGTGGTGAAAGCAGGCATCCTTCCCTTGGAAGTTCCTGATCTTATGGGAAAAGCTTTCGATCTTTCACCATTGAGTATGATGTTAACAGTGGGTTTTTCATATATGACTTTTATCATTTTGAGGTGGTGGTTTTCTTTCTTTCTTTTCTTTCTTTTTTTCTTCTTTTCCTTTTTCTTTTTCTCTCTTTTTTTTTTTTTTTTTGAGACAGGCTCTCCTGTCACCCACGCTGGAGTGCAGTGGCACAATCACAGCTCACAGCTGTGACTACAGGGGCACACCACCATGCCCGGCTAACTTTTGTATATCATAGAGACGGGGTCTTACAATCCTCCTGCCTTGGCCTCCCAAAGTGTTGGAATTACAGGCAAGTACAGGCGTGAGCCACCGCACGCAGCCTGGTTTTCTTCTCTTCCTAGTTTGTTAAATGTTATCATGAAAGTGTGTTAAATTTTGTCAGATGCTAGCTGGGTGTGGTGGCATGCACCTGTAATCCCAGCTACCTGGGAGGCACTTGAGCCCAAGAGGCAGAGGTTTCAGTGAGCTGAGATCGCACCATTGCATTCGAGCCTTGGTGACAGAGGGAAACTCTGTCTCAAAAAAAAAAAAAAAATTCAGTTGCTTTTTCTGTATTGAGATGATCATGTGATTTTTTTTTCCTTCTGTTAATGTGTGTTGCTACAGTAATTGATTTTCAAAGGTTGAACTATCCTTGCATTCCAGGAATAAATTCCACTTGATCATAGCATGTAATCCTTTTATTTTATATATGTTTTTTGAGACAGGGTCTTGCTGTGTTGCCCAGGCCGGAGTGCAATGGCTCAGTCACTGTTCACTGCAGCCTCGAGCTCCTGGGCTCAAGCAATCCTCCCACCTCAGTCTCCCGAGTAACTGGGACTACAGGAATGAGCCACCACACCCAGCTAATCCTTTTCATATGCTGCTGAATTTTGTGTGCTAGTATCATGTTGAGGATTTTTTCATCAGTGTTCATATTGGTCTGTAGTTTTCTTTTCCTGAAGTGTCTCTGTCTGGTTTTGGGATCAGGGTAATGCTGGCCTCATAAGAATAAGCCAGAGAGTGTTCCCTCCTCTTGAATTTTTTGGAAAAGTTTGAGAAAGATTGGTATTAGTTATTCTTCAAATGTTTGGTAGAATTTAGCTATGGAGCCATCAGGTCCTGGGGTTTTCCTTTTCAGAATATTTATTACTGCTTTAACCTCCTTAGTAGTCATCAGTCTATTCAGATTTTCTGTTTCTTCATAGTTTAGTCTTGGTAGGTTTTGTGTTTCTAGGAATTTGTCCATTTCATCTAGGTATTGGTATACAATTGCTCATACTCTTATAATCCTTTTTATTTCCGTAGAATCTGTAGTAATGTTCCCGTTTTCCTATCTTATTTTAGTAATTTATGTCTTTCTCTTTTTTTCTAGTTAATCTACTAAAAGTCTGTCAATTTTGTTGATCTTTTTGGAGAACCAACTTTTTGTTTTCCTGGTTTTCTGTATTGTTTTTCAGTTCTCTCTTTTGTTCATCTCTCCTCTAATCTTTATTTCCTTCCTTCTGCTGTCTTTGGGTTTAGTTTGTTCACCTTTGTCTAATTCCTTGCAGCGCTCATGGGAATCAGTGCTCATAGTCACAGATTCCCTCAGCACTGCTTGTGCTGCTCCCATAAGTCTTGCTGTATTGTGTTTTTGTTTTCATTCATCTCCTAAGTATTTTTTAGTTTTTCTTATGGGGTTCTTTTGCTTTAATTCTTATCTTTGCTCTTTTGCACATAACGTTGTTTTTTCTTAGCCGCTTTTAAAATTCTCTCTTTTATCACTGATATTAATAGATTTAGTTTACGATGTGTGGTGGTAGAGATTCTTTTCTTCCTGTTCTTGTGCTTGGGGTTCATTGGGATTCTTGAATATGTGGCCTTGAGTTTTCTTCAGATTTGGAAATTTTCAGCCACCATGTGTTCAGACACACTTTCTGCCCTCCCACTTTCCAATTCCGGGCAGGCTGCTGTGAGTTTTCCCCCACCTCATGCTGAGGCCCTGGTCTGGCCCCTCAATGGGTTTTGCAGGATGGTGTCTCATGCATTCCTCAGTGCTGAGCTGATGGTCCCGAGTGGGTCCCCCGACCCTCTCCAAACCACTCTGTGCTGCTTGCTCTTCCCGGCACTCAGCCCCACAGATCAGAGCTCATCTCCTTAGAGACCATGCAGCTTCCCTGGGTCCTCTGTGCTGGGGCCTAGGAGCTCTGTTCAGGCACAGGTGGATCAGTCATGGGGTCCCCATGGATTGTTTCCCCAGTCTTGGGATCACAATCCTTTGCTGCATGATGTTCATTGTTTAAACACCATCGTTTCTTATTTCTCTGTCTCTTTTAAGTTTTTTTCATGTAGAAGGGTAAATCTGGTCCTTGTTAGTCCACCTTGGCCAGACCTGGAAGTTTGTCCTTTTTTCACAGATGTCTGTGGAAGCCAAATTCTGCCTTTCCAGAATTAACGTGGACAGCCTGAAAAAGAGCAGGGAGGGTGGACAGGAGTGGGCAGTGCAGGGAGGGACACCGCCAATTGGAGCCCCACAGCCTCATGCCAAAGGCCAGGGAGCGTGCTGGAGCCCCATGGCCCTCGTGCTGAAGGGTGTGGAACGTACTGAGGCATCTGCAGACTCTGGCGAGGATCGCCCTACCTGGGGGCCATCTGCTGAACTGGAGCTGTTGGAACTTTCCCGCTCCGGAGCTGCTGCTTTCCAGAGTGCTGCTGAGCTGTCGCTGACTTTATAACGTTTGGGTGTTTTCCAGCTTCTGAACATGTCAAATTACAAGGAGAAGTTTTCGACTTTGCTGTGGCTTGAGGAGATTTATGCAGAAATGGAACTGAAAGAGTATAACATGAGTGGGATCATCTTAAGAAGGAATGGCGATCTGCTGGTTCTGGAGGTCCCAGGGTTGGCCGAAGGGAGGCCTTCTCTCTACGCAGGTGTGTTTGTTACTCGCATGCTTCCCTGGGTGGACTAGCAGAGAAACCACACTTGAGAAAAGATACTCTTTAACTGGCAATATGACAGTCACATTATCACATCTTCTTTCTTTTGGGTTAGAATTTCACTAAAAATCAGCGACCTATGTACATCAAGCATGTTTCTTTGTTGTATTTCATTATTTGTAAGCAGTTGACCCCAGTAATGTTTTTGTTTGTTTGTTTGTTTTTTGAGATGGAGTCTCGCTCTGTCGCCCAGGCTGGAGTGCAGTGGCGCGATCTCAGCTCATTGCAACCTCTGCCACCCGGGTTCACGCCATTCTCCTGCCTTAGCCTCCCGAGTAGCTGGGACTACAGGCGCCCGCCACCATGCCCAGCTAATTTTTTTTTTTTTGGTATTTTTAGTAGAGATGGGGTTTTTCACCGTGTTAGCCAGGATGATCTCGATCCCCTGACCTTGTGATCCGCCCGCCTCGGCCTCTCAAAGTGCTGGGATTACAGGCGTGAGCCACTGCTCCCGGCCTGACCCCAGTAACATTTTATTGAACCTCCTCAGTGTTGGATTTTATAGGACAGCACAGAAATTTGTGATTTTGTATTAGCTTTAAACATGGTAATATATTTTTTTAACTAGGTGATAAACTGATTTTAAAAACTCAAGAGTACAGTGGACATGCCATCGAATACATCAGCTACGTGACTGAGGTGAGAGCACTCTCTCTTAATGAGTTTGTGTTAGACGTACCCTTCTGACCGATTGGAAAGGTAACGTTTTCCCCATGGCTCTTGGGGAGATGCTCCCATATGCATTGGCTATTTTGGAAAATGTGAAGATACAGTGAATCTTTAAATAATTTTTGATGCATAAAGGAAACTTAATACTATAATTTTCAACCATGTAAAACATACTTATCTTTTAGGTTATATGTAAGTCATGAGGTTTGCGTTGAGTTGTATTTGGGCATTCTGAATGTATTCCGGAAGAGCTCGCAGAGTGGAGGCCTTGAAAGGAAAAATACACCTATGAGTTTGCAGCTCTGATGTTTGCGTGAAGGTGGTTTTTTTGGCTTTGAGTAGCTCCTGGTGCTCCAGATGGTTCTGCATGGGGTGGTCTGTGACTCTTGGGCTGGACTTTACTGGTCACGTATTGAGCATAGCACTGGGAGTGATACTGGGATCTGCATGAGAAGGGAGGTGCTTTATCTGTGCATCAGAGAAGATGAAGCCACACATTACGTGATGTAGAAAACTTGAAGGGAGAATGCTAGAGCCTTTACTGTCAGAAGGAAGAAGGGCTGAGAGAACTAGAAGAGCCTGGTAAGGATCTGGAGAAGAGGCAGCTTCCAACCTTTGCCGCCACAGTCACTCTGTGCTACACCTTCATGCAGGGTCCATGCTGGGGCTGATTTCACAGAATGGGATATTTCCCAGAAGACAAAATCTTGGCAGGATTTCAGAGATTTTGTAAGGACTTAGGCCATCGCCTGTGGACTGAGATGTGAGACACGAGTGACATGACCTCGCCAGCTCTCCATTACCCACCTTTGCTCTTGACCAAGTTGACATGAGGAGCCCAAGGTGGCCGAGTGACCATCTTAGCCTCCTAGACCAGCTGTGCCAAGAAAGGAAGCTTTGCATACTGAAACCTCCAAAGAAGCAGAGCCAGAGATCTCAGGAGGAAGGCACCTGCCTGCCTCCACCCCTGGTTCCTGAGCCATATGGCTGGGCCTCCATGCCATTGATCAAACCCTGGCATCTGAAATGACCTTCCATATCCTTTTTAGCTCCAAAAATTATTTTCATCTTTTCAGGCTCTCTTGGATGCCACCTCCACCTGTTCTCAAGTAGACTAACGCATGTCTCCCGTGTACAGTGAGGACTTGGTCTGTCTTCCTCATCCTCAGGGGAAACGATCCCATGGCTCTGTACCACTGTTGCTTCCCTTCCTCCTGGAGCTGGAAGCCACCCCAGGGCATAGCTTCCCGACCCTCTGCTGGTGTCAGCCCTGACCCTCAGGAAACTCACCCTACCAGGGTGTTGCCTGAGTCACCTGGAGAAGAGCTTGAGCTCCTTTTCAGATCAGGGCTTTCCTTCTTATTTTTCTACCCATACTGTCTAGGAAAGAATATGCAGAACTGATCATGCAGGATCTTGCTTTAGCTGGAGGGCTTTTCTACTAAAAGGAGAAGTCTTGTAATGATTTTTTTTTTTTGAGATGGAGTCTCACTCTGTCACCCAGCCTGGAGTGCAGTGGTACGATCTTGGCTCACTGCAACCTCCGCCTCCCAGGTTCAAGAGATTCTCCTGCCTCAGCCTTCCAAGTAGCTGGGATTACAGGTGCCCAACACCATGCCCGGCTCCTTTTTCTATTTTTAGTGGAGATGGTTTCGCCCTGTTGGCCAGGCTGGTCTCAAACTCCTGACCTCAAGGTGATCCGCCCACCTTGGCCTCCCAATGTGCTGGGATTACAGGTGTGAGCCACCGCACCCAGCAGACGTTCTTATCGAGGCTTCCTTACAGTAGGTAACACTTGGCTACACTTGCGGTTGTTTTGTTTGTGTCCTATGGAGTCAGTGACCTCCCACACATTCTCTATTCTCAGAGCCTTAGGAGAGGCTACGGCCAAGTGAATAGAAGTTCAGTAAGTATGAGTGTGTAGTGATCCATTTCCTCTTGTTTGTATAATCGAATGGCATAATGATTTAATCCTTTTCAACTAATTTTGCAGATAGATACCAAATTTTAGCTCAGAGCTATAGAATGAATTTTTGATAATGTGTTGCTAGATATAGATACCATATTATTTCAAGAAATCAAGTATATTGTTTGTTTCTTTTTTAGATTCATGAAGAAGATGTAACTCTTAAAATTAATCCAGAATTTGAACAAGCCTATAACTTTGAACCTATGGATGTGGAATTTACATATAATAGGTAATGCTTTTAGTGAGTCTTCTTTCAAATGTCTTTTTTTTTTTTTTTTTGAGACAGGGTCTCGCTCTGTTGCCCAGGCCAGATTGCAGTGGCGCAATCTCGGCTCACTGCAACCTCCGCCTCCCAGGTTCAAGTGATTCTCCTGCCTCAGCCTCCCAAGTAGCTGGGACTACAGGTGCCCGCCACCACGCCTGGCTAATTTTTGTATTTTTAGTAGAGGCAGTGTTTCACCATATTGGCCAGGCTGGTCTTGAATTCCTGACCCTGTGATACGCTTGCCTTGGCCTCCCAAAGTGCTGGGATTACAGGCGTGAGTCACCGTGCCCGGCCATCTTTTTTTTTTTTTTTTAATAGAGATGGGGTCCCAGGCTGGTCATAAACTCTTAGGCTCAAGCGATCCTCCTGCCTCAGCCTCCCAAAGTTTTGAGAGTATAGGTATGAGGCACCATGCCCAGTTAATTTGTCTCTTCATCTTTAATTGGACAGTCTTCTCTTGAGTATGTCTGTTGACATCTAAGTAGTGACGTAGGAGCCCCCACCGTGCTTGTGGTTGACATGTATAGGCCTTGTGCATGGAAGCAGACTCCTACAGCATTTTTGCATACCCCGTGTTTCTAGCTTTATTATCAACTATTTTTTGAGATATAAAGGTGCATACATTTGCATGTTCATTCTTTCCCAGACCTCATGTGCACCGGATCTTTGGTTCATGCCTCACTGTCACTGTCAGCTACCAGCTCCTTACTTTTATTTGTTTTCTTGTCAGATGAGGGGTGCTGTGACCTGGCACCCAGCTGGCTTTTTCTTCCTCCACAAAACCATTAACTGCTCATGCACAAAAAAATGTATTCTTCATTTTTAATTCTTTTGAACTTTAGAAAAGGAGTAACTTGCTGTATTTGGTTCCTAGGAGTCGCAGATTTTCACTAAACATTGTGTTCCTGAGATGTCTCCGTGTTGTTGTCTGTAACTGCTGTTCATTAGTTTGCGGTTGTGTGAATACCCACTGTTTTTCTGTTGATGGACATCTTCATTGTTTCCTGTTACGTTTTGTTTGCTGCTGTTCCTAGAGCTGCTGTGTATGTACGGGTGGGATTGCTGGGTTTGAGGTGTTTCCAGCTTTACAAGTGGTTGCATCAGTGACTTCCAGTATCCATGTGTATAACAGCCTGCTGATCGGTGCCCTTTCTGTAATCTGATTTTGTTCGACTTCCTAATTGGTGCCAGTCTGGTAGGTGTGTAATGCATCTCATGATGGTCTTGATTTACTTTTCTCTGACTTATTCACAAGGCTGAGAATCTTCTTGTTGGTAGGCCGTAAAATGTTCATCTTCCATGAAATGCTTGCTTGCGTCTTTTGCTCTCTTTTTTATTGAGTAATTTATCCGATTTTCATTGTTGTGGGAGTCCTTTCGGTATTCCTTATGATAAACTATTCTTAGGTACATATCTTCTCCAGGTTTGTTCCTTATCTTTTAGCTTTTTAAAAAGTATCTTTTGAGGCTGGGTGTGGTGTAATCCCAACACTTTGGGAGGCCAGGGCAGGTGGATCTCTTGAGGTCAGGAGTTTGAGACCAGCCTGGCCAACATGGGGAAACACTGTCTCTACTAAAAATACAGAACTTAGTGGGCATGATGGCACATGCCTGTAGTCCCAGCTACTTGGGAGGCTGAGGCAGGAGAATTGCTTGAACCCAGGAGGCGGAGGTTGCGGTGAGCTGAGATCATACTACTGCACTCCAGCCTGAGACAGAGCAAGACTCTGTCTCAAAAAATAAATAAATAAATAAAGTATATATATCTATATATATACGTGTGTTTTTATTAACAGAAGGTGCCAGTTTTAATGTAGTCAAATTTATCAATTTTTTTTTATATTAGTGCTTTTTATGTCTGTCTGAGAAATCGGCAGTATTTGGGCTACAGCCAGATTGGAATGTGTTGAGAATGAATGAATGGACTACGGGGGAATGGAGAAATGTCATTGATTCCTTTTTTAAGGCATTTGCCGATGAAAGCAGGGAGGGCAGGATGGAGAGAGAGCAAGAGAAATTGGTGACCAAAGAGATACAGGAGGCCCAGGAGGGGGTGCTTTTTGTTTGCTGTGCAAGATGAGAGACCCCAGCATGTGAGTGCCATGAGAAGGCCCAGGAATGGGAAGGAAGGGGCAGCTGTGTTGGATGACGTGTGAGGGTTGGCTGGGGCCATAGGGAGCAGCAGTGCTGGTAGAAGGCACACAGCCTCCATCATGGCAGCCAGAGAGACTGCAGCCGACGTCCAGGCCTGGACTCCTTGACCTGCTTTGACTCTGGAACAGAGCTGATTCTCGTAGTGTGAAGAGGTATCTCGTTGTGGATTTAATTTGTATTTTTCTAATGACTAATGATGATGCTGAACATCTTTTCACATCTTTTCTTTTTTTTTTTTTTTTTTTTTTGGAGACAGAGTCTTGTTCTGTTGCCCAGGCTGGAGTGCAGTGGTGCCATCTCGGCTCACTGCAAGCTCCGCCTTCCAGGTTCACGCCATTCTCCTGCTTCAGTCTCCTGAGTAGCTGGGGCTACAGGTGCCCACCACCACGCCCGGCTAATTTTTTTTTTTTTTTTTGTATATTTAGTAGAGACGGGTTTCAGTGTGTCAGCCAGGATGGTCTCAATCTCCTGACCTTGTGATCCGCCCACCTCGGCCTCCCAAAGTGCTGGGATTACAGGTGTGGGCCACCACACCCGGCCGCTGAACATCTTTTTATGTGCTTTTTTGCCATTTGTACGAAATATTTGTTGAAGTCTTTCCTCAAGTCTTTGGGCCCATTTTAAAAAATTGTTTTCTCATGATTGAGTTTGCAGAGATGTTTGTATAGTTTCAGTACAGTGCTTTATCAGATATGTGTCTGTGCAAATATTTCCTCAGACTACAGCTTGTATTTTCATTGTTTTTATAGTGCCTTTTGAAAAGCAGAAATTATTAATTTTGGTGAAGCCCAGTTTATGAATGTTTTCTTTCACAGATCTTTTAGTGACGCATCTCAGAAATCTTTAACTAATTTAGATCTCAATGATTTTATCCTGTTTTCTTTTAGAAACTTGGCAGCTTTAACCTGTACATTTAGGATTATGATCTGTCTCATTAAGCTTTGCAAATTGTGTGTGGGGTATGAATGGAAATTGGAGGGTGGAATGAACGTCCAGTTGTCCAAGCATTATTTGATGAAAAAATTGCCCTTTCTCCAATGAATTACTATTGTACCTTTGTAAAAAAAAAAAAAAAAAAAAAAAATCAGTTGACCAAATATTTGTTGATCTGTTTCTGAAGACTCTCTGTTGTGTTCCATTGGTACACTTGTCTGTCTTGACACCAACATTACAGGGTCTTATTGTCTGTCTTAGTACACTCAGGCTGCATTAGCATAGCACCATAGATGGGGTGGCTTATAAACAGCAGAAATGTATTTCTCATGCTCTGGAGGTCGGGAAGCCCAAGGTCAAGGTACCAGCAGGTTCAGTGTCCTGGTGAGACTGCTTCCTGGTTCGTAGGCGGCTGTCTTTTCCCTGTGTCCTCACGCAGCAGAAGGGATGAGAGAGCTCTCTGTGCTCCCTTGTGTAAGGGCACTAATTCCATTCATGAGGCCCCACCCTCATGACCTAATCACTTGGCAAAGGCCTCAACTCCTCATACCCAATAACATCACATTGGGGATGAAGTTTCACCATATGAAGCTGGGGGGAACACAAACCTAGTGTATGATATGTGCCTTTATGATAAGTCTCAAAATCAGGTAGTATCAAGCCTCCAACTTTGTTCCTTTTCAAGGTTGTCTGGCTATTCTAGGTCTTTATTCTTACATGGATTTTAGGTCATACCAGTTTCTACAGAAAGCCTGTTAGGATTTTGATTGGGATTACATTGAACCTATAGGTCGGTTTAAGGGAGAATTGGAGAATTGAAATCTTAATAATAATGAGTCCTCCAGCCCTTGAAAATGGTATGTCTCTCCATTTATTTGCATCTGTTTTCATTTCTTTTAGCAATATTTTATACTTTTCATTGTATAAGTCTTATGTATCTTTTGTCAGAGTTATACCTATTTAAAATTTTTAAATGGCTATTATAAACAGTAAATTTAACTTAAATTTCTAATTGCTTGTTTCTAGTATTTATAAAAAGCAATTGATTTTTGTATGTTTACCTTGTATCCTGCAAGTCTCCTAAACTGAATAGCTCCAGTAGCTTTTCCTAGAGTCTGTAGGATTTTCTACATATAAAATCATTCATTCAAAGAATGACAGTTTTAGGTTGGGTGCGGTGGTTCACGCCTGTAATCCCAGCACTGTGGGAGGCCAAGGCAGGCGGATCACCTGAGGTCAGGAGTTTGAGACCAGTCTGGCCCACATGGGGAAACCCCGTCTCTACTAAAAATACAAAAAATCAGCCGGGCGTGGTGGTGAGCACCTGTAATCCCAGCTACTCGGGAGGCTGAGGCAGGAGAATTGCTTGAACCCAGGAGGCGGAGGTTGCAGTGAGCCGAGATCACACTACTGCATTCCAGCCTGGGCGACAGAGCAAGGCTCCTTGTTAAAAAAAAAAAAAAAAAAAAAAAAAAAAAAAACCAAAGACAGTTTTACTTCTTCTCTTATTTGGATGCTGTGTATTTGTTTCCCTTGCCTTCGTGCACTGGTTGGAACTTGTGTGCCAGTGTGGAATAGAAGTGGTGGCAAGTGCTGCACTGGCTTCATCCCTGGTCTTAGGGGCAGGGCTGTCAGTCCTGAGCGAGTTAGTACAGCGTGGGTGGTAGGTTCTGTAGTGGCCCTCTATCAGGTTGAGGCTGGCTTCGTCCCTGGTCTTAGGGGCAGGGCTGTCAGTCCTGAGCGAGTTAGTACAGCATGGGTTGTAGGTTCCGTAGTGGCCCTCTATCAGGTTGAGGAGATAGATTCTTATTTTAGTGATTTTTTAATCAAGAATGGATATGGGGCCAAGTGTGGTGGCTGACACCTGTAATCCCAGCACTTTGAGAGGCTGAGGTGGGAGGATCACATGGGCCCAGGAATTTGAGGCTTCAGTGAGCTCTGACTGTGCCACTGCACTCCAGCCTAGGCAACAGAGCAGAGTCTCTTTAAAAAAAAAAAAAAAGAAAGAAAGAATGGGTGTGGGATTTTGTCCCATGCTTTTTTTTTTTTTTTTTTTTTTTGGCTTCTTTGGTATTCTCTAGTGGTTTTTACAAAAATTTTTTTTAGACAAAGTCTCATTCTGTCACCCAGGCTGGAGTGCAGTGGTGCCATCTCAGCTCACTGCAACCTCTGCCTCCCAGGTTCAAGTGATTCTCATGCCTCAGCCTCCTGAGTAGCTGGGATTACAGGCATGCACCACCACCACGCCCGGCTAATGTTTGTATTTTTAGTAGAGGCAGGGTTTCACCATGTTGGCCAGGCTGGTCTCGAACTCCTGACCTCAGGTGATCCACCCACCTCGGCCTCCCAAAGTGCTGGGATTACACGCGTGAGCCACCGCGCCCATCCTCTCCAGTGTTTTTTTGTTCCCTATTTCATTGATTGTTGGATTGTTGCTGTGATTTTTTTATATTGACTTAAAGATTGTATCATAAAATTTTCATTACCTTATGCCAGCCTTAATATTTCTGAATGTAAGGTTAGTTATTTTATGTGGTTTTCTTTCCTGCAGGACCACAAGCAGACGGTGTCACTTTGCACTTGAACAAGTCATCCACTTAGGTGTAAAAGGTATTATTTTTATAGAATGATAGTGTTACATCTTCACAGAATATTTTTATAGGCTTCATGTAAAATTTTGTGTAAAATAGTCTCTTCAGTCATAATATTAGAAGTAAAACTTTGTTATATTCATGTTTTTAATTTTCTATCAAGTTTTAGTGTTTTCTTACTATTTCAACTTAGTAACTAATAATAGCATGCTTAAATAAGTGAAAGTACATTTATCTTGCTCACTTTCCCTTCATAAATGTAATTCATTTTTGTTTTTACACATGGGCAAGTAAATGGCTTTGTTGTGAGGAATATGCAGTACTAATAATGCTGTAATTTAGAAACAGTATAACAGGCAGGTTAAGAAAGGAAGGGAATAGAATACTAATTACTTTAGGGTCAGCCATAAACAACCTCTATTAATTTTTTTTAGCTTTTTAGTTATACCTATGCTCTTACCATTTTTTGTTTTAAAAGTGTTGTTTCCAGAAGAAATTATTTTACAGTCTCCACAAGTGACGGGAAATTGGAACCATGCACAAGACACCAAAAGCAGTGGAGAGTCCACCAGCAAAAAGGTAGTGCTCAGCAACGTGGTTGTCTCTACACAGGGGGTGGCTCAGCGACGTGGCTATCTCTACATAGGGGGTGGCTCAGCGGCGTGACTGTCTGCACAGGGGGTGGGCGTTTCCTTCTTGGAGTATTAGCGCTCAGTTGACTGGAGTATTAGAGCAGTGTGGTTCACAAGTAACTCAAAATTGCAGTTAAAGTGAACTAAAATATTCAAAAATAGATTTAGTGTAAAGTTTATATGCAAGGGCTAAGATGCAGGGCTAAGATGGCTACAATATGTTAAATAGGGGAAGCAAAGTACAGATGTTTATATGACCTTAGAGCTGGGTTTTTTCTTTTTCTTTTTTCTTTTCTTTCTTTCTTTTTTTTTGAAACAGAATCTCGCTCTGTCACCCAGGCTGGAGTGCAGTGGTGCAATCTTGGCTCACTGCAACCTCCGCCTCCCGGATTCAAGTGATTCTCCTGCCTCAGTCTCCAGAGTAGCTGGGACTACGGTCGTGTGCCACCACACCCAGCTAATTTTTGTATTTTTAGTAGAGACAGGGTTTCACTGTATTGGTCAGGCTGGTCTCAATCTTCTGATCTTGTGATCCACCCTCCTTGGCCTCCCAAAGTGCTAGAATTACAGGCGTGAGCCACCACACCTGGCCTTAGAGTTTTATTTTTAAATTATATGGTTTATGTGTACACTTAGGTACATTTATGTGATTGTGTATGCATGGAAAATGTCTGGAAGGATACACACCCCGCAAATTGTTAACATTTGCAAACTTTGTGAATGTTGCAAAGATATTTTATAAAAACTTCTAGGCCGGTCACAGTGGCTCACGCCTGTAATCCCAGCACTTTGGGAGGCCGAGGTGGACAGATCATGAGATCAGGAGTTCAAGACCAGCCGAGGCGGGCAGATCATAAGATCAGGAGTTCAAGACCAGCCTGGCCAAGATGGTGAAGCCCCATCTCTACTAAAAATCCAAAAAATTAGCCAGGCGTGATGGTGTACACCTGTAATCCCAGCTACTCGGGAGGCTGAGGCAGGAGGATCACTTGAACCCAGGAGGCAGAGGTTGCAGTGAGCCAAGATTCAGCCACTACACTCCAGCCTGGGCAACAAGAGCGAAACTCCATCTCAAAAAAAAAAAAAAAAAGCTTCTATAATCCAGTCACTCCATAAATAGTAATATAGTGCCCGTTACATGCCAGGTATTGTCCTGGGCTCTCAGTATATTTTTGTGAATACGATAGAAGTGGTTTTATTTATCTTCGTGTTTCTAGTAACAAGAAAATTATCTATGTCATGGTGGAGCTTACAACTTATTTTGTACTATTCAAATTTGGTTTTATGAGCATGTTTTCAATGTATAACATGAATTTTTAAATTATATCTAATACTCAAAAATGCTTACCATTTTATAGTTCCTCCCCCAAAATGCAAAAATGATAGGTTTAGAATGCCTACACAGTCATGGAAAATATGACAAATGAAGCAGCAAGAGGTTATCCTTGAAAGTCATCTGTGGCGTATTTCATAGTTGATCTCTTTTTTGTTCTGCAAATAGAAAAGAGTCTTCCTTGGACAGTGCTTTTCTTCTCCGTCATCACCTCATTACTGGTTCATTCTACTGCCTGATTCTCAGGGAGAGTCTGTGGTACAGCTGGCGTGTGAGATCGGGGAGGTGTTACTATTTAGGTGGGCACATTCCTAATTGACTGTAGATTTTAAAATGTGAAACATTATCTTCTTACGGATTAACTAGATTGAAAATAAGCTCAAGAATATTTCATATGTCAACCAAGATAGAATTTCAGGGACCAGATTTATCTTCCTTCCTGAAACAATAAAAAACCAGACAAACTATATGGAACAACAATTTCAGACATTAACATCAGCTACCATAGGACAGGGATTCCTGAGAGAGGAAACAAATGAGGTGACTTCATGGTTTTCCCAACTCACAGCCTTCCAAGAGTGTCTAGGCCAGAGAGCACCAAGGGGGAGCCCAGGCGGAGCCCGGTGACCTGTCTGAGTACAGAGACAGCGTTTGGAAGGGTGGGGAGGACAAGGGGGATAAAGCTGACGGAGTAGAGGGCTGGGGAGAGCGCAGGGGACAGAGAGCATCTGGGGACCTACAGAGATTCCTTCTTGAGTTTTCAGCTGAGCATGATCAGTGCATGATGTGAGTAAAATACCCAGGCCTGGAAAAGAACCAGCTGGAAAGAGCAGCAAGAACAATCCTTAAAGTTGACACAGTGCCAGAAATAGCTGTGCCCACAGCCAGAGAAGAAAAACCTAGTAATTCACATGTAGAATCCATGGGAGGGTGTTGTCTCAAGAGTGTAGAAAGTCCAGCCCTTGACTGAAGGCTGCTCCGGCCCAGACTGACAAAGTATGATAGCCTCAAAAGAAGCAAGCTATTCCCAAATAATTAGATTACATCCCAGAACAAAGTTTAAGAATATTTATAGGAATATAAAATTATCCAGCACCCAGCAAGGTATAAAATGGACACTGACATCTGGTTACAAAATGAAAAAGTGAAAAACGTAACCCAAAAGGAGAAAATTTAGTCAATTGGAACCAACCCCCCCCCCCCACGAAATAACATGGTGGAATTAGCAGACAAGGACATTAAAACGGTTATAAATATGTTCCATGTGTTCAAGAAAGTAGAAGACATGAGCAGGTTAAGTGGAGACACAAAAGATACATAAAAGAATTTTCTAGGAATGAAAAATTCAATGCCTAAAATGAAAAATATATTGGACAGAATTATCAGCAGACTAGACAATGCAGAAGGAAAAATTAGTGAACTTGAAGACAGAGCAATAGAAACTATCTAACATGGAACAGAGGTGGAGGCTGCAGTGAGCTGAGATCGCACCACTGCACTCCAGCCTGGGCAATAGAATACAGCAAGACTCCGTCCCAGAAAAATATTAGCTGGGTGTAGTGGCATGTGCCTGTAGACCTAGCTACTCAGGAGGCTGAGGCAGGAGAATCGCTTGAAACCAGGAGATGGAGATTGCAGTGAGCCGAGATCATGCCACTGCGCTCCAGCCTGGGCGACAGAGCAAGACTCTGTCTCAAAAAATACATATGTATATCCACATATATATATTTTATATATATACATATATATTTATAAATATACATATTTTTATATATACACATATATATTTTATATACACATATTTTTATATGTATACATATATGTATATATGTATATGACACATGTATATGAGACCAAGAGGGTTCATCCCAGGAATGGCTTAACATTCCAAAAATCAATGTGTAATATACCATATTAACAAACTGAAAAGGAAAAACCATATAATCATGGCAGTAGACTTGGAAAAAGCATCTGACAAAATCCAGCATCCATTCCTGATCAAAATTCAGCAAACTAGAAATAAAAGGAAATTTCTTTTACCTACAAAAACCTACTTAGTGATAACTAAATGTTCTTTGCTTGTAAGATCAGGATCAGGGTACGTTTACTCAGCATTTCTGCCCAGCATTGTGCATTGTAGACAGGCAATGAAGCAGAAAGAACAGGCATCCACATCCTGTAGAAAGTCTGATGGAGGCCGGGTGTGGTGACTCATGCCAGTAATCCCAGCACTTTGGGAAGCTGAGATGGGAAAATCACTGAGAACAGCCTGGGCAACATCCAAGACCCTGTCTCTTTTTTAAAAAAGTTTAAAAATTAGCAGAGTGTGGTGGCACGCACCTATAATCCCAGCTACTCAGGAGGCTGAGGCAGGAGGATCCCTTGAGCCTGGGAGGTCGAGGCTGCAGTGAGCTGTGATTGTACCACTGCACTCCAGCCTGAGTGATAAAGTGAAACCCTGTCTCAAAAAAAAAAAAAATAGAAAAGAAAAAAAATCTGATGGAATCTAAAATGAAGCTGTTAGAACTAATAAGTGATTTTGCAAGATACAAGATCAGTGTAGAAAAATAAGTTGTATATATATTTCCAGTAAACACTCAGAAATTGTTTTTTGGTTTTTCATTTGTTTGTTTAGAGACAGAGTCTCGCTCTGTTGCCCAGGCTGGAGTGCAGTGGCGGATCTCGGCTCACTGCAACCTCCGCCTCCCAGATGCAAGCAGTTCTCCTGCCTCTGCCTCCTGGGTGGCTGGGATTATAGGTGCATGCCACCACACCCTGCTAATTTTTGTATTTTTAGTAGAGATGAGGTTTCACCATGTTGATCAGGCTGGTCTCGAACTCCTGACCTCATGATCCGCCCGCCTCAGCCTCCCAAAGTGCTGGGATTACAGGCGTGAGCCACCACGCCAGGCCTGAATTTTTTTTTTTTTTAAGTAGCACCTAAGTGTTTTAAACATTAGAGATACATCTGACAAAAGATGGGCAACAAAAGACATAAATAAATGGAGAGAGATACTATTTGTATCTCTTGGGTCGGAAGATTCCATATTATCAAGTTGCCTGTTTTACCTAAAATGATGTGTAAATGTAGGACACATGCAAAAACATGAACCTGGATCCATACCTCACAGCATAGACAAAAACTAACTTACTCTGTGGTTTATAGCCATAAATGTAAAGCCTAAAACTATACATCTAGAAAACAGCATAGAAGAACATTTGCACGTCCTTTGTTTGGGCAAGGATTTTTTTTATGTGACGCTAAGAGCATGACTTACAGAGAAATTGATAAATTAGACTTCAGTGAAATTAAATATTTTGCTGCTGAAAAGACACTGTTAGACAGTAAGGCACAATGGCATACACTTTTAGTCCCAGTGACCCAGGAGACTGAGGCTGGAGGATCTCTTGAGCCCAGGAGTTCCAGGCTAGCCTGGGCAGCATAGAAAAACTGTCTCAAAAAAAACAAAGAAAAAAAAAAGACACTGGTAAGACAATGAAAAGTGACAGACTAGAGAAAATATTTGCAAATCACATCTGATCAAGAACTCATATTCGGAAAACATATTAAAGTACTCTACAAAACTGCCTAAGAGCTCAATTTTTTATAATGGATCAAACACTTGAACACTTTACCAAAGAATACATACAGATGGTAATAAACACATGAAAGATGTTCAACGTCATTAGTTGTTAGGGAAACACAAGTTAAACCACAATGAGGTACCACTGAACACCTACTAGAATGGCCAGAAATTGAGTTGGGCCGTCTGCGAGTTGGTGAGCACGTGGGGCCGCTGGCACGTACCCTGCCGTGGGAATGGGGAGTGGCACACCACTGTGCAAAAGGTGTTTTTAAGAAGCTAGTCGCGCACCTGCCATACAACCCAGCCATTTCTCTCTAGGCGTGTGCCCCAGAGAGATGAAGACATAAGGCCACGTGAGGACCCATACACAAAGTTCACAGCAGCTGGGTTTTTAATCACCAAAAACGAAACAACCCAGTGTCCATGAGCAGGTGAATGGATAAGCAAGTTGCATTGTGTTTGTACAATGGAACGTGACTCAGCAATACAAGGAGCAAACTGTTGACATGCAACAATACAGGTGGCTCTCTGATGAATCACACTGTGTGCGTGTATATGAAGTATGAAGTTCGAGAGCACGTGAGCCACCCGGTGCCACTGGAGGGGCTGCAGCACAAGGCGGCTCTGGGGACTGACGGGTCTATTTGTCATCTCGATTGTGCTGATGGTTTTATGGGTATGTGCACATGTCAGACTTGTCAAGTCACACACTTTAAATATGTGCAACTTATTGTATGTCAGTCACACTCTGCAAAACACAATGGTTGTGGGAGGAGGATATAGGCATAACCTTCTAGACCATGGGTGTCCAATCTTTTGGCTTCCCTGGGCCACGTTGGAAGAAGAATTGTCTTGGGCCACACATAAAATTCACTAACACTAATCATAGCTGATGCGCTGAAAAAAATCACAAAAAAATCTCATAGTGTTTTTAGAAGTTTACGAATTTGTGTTGGGTTGCATTCAGAGCCATCCTAGGCTGTATGTAGTCCATAGGCCGCTGGTTGGACAAGCCTGTTTTAGACTAAAACTTAGCAATGTGTGTAAATTTTTTAATGTGAACCTTTTTTTTTTTTTGCGACAGAGTCTTCCTCTGTCCTAACTGCAGCGCAGTGTGGCAGTCATGGCTCACTGCAGCCTTGGCCTCCTGGACTCCAGCAGTCCTTCCACCTCGGCCTCCTGCAGTGCTCAGATGATAGGTGTGAACCACTACCCCTGGCCCCAGAACTTTTGATTTTATAGATCCCAGAATCTATCCTATGAAAGTAATGAAGTTATTTAACAAAAAATTACAGATTGTAATGAAAATCCCACTGGTTCAGGACAAATACCACTTACATAGGAACATACACAAAACCAATTCTTGTGTAGGATCCTTTTTTTTTTTTTTTTTTTTGAGACAGAGTCTCACTCTGTCGCCAGGCTGGAGTGCAGTGGCACGATCTTGGCTCAATGCAACCTCCGCCTCCCAGGTTCAAGCTATTCTCCTGCCTCAGCCTCCCGAGTAGTTGGTGGCACCACGGCCAGCTAACTTTTCTATTTTTAGTAAAGACAGGGTTTCACCATGTTGGCCAGGATGGTCTCGATCTCTGGACCTTGTGATCTGCCCGCCTCAGCCTCCCAAAGTGCTGGGATTATAGGCGTGAGCCACTGCACACAGCCTTTTTTTTTTTTTTTTTTTATGAGTTGGGGGGTCTCCATCACCCAGGCTGGAGTTGGTCATGCAATCTCCACTCACTGCAGCCCCGCCTCCTGGGCTCAAGTGATCCTCCCAAGCCTGCCAAGTAGCTGGGACCACAGGTGAGCACCACCGTGCCTGGCTAATTTTTTTTTGTGTGTGTGTTTTTGCTAGAAACAGGGTTTCACCATGTTGCCCAGGCTAGTCTTGAACTACTGGGCTCAAGTGATCCACCTGTCTTGGCCTCCCACAGTGGTGGGATGACAAGCATGAGCCCCATGCCCAGCCTGGTGCAGGATCTTGCCTGACGTCAACAGGCAGCACTGGCACTTTGCACACTCTCCAGGCCCGTGAGACCCAGAGCCCTGGGCTGTACCCTTGACCGTCCTCTGCAGGTTCCCCCACTGTCCAGCCTGGAAAGCAGGTAGGATGTACCAAGGGAAGATGATATTAATAAAATAAAATTTAGTCCTGTGCTTTGGTTTCATCACAAATTTTAGTTTATTTCTAAAGCAAGTTCAAAGAAAAAAAGCATAAACCTTTTTAGCAGTTTTTTATCTGATAGTTTGTTTTTTCTTTATTTTTCAAAGGGTCTGACTCGTGATCCATCCAAAGAGCTGTTAAATAAATATAATAAGTAGAGCACTAGATGTTTATGTTTGCTCTTTCAACCAAGCCAGTGTAAACACTGAGCTGTTTTTTAAAAACATTTTTCTGCCTGATAATTTCTAGAATAGGAAAACAATGATGGACCAAGCTGAGCATGGAACAAAGGAGAGGCGTGTTGGTGACAAGGACCTGCTGGCGCTGGCGCCCTTTACTGCAGAGATGAGCGATTGGGGTATGTGCTCGTGAGGGGCAAGGAGAAGAGCAACTCCGAGACTCTCACCTGGAAAACAGGGACTTTGAGGAGTGGGCTCTCATGCGGAAGGAAGAACAGTCGGGGGGCGTGTGGCCTGTGACAGGCGGCTGCCGTCTCCACCTTGACTGGAGACTTGGTGTTTTAGGTTAGATACTCTAAGAAGACTTTTAGATTCTGGGTTGTTTTTTCCAGGTACTCTTTGCAGATGTGGACATTTTTAAATCCAGTCTCTAATATTTGAGTGGGATCTCTAAAGCCGCAGAATCGGTTGACAGCCTGTCATTTTCCTCTCAGAAGCTGCATTCATTCTCCTGACCCTCTTTAACAAAGCACAGACAGGTTGAGTGCAGGGCTCACACCTGTCATCCTAACACTTTTGGGAAGCCGAGGTGGGTAGATCACATGAGCTCAGGAGTTCGAGACCAACCTGGACAACATGGCAAAACCCTGTCTCTATACAAAAAAAAAAAAAAAAACAAAAATTAGCCAGGTGTGGTGGTGGGCGCCTGTGGTCCCAGCTACCCAGGACGCTGACGTGGGAGGATCGCTTGAGCTCAGGAGATGGAGGTTACAGTGAGCTGAGATTGTGCCACTGTACTCCAACCTGGGTGACAGAGCCAGACCCTGTCTCAAAAAAGAAAAAAAACATACAGACAGATTATTAAAGGGAATGCCCTGTGTGCATCTTACCCATGGTCACACTGAAGAGCTGCTCCCTGTCTGTGACTCTGATTTAGCCTTTGCACAGACGTGCTGACGCCTGACCTAGGTGAGGACGTATCCACAGCTGTTGAGAGCTGCTTGCATCTAACTGAAACTTTCTCCGCTTTGAATACAGTAAATGAAATTCAGACCCCTAAAGCAAGAAAGATGGAGTTTTTCAATCCAGTGCTAAATGAAAATCAGAAGTTAGCAGTTAAAAGGATTCTCAGTGGTGACTGCCGTCCCCTCCCGTATATTCTCTTTGGACCTCCTGGGACTGGAAAGACAGTGACAATAATAGAGGCTGTTTTACAGGTAAGGACAGCGGCGCCACAGGTGCTATGGCTCTGTGCTGCTGTTCACGTGTCGTCCGTGTCTTCAGGAAGTGTGAGTTTAGATTGTAGAATTGGACAGTTGGAAAGAGCTTGAGAAATACCAGTTATTTCATAATGTTAAATCTGTTTTTGTGGATATGTATGGATTTAAAAGCTTATTTCATAGGTTTAGAAGCAAACTCATTTTTAGCCTAGTAAACTATTTTATTTGAATCATGAAATTTTGCCGCAGAAAGAAGTTACTCTTACAGTAGCTACAGCCACCATTCTGCAGAAGTTTTAGATATCTTCATTTGTAATTGAAGTTAAGTTTATGAAAATATTGTCTACAGATGCTTTTTGACTTTTGATGGGGTTACAACCCAATAAACCCATTGTAATGGGATTTGGGAGGCCTGTTTCAGGTTCATCAAGGCATGATCCCTTGTAAGGTGAGGAGCAGACTGACTGGGGATGGCCTTCACACCATCATAAAGTCAAGAAAGCGTTAAGTCAAACCATCATAAGCCGAAGACCATCTACATTTAGTGTCATTCAGGATTCAAATTAGCAAACAGGTGTTGAGTGCAGAATTGTACCACACGCCAGATGTGTGCAGATGAATCTGACTCTGTTTCTGCCCTGAAAGGTGGTTTAGAATCTTAGAGAGTGCAGAGAACCTTCCTACCTAACCCACGCCTTGGCAGCAGTGTGATGAGGCAGAGTCGTGGCCCAGGTCTCAGTGTGTTGGGGGCTGGCATCTGAGCCCACACAGCTGAGTCCCTGCACCCGAATGTGCGTGTTGAGGTTAGACTCCTGGTTTCCACCTTGCGGTGTGGATGTTGAGCCTTGGTCTCTTGTGTGTCTTTGATGAAGGTACACTTTGCCTTGCCGGACAGTCGGATTTTAGTCTGTGCGCCCTCCAACAGTGCTGCTGACCTCGTGTGTCTGCGGCTGCACGAGAGCAAGGTGCTACGGCCGGCCGCCATGGTCCGGGTGAACGCCACCTGCAGGCTTGAGGAGGTGAGCCCTTGGTGCAAGCAGCAGGGGGCACCAGAACCCCTCCCTGGAACGTGGGAAACTCCCTGGAGCTTGGGAAACTCCCTGGAGCGTGGGAAACTCCCTGGAACGTGGGAAATGCCAAGTGGGCAGGGGTAGGACGGTGGGCAGAGAGGCGCCGCAGAAGGCTGTGTTTGAGAAATGGCTCTGCCATGGCCCTCCCTCACCACTGAATGGTGGAGCTTGATTGCTGAATATTTCAGCAATTATCAGACCTATTGTGTGAGTTATCAGACCTATTGTGGGCATTCGTAGCATTGTAAAATTATCACATTCCTCTTTTATTTAATCCCCAAACGTCTTGTTACTTTTTAAGTAGTTTTGTTTTGTTGGTTTGGTGTTTTTTTTTGTTTTGTTTTGTTTTTGTTTTGTTTTGTTTTTTTTGAGACAGAGTCTCGCTCTGTTGCCCAGAATGGGGTACAGTGGTGCGATCTCGGCTCACTGCAAGCTCCGCCTCCTGGGTTCACGCCATTCTCTGGCCTCAGCCTCCCAAGTAGCTGGGACTACAGGCACCCGCCACTGCGCCCGGCTAATTTTTTGTATTTTTAGTAGAGGTGGGGTTTCACCGTGTTAGCCAGGATGGTCTCGATCTCCTGACCTCGTGATCCGCCCACCTTGGCCTCCCAAAGTGCTGGGATTACAGGCGTGAGCCACTGTGCCTGGCCTGGTTTGGTTTGAAGTATCCCTTTAAGTGCTGGTTTGGTTATAGAGTGAAGTATTGCTTTTGTTTGTTTGTTTGTTTGAGACGGAGTTTTTGCTCTTGTTGCCCAGGCTGGAGTGCAGTGGTGTGATCTCGGCTAACTGCAACCTCCGCCTCCTGGGTTCAAGCAATTCTCCTGCCTCAGCCTCCCAAGTACCTAGGATTACAGGTGTGCACCACCACATCTAGCAAATTTTGTATTTTTAGTAGAGACGGGGTTTCACCATGTTGGTCAGGCTGGTCACAAACTCCTGACCTCAAGTGATCCACCCGCCTCTGCCTCCCAAAGTGCTGAGATTACAGGCTTCAGCCACTATGCCCAGCCTGAAATATTACATTTTAAAAAGACATGGAAAATAGCTGGGTGTGGTGGCACGCGTCTGTAATCCCAGCTACTCGGGAGGCTGAAGCAGGAGAATCGCTTGAACCTGGGAGGAGAGGTTGCAGTGAGCCGAGATTGCACCATTGCACTCCAACCTGGGTGATAGAGCAAGAGCAAGACTCCGTCTCTAAATAAACAAACAAACAAACTGAATAGAAAATGTACAGAGTTGTTTTGGGGAAGGATCTGCAGGATTATGTGTTATATTTGTGACTCTAGAGTTGATAAAACATGGACTGAATTGATAAGGAAGTATGAAATATTTTGAGGAAAAAACCTTAAATCATGACTTAGACGTAACTAAGAAGTGGTACCAGAGCGAGGTTCCCTTTTGGAATTCTTTTTGCCCTGGTGATTCCGTCCAGTTTATAGAAGTGCTTAGTAATTGGAGGAGTAAAATAACTCTACGCCTCCTTGCCCCCAGATAGTTATCGATGCCGTCAAACCGTATTGCAGAGACGGAGAGGACATCTGGAAAGCCTCACGCTTCCGGATAATCATCACCACATGCAGCAGCTCGGGGCTGTTTTACCAAATAGGAGTGAGGTGAGCCCAGGCATGGAGTGCGGCGTGGGACCTCCCAGGGCAGAGGTCGGTGTTCTCTCCTAGCTTCTGTCTGAGGGGCGGATGACCCAGAGACTCAGTGCTCGGGGAGGGAGGCAGGGCAGTGAGCGAGAAAAGCTGGTTGGCGAGGCCCGTGCCTGAATGGAGCTGGGGAGGCCGAGACCCCAAGGACCCAAAGGAGCCAGCAGTGGGATGGGCAGGCGGATGGACTGGCCCGTGCAGAGGCCCCGCGGTTGGAGAGCACTGAGGTCTCCCCAAAGGAGACTGTAGAGCCAGAGCCTCGTGAGCAGGAACAGCCTGAAAGAGGTGGCGATGGGGAGGCCTGGTGGGCTGTGAAGGGGCCTTTGGACTGACCTCTGGTGAGCTGGGAAGCCAGTGAAGGGCTTCTGAGCAGGAGAGTGGGTCTCTTGGAGTGGGCGTGGGGAGGCAGGCTGCCTAGGAAACGGCTGGGCTCTGTAAGGTCAGACCCTGGGGGGCCATTTGTGCCCCTGGCGCTGGGGGCTCTTCAGGGGATACAGGCGGAGGAGATGGATTGCGGGGTGCCGGCTGTCATAGGGCCTCCCCTGGGGGCTGGAAGGAAGAGCTTCGAGCCCAGGGAGGCTGAGCGAGGACCAAGGCACTCTCAGACCCCAGTGCAGGGGGGCGGGGTCAGGTAGGCAGCAGGCAGCTCCCTCTCAGTGAGTAGAGCCAGACAGTGTCGGGGGCACAGGCTGAGGGTGAGAAAGGGAGAAGCCAGGGCCTCTGAGGTTAGCCCCCCCCCACCCCGTCCTCCCTGACGGCCTGGAGACAGGTCGCCCCGGACGGTGTCCAGCATCACAGTGGCCATCAGGGTGACCACAGAAGGTGGTCTGTCAGCTCCACATGGAGCAAAGGCACAGCCAGCCACGCCTATCACAACGTGTCACGAATGGTTTCATCGGCGCATTTAACTCTCTCACATACATGATGTCCTTTCATCAAGAAGTTAGTAAAACATGATTGATGAGACACTTTACATTTTTTTTGGTTCAAGTCTTCAAAATCCACCATGTATTTTACACGTAGAGCATGTCACGTTTCAGACTAGCCACTGTGCGGTGCCCAAGAGCCGTGTGTGGCTACTGGATTGGACAGCACGGATCTGAACAAGAGAGGGGTTTTTTTTGTTAATGTGTGTTGATGAGTCAAAGGTCAAGAGCCGAAGAGCCGGTCCTCACTGGGGTGCAGAGGGCTCTGTGGGGGTGGGGCGGGCACTGCATGGACCCTGCACCCTGGAGCTGATGTTCAGGTAGTGGGAGGAGGTGACCAGCTAGGGCAAGCCGCTCTCTCAGAGACGCTCTGTGCAGAAGCAGGGAGGGTGTTGCAGCCCAGCTGCAGAGGCCCCACAGGGTTAGTTGGCCACTGGGGGCAGCTGGAGCGGGGAGAGGCACTTCAAAGGGCAAAGAAGTAGCAATGTCATCTGGCAAAAGTGACATTAAATAACTGCAATTAATACAGAATTGAAACCTAAATGCTTACATTCTAGGAAAGATACGTAATGTTAATTTTTTTCAACAGAAATGGGGGACATGAGATGGGGAAATGGCAGTGTGCTGATTTCCACATCTTTCACTGGGAGGGGTTCACGGTGTCACTTGTGAAATCCGTGTCTTGAGAGTTACACATTGAGACCTGAAGTGAAAGGTGTCAGCTGACTGTGAGTGGATGCAGGACATGTTGGGCCCAGCACTGCTGTAAGCAGGAGCCCGCCCCCACACAGGTCTGACCACAGGGTCTCACCCCACAGTGGGACACCTGAGGCTCAGAGGTGATGGATTTGCCCAGTGTCTAGGGTTGGAGAGGGGAGATCCTGGAATCAGCAGTGAGAAGGGTGAACGTGGGCTCGGCAGTGAGAAGAGTGTGGGCCCAAGGTGCGTCCTGTTGAGCGTTGGCGTGGCTCCGGACACTCTCTCTGCCCCATACCTGCTTCCTCAGGCGTCAGGACATGTTTCTGCCCCAACAGCATTTCCCCACTGAGGCCTCCTGACCACAGAGCAGAAGCTGCTGGGGTGGGTGAGCCAGGGAAGCCAGGGCGCCTGTTCCTCAGCTCATGGCCCCAGGTGGGGTGGCCCCTCTGCACTCTAGAAACAGATCATGTGCGGAGCGAGCTCCTGCTCTCCACTCAGTCCCACAGCCTTCCCATGCAAGAGCTCCGCAGCTTCTCCTGACGACTCCTTCCCGCAAAATTCCCACCCCGTCCATCAGCAATGCTGTGGACTCTCTGCCCCACACCTCCCTTGTCACACGGAGAAGGAGGAGCCGGACAGGCGCCCGCCAGGAGGGCTGCTCTGTAGCTGGGAACCTCACTGAGTTTGCAGCAGGGGCCAGAATTGTGGGGAGCCATTCTAGAGACCCCATTTTCTTTTTTTTTTGAGATGGAGTCTCGCTCTGTCGCCCAGGCTGGAGTGCAGTGGCGTATCTCAGCTGACTGCAAGCTCCGCCTCCCAGGTTCACGCCATTCTCCTGCCTCAGCCTCCCGAGTAGCTGGGACTACAGGTGCCCGCCACCACGCCCGGCTAAATTTTTTTGCATTTTTAGTAGAGACAGGGTTTCACCATGTTAGCCAGGATGGTCTCGATCTCCTGACCTCATGGTCCACCCGTCTCGGCCTCCCAAAGTGCTAAGATTACAGGCGTGAGCCACCGCGCCCGGCCAACCCCATTTTCTTAATGGTGCCGCAGATTGGGAAGTGGCTCCCAGGGCCTCAGCCTATTGGCATGCAGGCCGGGCAGTGCCCAGCTGAGAGTGGCTCACAAGGATGAGTCAAGAGGAAATGAGCGCATGGCAGGAGAGGCCGCCATCTGTGGCCGCCTGCACGGCCAGGCCTGTTCTCAGCGCTTTACCGCGGCCAATTCAGCTGCTCTCACCTCAGCCGCCTCCTGAGAGACACGTGGGAGGTGGAGGCTCAGAGAGGGGAAGTCGGGACTCAAGCCTGGGCATTTTGATAATCACAGGAGTGAGACGCAGGTGGAGAGCAGGCCAGGAGCCTGCGGCGCTTCTCCTGTGAGCTGCCCCCAGGAGGCGCTCGTGTGTTGCCCGTCGCCCCCACCCCTTCTTCCCTCCACATCTCTAGAAATACAGACACTGCGTGCAGAGCACCGGGTGCTGATGTGGGTTAGCAGGCACCTCCTGATACCTGTGGCCTGTCCTCCCTCCAGCCGGGTGACACCCAGACCCCCAGCTCCTGCACACCCCTGGGCAACCCCGCTGTGCCCCCGGGGTGCTGAGCGTGGCTTTGCCAGTGTGTCAGAGGCATCAATTGCTAAAACAATTAGGCAGAAATTACCATTTAGAACATCTTTGCTCTAGAGTTGGGCACTTCACTCACGTGTTTGTGGACGAGGCCGGGCAGGCAAGTGAGCCGGAATGCCTCATTCCTCTGGGGCTGTTGTCGGACATCAGTGGCCAGGTAAGTCCCGACTACTGTGTGTGCTGCTTCCTCCTCACCCCGTTCTCCTGAGGGGATGGGGGCTGCGGTCCTGCTGGGAACAGTCACAGCCGTACAGGGGTCAGGTGGGAAGTGCGAGGGACCCCGAGGTGCTGGGGCCATGGGTCTCTAGTGTACTTTATTCCTGTTGGACTAGAAGTGAATGTCTTGACTCATTTACTTGTAAAACGGAGGTAAGAGCCATTCTAGCTATTGGGGATGCAGCGGTGAAGTCACGAATGTGGTCCCTGCTCTGGGTGAGCCGGCTGTTCAGTGCCTGGAGGGGCGGACAGGGCTAGTGCTCCTGCATCTGACCCACTTGCCCCTCGGGCTGCCCCGGCCTCCAGCTCTGTGCATCCTCTGTCCTCTGCTCCCACCTGCTTCCTCCCCGGGTGCTTCTGGTGGTGGCGTGGGCGTCACCTTGAACTCCCGTGATTCCCTCACTGTGGCTCATCCAGTGTCCAGCGCGGGACGTTTCAGGCTCCTCCTTGGCGCCCATCCTAGATGTCTGTCCCAGTCACCAGGCACTGTGGGGCGGAGCATGAAGGTGGCGCCTAAGGAGGGAGCAGGGACTGGTCCAGGCAGAGCAGTGGCGTAGGGCGGCCTCACCAGGTCAAGGCAACCATGGACAAGAGGGAAGGGGCAGGTGGGATGGCGGCCAGGGCCAGCCACGCAGAAGCTTCCAGAAGATAGACAGCATCCTTGGGGCTCTTACCACTTTGAGAGATTCGCAGAAGAGAAAACCAGGCTGCAGAAGCCGGGCAGATGGCAGGACTTCAGGGGCATGCGGGGAGAGATGGCTCCAAGCCCTGTCAGCATCCCCTGGTCTCCCAGTTCCTCCCGTCGTCCCCTGCAGCCAGAGCGAGCATGGGGCCGTCGTGCGCGCAGCCCCATTCCCACCTGAGCCCGTAGGAGTGGCAGCGGCACCCTCCCTGCGTGAGCTGAGACGGGCCCTCTGTGTGCAGATCGTGCTAGCAGGAGACCCCATGCAGCTCGGCCCAGTCATTAAGTCCAGACTCGCCATGGCCTATGGGCTGAACGTGTCCTTGTTGGAACGGCTGATGTCTCGACCCGCGTACCAGAGGGACGAAAATGCTTTCGGTGCTTGCGGCGCACATAACCCGCTGTTGGTGAGTCACAGACGCCAGCACGTTCCGGTCCCCAGCTAAGCAGACACAGGCTCCGGGGCAGTCAAGCAGCTCACCCTTCTGTCCACCTGAGTCATCTCCATCCATGGGCAGAGTGCAGGGGAGCACCCACCACAGCACCTCCCCTGTCAGCAGAAACTGCAGCCTGGTGCTGATGGCTGAGACTCTGGGGTCAGATACAGTAAGATAAGTTAAAATCTGTGTTACTCTGTTAATGTAAGAAAAGCAGGAAGTAACTTTTGTGACTTAAAAAGCCTGCCCTAGACTGACTGCAGGCAGTGTCTCCTCAGTGGTCTCCAACCCCGAGGTCCCACTGAAGTGCAGGTTCTGGGCTCTCAGCCAACCTTGTACCAAATTCTGAGGGATGGGCTTTGGGATTTGCATCTTTGGAGCCCCCAGCACACTGAGCTTGGGCCTCCAGGGCCCGTCATTAAACAGTGAACCAAGTAGCCTCAGTTTGTGAGCCCCTGTAGCCCACAGAAGAACAGTCTCCGTCTGATTCCCATGGCCAGTATTAACATCAACAGAAAATGAGGGGCAGTTACCATGGGCAGACTTTCAGGGAAAAGGACTGGACCCCATTTTTGGTTGTCAAGTGTAGGGAGCAGGTGGGGGTCTTCAGGCCAAGGAGGGCCTCATGAGGGACCACCCGAAAGACAGGTACCGGCTGTGCCAGGAGGCCATGAAACTGCCCCCGGGAAGACGGCGGGCCGCGAGCTGCTGGGCCCAGAGGGCGCCTGAGAGCTCTGCTGCCCCCCAGAGGTTTGCCTCATCCTCCAGTGCCGCTGTGCACCTGCACCCGCTAGCTGCTTTGCTGGAGGTGTGGGTGCAGGTGACGTGGCCGCAGCAGGAGAGACCAGCACGCTGCCATCACCACCGTCCCCACCACACAGCCTTCAGGGCAGGTGCATGCGGCACATGGCCACAGGTACAGAAAGACCCTGCCGCACGGGAGGTGAAGGCCTTGTCCTGTGCGGGGCCTGGGCAGTGTCCAGCACCCTCCAACCAGAGCGGCTGCCACAGTGACCCCAGGAGGCTGCATGCTTCCTTCCTCTTCCCCAGCAGCTGCCCATGTCGAGCTAAGGCAGAGGTGCCGTGACTCTAGGTCGCATTTGGAGTTTGGAGTAGCACGTTGAAGGCTGGACACACTAAGGCAGAGGTGCTGTGACTCTAGATCACATTTGGAATTTGGAGTAGCACGTTGAAGGCTGGACACACTAAGGCAGAGGTGCCGTGACTCTAGATCGTATTTGGAGTTTGGAGTAGCACGTTGAAGGCTGGACACATTCTAGTTAGGCTTGACAGAGTCCGGAGGACTCATGGGGCCAATAACAGCGTTCTCATGCCAATGTCATCTGGCGAGTAACAGACAGCACTGTGGGAACACAGGTTTTCACCAGCAGGGGCTTTGTTAACTCATCCCAAGGAGGGAGAGCCCTAGGCGTGTTCTCCCCAGCAGTGTCTCCCCGAGGGACAGTCAGTGACAGGAGGGCAGAGGGTGCAGCATTGCATGCAGAGGACGGCTCCCCACGGCACAGACGCAGCGAGTCCTCATGCCAACACATGGGTCACATGATGAGCAGGGTCAAGACTGAGCATTGCTCTGACTGGTTGAACTCCTGTGGTCCCTGGAGACCCTCCCTGGCTGCTTACACCAGCACCAGGGGAAGAGCGCCTGCCATGAGTGAGTTTCCCGGGCAAGTTGGAGGCAGACAGTAAAGGTGTCCCATGTACTGGTGACATCACAGCCACCCTCAGCGGCATCAGTGAAGTCACAGCCAGGCCCGCCCAGGGCTGGCCATGCCCCCAGAGTCAGTGTCTATACTCTCCTGGCCGAGGGGCCCAGGAGCTCTTCCTTCCCTGTGGCCAAGCGGAGGCAGGGCTGTGTGGGCCAGCAAGACGCTGTTTCCAGGATGAAGCTCTCATCACGCGAGGGAGGCATCCACCTGCCCTCCACCTGGCTGCTGGGTTCCAGGTGGCAGGAGACCTTTAAGAGGCCCCTCAGCCACACCCAGACCCAGGAGAGGAACAGAGGGCAGCCGTCACACCCTTTTCTTCCTGATGTTCCCATTTTCTATTCAGATGAACCCTTGGCTTGACCATCATCCAAGGGCTTGGTCTGGGGGCAGGCGACACACGGGCGCAGGAGCAGAGTCAGGCTTGGAAGTCAGGCAGGCCTTACGTTTGCCGTGCAGAGCCGCTTTTCCTTCGACAGAAGCTGTGCCGGTACCACCTTCCCCTTGTGACCCATCACCATCTCCTCGCAGGTCACAAAGCTGGTGAAGAACTACCGGTCCCACGAGGCCCTGCTGACACTGCCCTCACGGCTGTTCTACCATGGGGAACTCGAGGTCTGTGCGGACCCCACAGTGGTGACCTCTTTGCTGGGCTGGGAGAAGCTGCCTAAGAAAGGCTTCCCGCTCATCTTCCATGGTGTGCGGGTGAGTTGTGTCTTGAACCTGTAGGTGACTGTGTCGGGTAAGGACAGTGTGGCAGGAGGTCCTTCCTCCCAGGTGAGGCTCTGTCACCTGCCTGTGGCGGGGCAGATGTTCTGCTGGTCTCCAGAGAGTGAAAAGCCATCGGGGGCTTGTGCCCCCCAAGATGGATGCCGACTTCTCCTGCCAGATGAGTTGTGCCTGGCACCAAGGGGGCATCATGGGCACCACTCTCAGGTGGTCACAGCAGACAAGCACTGGGCTCCAAGAGAAGCGAAGCTGCCCAGTGAGCTCTGGAAGGCCTGGGGAAGCTCTCAGGGCCATGTGCCTGGGGACACCCTGGGGCCGCAGGAAGCTCCCAGAGGCCACCGCCGCCTCCCTCCTGGTGCTTCCCTCGAGGGTTGGAGCTGTCAGGAGAGAGCCCGGCAGGGAAGGCAGCAGCTGCGAGCCCGAGCCCTGTGCCTGGGGCCTGAGGAGTGACAGGCCACCACCCCCTCTCCGAGGCCTCGCAGAGGGACAGAGTTAGATGCTGAGTGGCCAAGCAAAATTACAAGCATTCACTAAAATGAGATAGTTTGTATTAGGAATTTAGTTAGAGCAGAAATCAAGTTTTGCATTAACCCCCTGCCCCAGAAGAAGGGGCATTCAAGGTATCTGCAGTGAGGGCTGCACCCGGGCCACACGGGGAACCCTGGTGCCAGTGCCCCTTCCATGCCACGGGCCCCGGAGGACAGGGGTCCAGGTTACACCACTCGGCTGCCTCGGGGCCTCTGCATTCCATGCCCCACCCAGCAGTGGCCCCCAGTTGCTCTTCATAAGTTCCTGAGGGAGAAAATCTGTCTGTGATCTGTCCAAAGCAGTGGGGTGGGATATGTGTATGGCGGCTGTGGGGTTCTCACATTTGGAAGGGAAGGGGTCCTGAGGGGAATCTGCAGTGAGCTGGACACCTCAAGACATGGTGCACTCTGAGGCGGGTCCCTCCCCAGCAGTGGTCTCCCGCTGTCTGTCCTGCTAGCTCTGCCCATCTTCAGAAGCTTTCCTGGGTATCAGGAAAACACATTAGTGGCCAGGCACAGGGGCTCACCTGTAACCCCAGCACTTTGGGAGGCCAAGGCAGGAGGATTGCTTGAGCCTGGGAGTTCAAGATTAGCCTGGGCAACACAGTGAAACTCCCATCTCTTAAAAAAAAAAAATTTTTTTTTTTAATTAACTGAGCATGGTGGCATGTGCCTTTGGTCCCGGCTACTTGGGAGGCTGAGGCAGGAGGATCGCTTGAGCCCAGGAGATTGAGGCTGCAGTGAGCTATGATTGCACCACTGTACCTCAGCCCAGGCGACAGAGTGAGACCCTGACTCTAAAAACTATATAAATAAATGCATGGAGGCTGTCACTCAGCAGCTCTGTGTCCCGGCCTAGGATCTGTCCACCAGGTAGGCCATGGCGGAGAAGAGTCATGAAGCCTCTCGTTCTCGTTGTGCTCCTCATCAAATTATCCTTGGGTTTCTGATCGTTCTTGTCTTAACGAATTTTAACTGCTGTGTTTCATGCATATAATTTATCATTGCTTTATCTTCCTTATTATGTAATATCCTTCCATATTGTCATGTGTATTAGTCTTAAATTCCACCTCGTAGTATTAACATTGCCACTTTTTTCTTTTTACCTGGTATGTCTTTGCCCTCTTCATTTTTTATTGTTGTATTTCTTAGGAGCAGCTAAGTTTTTATATTTAATCCATTTTGGGAGTCAGTTTGCTTTTAGTGACATAAACCAGCCCAGTCTATAGTAATTTCACATTATTTCTTCTTTATCTTTCTTAGTTATTTTATTTCCTGATTTTTTCTAGTTGATTGGTTGCTATTCATTGAATTATTTCTCAATTTAGAAGTTTCTGCTATAAGTTTCCATCACATTAATCTTTTAAGTTTCTTCAGTCATTTATTATTTACAGTAAATGAGTAAGTTAATGGTTTAACAACAGCAAAATTAATTCTTACTGCTTTATCTGGTGGTCACTTTTTTGGGTTTTGTTTTATGGGGTTTTTTGTTGTTTTTTTGTGTGACAGTTTTGCTCTTTCACCCCAGCTGGAGTGCAGTGGTGCCAATCTCGGCTCACTGCAACCTCCGCCTTCCAGGTTCAAGCGATTCTCATGCCTCAGCCTCCCACGTAGCTGGGACTACAGGCACCTGCCACCACGTCCAACTAATTTTTGTATTTTTACTGCTTTATCTGGCGGTCACTTTTTGGGGTTTTTGTTTGTTTGTCTGTTTTGTTTTGAGACAGGGTTTTGTTCTGTCACCCTGGCTGGAGTGCAGTGGTGCAATCTTGGCTCACTGCAACTTCTGCCTCCCAGTTTCAAGCAATTCTCATGCCTCAGACTCCCAAGGATTTGGCACTACAGGTGCCTGCCACCACGTCTGGCTAATTTTTGTATTTTTAGTAGAGACGGGGTTTCACCATGTTGGCCCGGCTGGTCTCGAACTCCTGACCTCGTGATCTGCCCGCTTTGGCCTCCCAAAGTGCTGGGATTATAGGCGTGAGCCACCGCACCCAGCCTGGTGGTCACTTTTTTAAATTCTAGGGCCGGACGTAGGAGGCCAAGGCAGGCAGATTGCTTGAGCCCAGGAGTTCAAGAACAGCCAGGACAACATAGCAAGACCCTATCTCTACAAAAAATACAAAAATTATCCGGGCATGGTGGTGCACACTTGTAGTCCCAGCTACTCAGGAGGCTGAGGTGGGAGGATCACCTGAGCCTGGGGAGGTTGAGGTTGCAGTGAACTGTGATCATGCCCTGGCACTTTAGTCTGGGCGACAGAGTGAAACCCTGTCTCATTCATTCATTCATTCATTCATAAATAAATGTACACATAATATAAAATTTGTCATGTTAAAAACCTTTTTTTTTTTTTTTTGAGACAGTTGTCTCACTCTGTCACCCAGGCTGGAGTACAGTGGCATGATCTTGGCTCACTGCAACCTCCGCCTCCCAGGTTCAAGCAGTTCTCATGCCTCAGCCTCCCGAGCAGCTGGGACTACAGGCATGCCCCACCATGCCCAGCTAATTTTTGTATTTTTAGTAGAGACGGGGTTTCACCATGTTGGCCAGGCTGGTCTCGAACTCTTGACCTCAAGTGATCTGCCCACCTCGGCCTCCCAAAGTGCTGGGATTACAGGCGTGAGCCACCACGCCCGGACTCCATTTTTAAGTGTAAAGTTTAATGGTGTTAAGTATATTCACATTGTTTTGCAGTCTCCAGAACTTTTATCTTGCAGTATTAAAATTCTATACCCATGAAACAGTAACTTTCTTCCCTGCAGCCCCTAGCAGCCACCATTCTACTTTCTGACTCTATGAATTCAGCTGTTCTAGGTGCTTCATACAAGTGGAATTAATCATGGAGTGTTTGTCCTTCTGTGACTGGCTTATTGCACTGAGCATCACGTCCTCAAGGTTCATCCATGTTGTGGTGTGTGTCAGAATTTCCTCCCTTTTGGGGGCTGAGTAACATTGTATTGTTTGTATACACCACACTTGGCTTATCAGTTCATCTATCAGTGGACACTTGGACTGCAGACGTTTGACTATTGTGAGTAGTGCTGCTACAACAGGTGTACAGATATCTATTTGAGACCCTGCTTTCAGTCCTCATGGGTACATACCCGGAAGTGGAATTGTTGGTAATTCTAGTCTTAATTTTTTGAGAAACCATCATCTTGCTTTCCACAGTAACTGCAGCATTTCCTACCCCAGCAGCAGTGCGCAGGGTTCCGGTTTCGCCACGTCCTCACCACTTATTTTCTGGGTTGTTTTATAGTAGCCATCTTTAGTGGGAGTGAGGTGTAGCTCGCTGTAGTTTTGATTTGCATTTCCCCAATGATTTGTGACATTGAGCAGCTTTTCATGTACCTGTTGGCCATCTGTATGTCTCCTTTGGAGAATTCAGGTCCTTTGCCCATATTTAATTGGGTCGCTTTTTGTCAGTGAGTTTAAGACTTCCTCATAGTTTTGGATATTAACTTCTTATATGCTATTTGCAAAGGTTTTCTCCCCCTCCGCAGATTATCTTTTCACATTGTTGGCTGCGTCCGTTGATGCCCAGACATTTTCCATTTGGATGTAGTCCAGCATATCCCTTTTAGTTATTGCCAGTGGCTTTGGTGTCGTATCCAAGAAATCATTGCCAAACCCAACATCGTGGGGCTTTTTCCATGTTTTCCTCCAAGAATTTTATGGATTTAGATCTTAGGTTTAGATCTTCGATCCACCTTGAGTTTACGTTTCCAGGTGGTGTCAGGTGAGGGTCCATCTTCATCCTTTTCGTGTGGCTCTCTAGTTTTTCCAGCAGCATTGGTTGAAAAACTGTCCTGGCACCCTTGTCAAAAGTCATCCGGCCATATACGCAAGGGTTTATTTCTAGGTTCTCCGTTCTACCCTGTTGATCTATATGTCTGTCTTTTATGTTAGTATATCTCATTAATGTTTTCTAAGGAAGAGTATTTTCAAGATGAGAAGTAGCTATATCAAAGGTCTAATATCAAAAAAAAAAAAAAAAAAATGAGAAATACCAGCCAGCCCTCCATTCCGGGGCTCAGACCCGAGTGGCGGACTTATGTGACCCGTCCTCCTCTGTAGCATTTAGCACGACTGTGAGCCATTTCATCGTTATTTAACATATGCCATCTGCCCTGCTCACATGTAAGTTCTGCACAAGAGCAGGGATTTATTCTGTCATATTCAGTGTGTATTCCCAGCACCGACTTCAGCTCCTGGATTGTAGCCTTCTGGTGAATATTCATGAAGTAAAGTAGGTTTCCTCTCCTCATCAACCCAGGGCAGTGAGGCACGGGAGGGAAAAAGCCCATCGTGGTTCAACCCGGCCGAGGCCGTCCAGGTCCTGCGCTACTGCTGCCTCCTGGCCCAGAGCATCTCCAGTCAGGTGTCTGCCAGCGACATTGGCGTCATCACGCCCTACCGGAAGCAGGTACGCCCTGCCCAGGCACGCCGGGCTCTGTGAGGTCCCTGCAGCCCTGCTCCTTGGCTCCTGCAGCTCCACAGAGGCAGGAACAAGCTCCTTGTGAGCAGCAGCAGGTTTTTAAAGGAACAGGACCGCACTTGAATGTCGTTCAACATAAGAGGTCAACCAACTGCCATCTACGGGCCAGTTCCAGGCAGCTGCCAGCTTTTCTATGGCCGGAGCCTATAACAGTTTTTACATTTCTAAATGGTTACATTTATATGTCTCTTGATATTTGGCCCTTTGGGAAAACATTTGCCAACCCCCAGCTCTAACCCAGTGTTTCTCAAAGGGGGCACTTTGGGTATATTTGAATGGGACGCTTCTCATTTCGTATGACTCTGTGATGTGATTATAGGAGAGTTAGCGTCCCCAGGCCCCAGGGGCTGGTCCCAGGAAGCATCTTCACACGTTCACAGTGGCCCTGGAGCTCTGGTGGGGACACGGGTGCCTCCCATGCTGAACACCAGGTTTCGTTCGTGAAGCATGTGTCCCTGTGGTGTTCACACCACCAAGCAGAACTTGGAAAGAACCCCCAAAATACAGAATAAAAGGTGGGTCCCCTAGGCCATCACAGTAACAGATCACCTGTACCATGTGTGTGCTGACCGCAGAGCCCTTCACAGATGTTATGTTTCCTTTTTTCTGACCTCGGGGCCTCAAGAGGTGAGTGCTTAGTTCTCCCAGAGGTACAGAGATTACGAAGGCTTGTGGAGACAAGTAAGTTGCCAAACATCACACAGCCAGTGTCCTGGTGTCTTAACCTCAGCTTGTAGGTGCCATCCTGCTGAGACACACACCTCAGCTATATGCAGCAGACACGCATCTCGTTTCTCCTGAAGGATTTCCTCCATCCTTGATGTGTGCTTGTGGGGAGGGAGGATTTTCCACATGAAACTTGGCTTTCCTAGTAAGCATTGTCCCCCGTCCTCAGTTTAACTAAAACTGCAATTTGTGTTCTAATCAATTCAGATGAGAAGAAAGCAATAAAGAATTAAAAAACAATATTGCACATTGGCCAATATTTGGTTTACGCTGTGATGTGTAAAGAAATGGATTTGTACATGCCGGGCGCGGTGGCTCATGCCTGTAATCCCAGAACTTTGGGAGGCTGAGGTAGGCGGATCACAAGGTGGGAGGCCGAGGTAGGCAGATCACAAGGTCAGGAGTTCGAGACCAGCCTGGCCAATATGGTGAAACCCTCTCTCTACTAAAAAATACAAAAAATTAGCTGGGCGTGGTGGCACGTGCCCATAATCCCAGCCGCTCAGGAGGCTGAGGCAGGAGAATTGCTTGAACCCGGGAGGCAGAGGTTGCAGTGAGCCGAGATCATGCCACTGCACTCCAGCCTGGGTGACAGAGTAAGACTCCGTCTCAAAAAAAAAAAAAGGAAAAGAAAAGAAATGGATTTGTACAGTGTTACCGTTAGTCTTTCTTTTAATCTGTTCTCAAGGTGGAGAAGATCAGAATTCTTTTGCGTAATGTTGATCTGATGGATATAAAGGTTGGATCGGTAGAGGAGTTTCAAGGACAAGAGTATCTGGTCATCATCATTTCCACCGTAGGTATCCCTGTTCTCCGTGGGGATGGCCAGTCAGGCGCTTGCTGCCCTGGGGGTTCTGGGGGCTTCAGATCTAAAGGGGCAGAGGCCGATTCCCAGCCCAGAGAAGCAGCTGCAGGCGGAGACTACCTAGGCCCAGGAGCCATCGTAAGCAGTGGCTGTGGGAAGGTCTTTTAAAACAATACTCTAAGACACAGGAAAATGAAGAGAAGGGACCCAGGAAGACATGGTGAATGCCTTGGAGAAGGAGGGACACGAAGTTGGAAGAACAGGCAGCTGAGGAACAGAGAGTGGGAGGGCAGGTACCCGCAGGAGAGCCCCTAAGACCCCGCCATCCAGACAGCCACAAGTGTAAGAGGGCTCCCTGTCTGCAGATGGAGTGCAATGAGACCCATCCCTTTCTGCTGCCCTTCCTCCTCCCCATTCTTCCCCTCCCCGCCTCCTCCTCCTGTTTCTTTTCTTTTTTTTTTTTTTTTTTTTTTTTTTTTTTTTTTTTTTGACGTGGCGTCTCGCTCTGTCGCCCAGGCTGGAGTGCAGTGGCCCGATCTTGGCTCACTGCAAGCTCCGCCTCCTGGGTTCATGCCATTCTCCTGCCTCAGCCTCCCGAGTAGCTGGGACTACAGGCACCCGCCACCACGCCCAGCTAATTTTTTTTTGTATTTTTAGTAGAGACGGGGTTTCACCGTGTTAGCCGGGATGGTCTCGATCTCCTGATCTCGTGATCCTCCCGCCTCAGCCTCCCAAAGTGCTGGGATTACAGGCGTGAGTCACCGCGCCCGGCCTCCTGTTTCTTTTTGAACCAAAAATGAGGTCATTCTGCTATTTAACATTTTTAAGTGTTTTCATATATCAAGAGTTTCTCTTCATGCCCCCCAGAAACTTCAAGTGCCATTTTTATTCATCTCTGTGTGCTTTTAGGTACGGTCAAATGAAGATAGATTTGAAGATGATCGATATTTTTTGGGTTTCTTGTCCAACTCAAAAAGATTTAATGTTGCAATCACCAGACCCAAAGCTTTGCTGATAGTGCTGGGAAACCCCCATGTTCTCGTTCGAGTGAGTTTTCAGGCACTGGGTGGGCTGTGATCACTTAAGGAGGGAGGGTCCAGTTCACTCGGGATGAGACGTACACGGCACCAGGAGACATGGGGCCTTCACTTGCTCTCACACCAGGCTAATTGTTATTGCCAACAGGACCCCTGTTTTGGTGCTTTGCTGGAATACAGTATTACGAACGGTGTTTACATGGGATGCGATTTACCTTCTGAACTGCAGTCTCTGCAAAAGTGAGCGCTTCTGCTGTCTTCCTCAAAGTCAGGCTGGCTCTAGGACGTGCTCTAGCCTGCCCTCCCCTGCTCCCGTCACCCCCATCCACTTACTCACCTGCAGCCTTAGCCCTCTGCCGACCACCTTCCTCACCTCATCCTGGGCTGCAGCCGCCACTGTTTCCTGGACATTTGGGGACATTTGGGGACATGTCACCTTTCCCACATAGGCTAACCGGGTAAACTAAGTCCCCTTGTAAAACCCACATTGGGAAAAGAGTGCAGCTCCCAGCCCGCTGTGGGAGCCTGACTCACTGGCCATCCGCTTCTCCTCTGTCTACAGCTGTGGCGAGGGGGTGGCAGACCCCTCCTACACAGTGGTGCCAGAATCCACAGGACCAGAGAAGCATCAGGAGCCCAGCTGATCTGCAGTGGCTGACAGCACGGAGGCCATGTGCTCGGCCTGGCCACGTTGCCGTACTGTCTGCTCCGTGGCTCCTGTGGCCCGCCCTTGTCTCGCAGCCAGGCAGGGTTCGTGTGTGGGTGTGGGGCTGCCAGGTTGGACGCAGCCGCTGCTGCCCTGACTTTGGCATATGCCAGCCTGTTCCTGCCACAGGGCAGTCACTGCCGCCTACCCTGAAATAAATCCTCGAGTTACCCCCAGCAGCCTTTCCACCTCGAGATGTGTGCCCGTGTCAGTGGTGAACAGGGTTTCGTGCTGGCGCAGTTTTTGGAGATGGCTTGCTGTGCACTTCGCCGGAACTAGCCGCGTGTCAGGCTCCAGGCAAGGCTGCCAGCTCCACTCAGCAGAGCGCCAGGGCCATGGACCAGGCAAATAGAGCCCACAGGGCCTGAGGCTGTACATGGGGCCAGGGTGGTGGGGGTGGCACTCAGGCCTGCCCTAGGCCCAGTGCTCCTGGGAGTTTGCAGCTGGGCGGGTTCCTGGGTACAGGCCTGGACCCTTTAGGGGTCCTTAGAACACATCTCTGGGCCAGAAATAAAACACGTGGAGATGGGCGACGCACCTCAGGCCAGGAGGAGCAGAGCAGTGGCAGGAAGAACGCTTGGGGTGAGCCCTGCACTGTCCTCAGCCTGGTGCCGGGTCTCAGTACAGCAGCCTGGCCGGAACACAGGACCCCCGGGCTCGGAGATGCCGCCCACATACACCCAGGGCCCCAGAGGAGGCCAACGCCGCTTTACAGGGGGTCTTCCCTGGCCTATGCCCGCCATCCCCACAGCGAGACAGACCAGGAGCCACCTCAAAGGGTGCGGGCTTGGCCCACCTCAAAGTTTGGGAGCCTTGCCCTCCACCCTCCTCCACCCCCCCTCCCCCACCCCCTCCCCCATGATTCGCTCCCGGGAAACAAATGCTCAGTGTCTCCACTTAGATGTAGCATCTGCCTGGCAAGCAGAAACCACTGTCTCCTGAAAGTCTCAAGACACCAGGGATCATGTCTCTTTACTAAACTTGTGGGTGATGCTAAGATCTGTGGTCACAACTCCAGGGAGTACTTGATGTAGGAGGAAGCACTTTCCAGACAGGCGGCGTCATGTCAGGGCCCAGGACTGCATGCGGCATCACCTGCTGTGGCTTCTGCATGAGTTGTGTTTAGGAATTGAAGGGTTTCTCCAGGCAGAGCTGTCATTGCTGTGCTAAGGGGTGCGTGGAGGCCCAGGCAGAGCCCCCATGCGTGGAGGCCGCTGTACCCAGTGCTCCTGCAGCCAGCGTTTGCTGGACTCTGCAGAGCAGAAGTCCTGGGGCAAGGACCTCTCCATCCTGTCAACCCCAAATCGAAGGGATGCCCCCCAGGGAGTCTGCGGACTTTTCTGACCCAGGTGAGGGGAGCAGTGGGGTCAGCCCTGACACTGAGAGGACACCTCTCTGGGCTCAGTGACCAGGATGTCCTGGCAGGTGGGAGAGACGCAAGAAGCAGGTGTGGGGCCCACACCCGAGGGAGTGCTCTTGGGCAGAGACTTGGGGAGCCAGTGTTGAGGCTGGGCAGGTGTCCTCAGCTGGGGGACACCTCAGCAATGATGTGGCATGTGCCCGGGGTGGCAGGAGACCAGGCAGGGTCATTCTATAAAGGACTCAGGGCACCTGTTTGCTGGTGCAAGAGTGGCAGGGAGGCTGTCAGGTGACAGGGAGGGAGGGGAAGAGAAGGAGGTCAGTGAGGAGGCTGCCCTGGAGGGGCCCAGGCTACAGGGAAGGCAGCACTGCTCAGCCAGCCATGCATCCCTGCAAAGCAAGGCAAGGGAAGCAAAGGCAAGTGGGGCCTGCGGGCAGGTGTCGTCTGCACAGGATTTGGGGCTTTTTTTGAGACAGGGTCTTGCTCTGATGCCCAGGCTGGAGTGCAGTGGCATAATCATGGTTCATTGCATCCTCAACCTCCCAGCCTCAGGTGATCCTCCCACCTTAGCCTCCCAAGTAGCTGACACTACAGGTGTATGCCATCACACCTGGCTAATTTTCTGTAGAGACAGGGTTTCGCCATGTTGCCCAGGTTGGTCTCGATTTCCTGGGCTCAAGTGTTCCGCCCACCTCAACCTCCCAAGTAGTTGAGATAACAGGCGTGTGCCATCACACCTGGCTAATTTTTTATTATTATTTGTAGAGACAGTCTCGCTATGTTGGCCAGGCTGGTACACAAAGGTCTTAAACTTTGGTGCTTGGAGTCCCCTAAATGAAACCTTAAGGGAGTGCATCTCTTCCCTCGTTTTTGTAGTTATCTAAGATTTTTCTTCATCATGTTTTAAATGTGCTTATGATGTAAGTCACAGCATATTATAAATCTTGCCATTTCACTTATTTTCATTTTTTATTTTATTATTATTATTATTATTTTTGAGACGGAGTCTCGCTCTGTCGCCCAGGCTGGAGTGCAGTGGTGCAATCTCGGCTCACTGCAAGCTCCGCCTCCCGGGTTCACGCCATTCTCCTGCCTCAGCCTCCCGAGTAGCTGGGACTACAGGCGCCTGCCACCGCGCCCAGCTAATTTTTTGTATTTTTAGTAGAGACAGGGTTTCACCATGTTAGCCAGGATGGTCTCAATCTCCTGACCTCGTGATCCACCTGCCTCGGCCTCCCAAAGTGCTGGGGTTACAGGCGTGAGCCACCGCGCCCGGCCAAATCTTGCCATTTTCCTTTTCAGTGTATCCAGTGGAACAAAAAATGCCATTATAGTTTGATACTATCATCCACTTAGAGGACACCAGCAAGCTGTTCTTTCACAGCTAGAAAGTTTATTTCTTCTTTTCCTTGAACTCATATTTCTATTCCACTCCCCCCCATATTTGTATCCTAATCCAAAATGTGTTAGGTTTGAAAGGTGTGGGCATCACAAATATTTTCTGTTCTTCTCCTGGGCACAGAACGGGATTTCACCCCCGCCTCCCTCACCACCACAGGTGTGTAAAGCCAGTGAGATCACTGATGCGAAGGCTCTGAAGGCAGAGGGCAGCTCACCCCCGCTCCCCACTGGACACCAGGGGCGAGGGCCGCCACGTGTCAGGCTGAGGATGGCGGGACAGAGCCCCCAGTCTCCCTATGAGCAGTGTGTGGGGCCAAACAACCTGAGCTGCTGTTGACGTCTGTTACTGTGGCAAGGTCTGGCCTGTCCCTACCAAACACCAGTCTCAGCGTACCCTGACAAAATACAAGCACTGAGGCTTAACATGGGAACAATCTGGCCGATTGTTATTCTTACGATTATTATAAATACCGAGTCAAAATGACACGCATACATTTCCAATTTTCATAATAAACAAAAATAAAATTGAGCTAGAAATGCTTTTTTTTTTTTTTTTTTTTTTTTTTTTTTTGGAGATGGAGTTTCATTCTCTCGCCCAGGCTGGAGTGCAGTGGCACAATCTCGGCTCACTGCAACCTCCACCTCCTAGATTCAAGCGATTCCCCTGCCTCAGCCTCCTGAGTAGCTGGGATTACAGGCGTATGCCACCATGCCCGGATAATTTTTGTATTTTTAGTAGAGATGTGGTTTCACCATGTTGACCAGGCTGGTCTTGAACTCCTGACCTAAAGTTGATCTGCCCACCTCAGCCTCCCAAAGTGCTGGGATTACAGGCATGAGCCACCACACCTGACCAGAAATGCATTATTATCCGTATGGGGCTTATTTGCAAATAGTTAATGTCATCATGGGAAGATATTACTTAGGGCGGAAATGAGACAGGTTGTCAGTTTTTTTCCTGTTTTTCATCTTCATGGATATAGCTCAGAAAGCTTGTTCGCTTAAAGAAAGAGATGGGAATACAAGCTTTGCACAGCCCTCATCGTCTTCAAGATCCTTCCATGTGTTGAAATCTCATGTTAATATATCACCAAGAAAAAGAAGCAGGTGCTCCCACAATACGGGATTTGGGAAGACCGCAGGGGTGGACCCTTCACTCCTGCCACACATCCTCCTGAGGAGGGGAACAGGCTGGGTGGCCAGGGTGTCATCACGGACGTTTGCTCACCGTTCCACTCACCGGGAATGAGGATGGCAGCCAAGGTGCTGAGCAGGCCCTGGCTCTGCCACAGGCGTTCTTCTTGTGAAGCTCCCACCGCTTCCTCTGCGAGACAGTGACTGGCCAGTGGTGCTCAACAGGCATGCAAGATCACACCCACTCATAACCATCCATGTTCACTGAAAAGCTGCTGTGGCCCAGATGGTGCCCCGGGCAGCGGGGGCAACATGCAAAACAAATGCAGCAGATGCAGTGGCTCAAGCCTGCAATCCCAGCGTGGCTCACGCCTGCAATCCCAGCACTGTGGGAGGCCAAGGCCGGGTTGTGGGGGGTGGTGGTGGGGGGATCAGGAGTTTGAGACCATCCTGGGCAATATAGTGAGACCCCGTTTCTACAGATAAAAAAATTTTAAGGCCAGGTGCAGTGGCTTATGCCTGTAATCCCAACACTTTGGGAGGCTGAGGCAGGAGGATCACTTGAGCCCAGGAATTCAAGACCAACCTAGGCAACATGGCGGAACCCCATCTCTATCAAAAAAATTAGCCAGGTGTGGTGGTGCATGCCTGCAGTCCCAGCTACTCAGGAGGCTGAGGTGGGAGGATCCCTTGAGCCCAGGAGACAGAGGTTGCAGTGAACCAAGATCCTACCGGCGCACTCCAGGTTGGGCAACAGAGTGAGACCTTGTCTCAAAAAATAGTAGTAACAGTTGCTGGGTGCGGTGGCTCACACCTGTAATCCCAGCACTTTGGGAGGCTGAGGTGGGCGGATCACGAGGTCAGGAGATCAAGACCATCCTGGGTAACATGGTGAAACCCCGTCTCTACTAAAAAAAATAAATAAATACAAAAAAATTAGCTGGGCGTGGTGGCAGGCGCCTATAGTCTCAGCTACTTGGGAGGCTGAGGCAGGAGAATGGTGTGAACCCCGGGGGTGGAGCTTGCAGTGAGCCGAGATGGTGCCACTGCGCTCCAGCCTAGGCAACAGAGCAAGACTCTGTCTCAAAAAAATAATAATAATAGTAACAATTAAAAAAAAGCCGGGCGTAGTGTCAGCGTGCATCTGTAATGCCAGCTACTTGGGGGGTCAAGGTGGGGGGATTGCTTGAACCCAGGAGTTCAGGGTTACAGTGAGCTCTGACCAGTGATGCAGTGCTCAGGGTTTGAACAGACCATGCACACAACCCGCTAGAAATAAATAAACTCAAAGCACCTGGAAGCTACACGCCCCCCCCCGCCCCCCCAGAATGGCAGATACTAGAAGGTGGGTAGGGCTGAGAGCTGGAAAGAAGACAGGGATGGTGAGAGCGTGGACTGACCCAGCACTTCTGGAAAGCATGGAGAGGCACCCATGCGAAAGCAGAAAGTGTATCTGAACAACAAAGGCACCCACCCAGCAGCCACACTCGGGGCGCTCGGAGGGGCTGGAACTCACTGCACTGGGTTATCTGGGAGTGATTGAGTTGTCGGGGGGGTGACTTGGTTATGTGAGGGGTGGCTGGGTTCTCTGGGGTGACGGTTATCTGGCAGTGACTGGGTTATCTGGGATGAATAGGTTATGTGAGAGGTGACTGGGTTATTAGGGAGGTGACTGGTGTATCTGGCAGTGACTGGGTTATCTGGTAGGGGTGACTGTTATCTGGGGGTGAATTGGTTTATCTGGGGTGCCTGGGTTGTCAGGGGTGACTGGGTTATCTGCTAGGGGTGATTTATCTGGAGGTGCCTGGGTTATTTGGGGTGACTGGGTTTATCTGGGGTGACTAGGTGGTTGGGTGCTGGGATTGGATGTGGCTGAACTGCCTGCCTCAGGATGAAGTTTGCTGGAAGCCATGGGCTGGCATCCCTCAGAAAACATGCAAGGATCTTTAAAAACGCAGACAGCGTGAAAGGTCAAAGCAGACACACATCCCCTCCGCAGCCCAGGGAGGCAGGGGGACCTCCTGGTTTGCTCACAGCAGTGGCCCGGCCTGTGAACACGGGCTCAAAATACATTTTTGGAATGAATTATTGAATGAACTTAAAACACCAATCACGCTAAATCTTTTATATGAAAGATCGTGCACGTACGTCCTGGTATAGTAGGAAGGGGACCTGCACGAGGGAAAACCGCTGCCTCGAAGAGGGCCCTGTGGGCAGAGATCACGCGGGATGCGCCCACGTCTGAAGCCAGACCCCCGGCTCCCCAGGAAGAACAGGACGGAGGGCAGGGCTGTGGGGTGCCGAGGGAATGAAGGTCAGGGAGGCGGCGGGGACCCCCTGAGCTGGCACAGGCCCCGGGAACGGATGTGGAACAGTAGACGGGATAGGGCGTGGGGGAAGGAGGTGCACGCTGCAGGAGCGGGGGTGATGGGGTCACTCACGGCGGCGGGACTGGGGGGAATGGGTGGGGGGGTCGGGTGGGGCCGGGGCTGCAGTGGAGGGTGTGGGGCGGGGAGATGCCCTCATTGTCCGTGCACGGGCGCCCGAGCCCGGAGAAGAGGGCGCCGGCCTCCCCGCCCGTGGCCGCAGCACCTCAGGAGCGCGGGAACCTCCGGGCCCACAGCGGGGCGCGGCCGGGGCAGGTCGGGGGCCCAGGCGAGGAAGCCCCCTCTGCGCCCCGGGCTGGGCGAAGGGCCCTGCGGTGCGACAGGGGCAGCCCCAGCGCGCGCCCAGTCCTCACGTCGCCACCGAGCGGCGCCCCCGCCCCGTCCCGGAGCCCCGCAGGACCGCCCCCACCCCTGCGCACCCTTCCGTGGGCCGGGGCAGCCCCCACCCAGCCACCCCGAGTTCCCAGGAAGAGGGACCGGTCATTACTCATTCATTTCATTTCATTTAAATATTTTCTGCAAAGTCATCGCCCGCGCCGCATCTGCGTGGCGGGGAGCGGGGTGGGGGCGGAGCCACGCCGCGGAGTCGCCGCAGGTAAACAGCCTCCTCCCCGCGGCGGGAGCGGGGCCGCCGGCCCCAGGCAGGGACAGCAGCCGCCGCCCGCGCTCCGGGCTGGGATCCCGCCGCCGCCCCCGCCGGAGGCATGCGCCAGGGCGGGGGCGGGCTGCGGCGGAGGCGGGCGGCTCCTGTGCCCCCCACCCCCGGGCCGCCCGACCCCTGACCCCGGGGGCGGCGGCGGAGCGACCCCCAAACCCCGCCGCGGGCTCCGCGCCCGGCCAGCCCCGCTCCCGCCGCGCGCCTCCGGCTACTCCCATCCCCCGGAGCCCCCCGCCCGGTCCCGGCGTCCCCTGCCACCCTCTCCCGCGCCCCGCGTCCCCATCCCGGTCCCCGTCCCGCGCCCCCACGCTCCCTGATCCCCGCCCCCGCGCCGCGCGTCCCCTCCCACCCGCGCCCCCCTCGCCGGGCCCCGCCCCGCGCCCCCCGCCCCGCCCGCGCCCCCCGCCGGGCCGCGCCCCCCGCCCCCCATGCACCACCTCCTGGAGCAGTCGGCGGACATGGCGACCGCGCTGCTGGCGGGAGAGAAGCTGCGGGAGCTGATCCTGCCGGGCGCGCAGGACGACAAGGCGGGCGCGCTGGCCGCGCTGCTTCTGCAGCTGAAGCTGGAGCTGCCGTTCGACCGCGTGGTCACCATCGGCACCGTGCTGGTGCCCATCCTGCTGGTCACCCTGGTCTTCACCAAAAACTTCGCAGGTGAGGCCGGCGGCCGGGGCGCGGGGCGTGGGCAGGGGGGCGTCCGCAGGTGTCCGGGAGCTGGCGCTTCCCGCGTCCCCGGCGGCTCCGTCCAGTCGCACCCACCGTGGCCTGGCTGCGTCCGCGGCGTCCCAGGCACCTTCCACAGCCGCCCGCATCCTAGCAGGTGTCGCTGGTCGCTGGTCGCCCAGACCCCGCGTCTCTATTTTATTGTTGTTCTTCCTTCCATTCGTCCGTCCATGGCCGCGGGTGGGACTAGGCCTGTCTGGACCCGGGGGTCCCAAATGTCATGAGACACGGGGTCTGGTTTGGAGAATGTCACAAGCAGCGCCTGAGGGGATGCGGGGTGGCCAGGTGGGGACCAGGAAAGGCCGGGATGGGTGTTGACAGCAGAGAGCTGATTACAGGGGCTGATGGAGCTGCCGGGCAGGGTTCCCAGGCTGGACTTGGGTGGAAGGAGGGTAGAGAGAGTCTCTGAGAGGCCCAGGCCCTCCACCCCTCAGGCGGGGCGAGCCTCTCCGGGGACACTGGAGGCTCCGAAGGTTTGAAGCAGGGGGGCTAGCATGGGGCAGGGCCACGTGTCAGAGCAGGGAGCCTGGAGCTCCTGCAGGGAGATGGGGGCTGGACCAGGGCAGGGACCCGGGCTAGTTAGATCAGGACCTGTGGGGGCACCTGAAGCCACCCAGGCGAGGCAGGAAGATGGACAGAGCAGCCAGCCTTCCTGTGAGCCTCTGCGGGGTGGGGTCCTGGTGCCTCTGCCCTCCCCAAGGAGTGGGGCGAGACAGGCGGAGCCGAGAACTTCCTCCTGTGGGGTCTGGGCCAAGGCAAGGGGGATCAGGGTCTCCTGGCCTGTGGCCCAGAGGTGCTAGTCTGCAGCGGGGAGGGGTGTTGGGACCCTGGGGCCCTCTCTTCTGCAGCCTCCAAACCTCAGCAGACCCTGCCTCAGCACTGGCGCTTCCCAAATCTCTCAGGTGCCTTGCCTTAAGGAGTCCCTGTGGCCTGGAGACGCCAAGCCCGAGGGTGGACATTGGCCAGGCTGTCTGATCCCAGCCAGGGGCGGAGGAGGCCTCTGCTGGTCTCCTCTTCGACACTGGAGCCCAGACACTGGGGATTAGAGGACCCCTGGGGTGGGTGCACAGCACACTCTGCAGAGCAGGGAGCCCAGGCATGCGGTGGGGCCTTGGGGCAGGCCCAGCGTGTCCAGGCACCATGTGTGTTCTCTGTGTTTGTAGCAACAAAGTACCGCAAACTAGGCAGTTTCAAACAGCAGACATTTATCTCTCATGGTTCCGGAGGCCAAAAGTCCAAAATCAAGGTGTCGGCAGGGCCCTGCTCCCTCCCGGCTCTAGGAGAGGGACATTCCAGCCTCTTCAGCCTCTGGTGCTGCTGTTAATCCTTGGGCGCCTTGGCTCGTGGCCGCACCACCCGTCTCTGCCTCTGTCTTCTCATGGGCTTCTTCCCTCTCTGTCTGTGTCCAAATTTCTTTTTTTTTTTTTTGAGACACGGTCTTGGTATGTCGCCCAGGCTGGAGTGCAGTGGTGCAATCTGCAACCTCCACCTCTCGGGCTCAGGTGTTCCTCCTTCCTCAGCCCCGAGCCCCCAGTAGCTGGGACCACAGGCATCCGACACCACACCCAGCTAATTTTTGTGCCATGTTCCCCAGGCTGGTCTCGAACTCCTGGGCTCAAGTGATCCTCCCATCTCAGCTTCCCAAAGTGCTGGGACTACAGGCGTGAGCCACTGTGCCCTTTTCTTTTTTGTTCCCCCCGGCTTTTTTTATTTTTTGAGACAAAGTCTCGCTCTGTCATCCACGCTGGAGCGCAGTGGTGCAATGTCGTCTCACTGCGACCTTTGCCTCCCGGGTTCAAGCGATTCTCCTGCCTTAGCTTCCCAAGTAGCTGGGACTACAGGCACCCGCCACCACGCCTGGCTCATTTTTTGTATTTTTTTTTTTTTTTTTGAGACGGAGTCTCGCTCTGTCGCCCAGGCTGGAGTGCGGTGGCTCAATCTCGGCTCACTGCAAGCTCCGCCTCCCGGGTTCACGCCATTCTCCTGCCTCAGCCTCCCGAGTAGCTGGGACTACAGGCACGCGCCACCACACCCAGCTAATTTTTTGTATTTTTAGTAGAGACGGGGTTTCACCGTGTTAGCCAGAATGGTCTCAATCTCCTGACCTCGTGATCCGCTTGCCTCGGCCTCCCAAAGTGCTGGGATTACAGGCATGAGCCACCGCGCCCGACCCATTTTTTGTATTTTTAGTAGAGATGGGGTTTTGCCATGTTGGCCAGACTGGTCTCAAACTCCTGACCTCAAGTGATCCGCCCACCTCGGCCTCCCAAAGTGCTGGGATTATAGGCGTGAACTACTACACCCGGCCCAACTTTCTTCTTTAAAACGGAAAGGAAGCGAGTGCTCTGCCCCCGAGCACCCTCCCAGGAGCCTATGGGCTGGTTCCTCTTTTTGGCCTCAGCATCCTTGAAGGGCAGGGTTGGGCCTGAGGGCCCGTGTGGCCAGCTGCTGTCTCAGGATGCGGTACCCTCGAAGGTTGGGGGCCAAGTCCCAGAGTCTCCAAGGTGAGCTGGGGAAGGGCATCGGCCCCCCTCAGCCTGCAGAAAGTGGAGAATGTAGCAGGTGCGCAGCCACCGCCAGTATTAGCTTCCTGTGGCTGCTGGAACAAACCTGCAAGTCAGAAACCAGATGCAAATCTCATGGGGCTAAAACGAAGGTGTCAGCAGGGCTGGCTCCAGGGGGGAACCAGCTTTCTGCCTTCTCTGGCCTCCAGAGGCCTCCACATTCCTGGCCTTACAGCCCTTCCTGCGTCCTGAGAGCCGGCTGCGTGGCTGCGTGGCGTCCTCTCTCCCGCCCCCGCTTCTGTCCTCACATCTCCTCTGACTCTGACCCTCTTAGAAGAACCCCGCAACTGCCGCCCACCAAGACCCCCAACCTAGGCATGTCTGCAAAGTCCTCGTGAACCGGGAAACGTGACACCGCCACAGGCTCCAGGGTTGGGACGTGGCATCTTTGGGGGCCATGATTCTGCTCGCTGCAGACCCCGTGTGGAGGTCTGTAAGGCCAGGGGAGTCGGGGAAGGGCCAGGGCCTGGCCTCAGCTGAGGGCTTCCAGGATGCGGCAGTGGTCTGGGGTGACCAGACAGGGTTTGGCCAGCAGGCAGGAGGAGCCTGCACAGAGCCAGGCTGTCCTGGAGAGGTGGGAGGACAGGGGCGGGAAGGGCTGTTGGGAGGGACCCAGCTTCACCCTTGGGGGGGACCTTGGGGCCATGTGCAGGCCAGATCGCAGGGGTGGGCTGGAGACGAGCTTTGGGATGGCAGAACCGAGGAAGGGCAGGACTAGGGGAGGGCCCGGAGGGCTGGGCTTTAGCCTAGAGTCCTGGGGACAGCATTCTGAATATGGGAATATGGGCCGTGTTGGGGTGCATTCAGACACACACTCAGAGGTGCTGCAGGCAGCACCAGGCCCCTGGCTGCCAACTCTGATATTGTCACTGGGGCTCTGAGGGCTGGGTGTGGACAGGCTCCTTGGCTGGGAAGCCAGTGTCCTCTCTTGGGGCATAGCTGGCGTGGCCGGGATCCACACAGCAGTGTCTTCCAAGAAACGGGCCCCTGGCGGCGGCTCTGTCTGCCCTGTCAGATGGGCCAGGCCTTCCTGCCTCCCGTTTGGACACCTGCACTGGTCCAGGCAGGGTCCCACTGTCCCTGGGAAGTCCCAGAGGAGGGCCTCGGACAGAGGACCTGTAGCAGTCGCTGTGTGTGGGATGGGCCCATGGATTTGGGCTTAGCAACTGCTCTCTGCTGCCCCACCCCAAGTCAGGCCAGCACCCTCAGCCCTGGCAGCCCCTGCTAGAAGCTGTGGCAGCATCCACTGGGAGAGGCCCGGCTGCCAGCACAGCTTTGAGTCCGTCAGGACCTGCTGAGGCTGCCAGGAGCACCCTGTACCCTGCAGGTGCGGCGGGTTCAGGGAGGAGGGAAGCCTTGCTGGACATGCCTTGGGGCCCCCAAAGGGCCGGGCCGCTCACCTGCAGTGAGTCAGGGCAGTATCCTTGGTTGAGCAGATGAGGAAACTGAGGTCGGAGTGGCAAGCAGGACTTGTCTTCCCCTTGCTGCCGCCATCCAGCAGGGAGACAGTGACAGGCGTGAGGAGTTCGTGTCCAAGTGGGGCTCTGCACAGTGGGGGCAGCTCGCCAGACATGTGGCTCGGTGTGGGGCCCCTGCTTTCATCCACCTTGGAGGAGGCCAGGCCACCCCCGCCCCAGAGCCAAGGAGACCTCCTTCCCATCTCCCTGCGGCCCCACTGGAGTGGGCGTCTCCCCACTCATGTTGGCCACACACGCCCAGCAAGGGTGGCTGCCAGGGATGGGCCCAGCTCAGGACGGGACACAAACCTGTCCCTGTTCTCTTCCCCAGGGTGGACGCTCTTCTCTGGCTCCTGGGATTGGCTGTGAGGACAAAACATAAGTAAATAAAATATGCCATTTTCTCAACCAAGAGAGTGGATTCCTTTGCCTTGTCCGGTTTGCTCTTCTCTGAGCCCAGCTCATCTCCAGCTCGATGTCCCCACCGAGGACTCGGGCCTCAGGTCCCAGCTTTTCCTGCCTCTTCCCAGGCTCCCTCCCAAACCCTCCAGAGTCCCCAGGACCCTCAGGGGGATCTGATGACTCATGGGAACCCTCCCTGAGCAGGCTGTCTGGACTGGTAGATGTGCCTCAGTGGTGATAATGGCAGCCGGGAGCTCCGTGCGGGGTCTGAGGGGCTCATTGCTGAGCCGGGTTCAGGGCTGGAGATGCCCAGCCCCTGGGCCCCTGTGGGGCATCAACAGTGAATGCCGCTCTTCCCAGAGTGGGCAGAGTCTCTAATCCGCCTCGCTTTCCGTCCCTAATTCAGGCCTCGGCACAGACTGACAGGCCTGTCCCTGTTGCTTCTGGTCTGTGGGGAGGGGATTGTGCTGATGTGGGCCCTGCCCTGGGGCTGCTTTTTGGGGCTGGGAGACAAGGCTGAGGCTGGTGTGGGCCCCTGGCGCCTGTGCTGTGTGAAGGGCTCAGCCTGGACAGACTGCACGGTGGCTGGAGGCCCCCAGGCTCTGACTGAGCCTTCCTGGGAAACGTTAGCAAGATCCCAGCTGCTCAGACCCCACACTGGGCCAAGGCGCGAGTGTCCTGAACGCTTTCACTGCTGTTCGTGTCATTGTCACCTGCAGGCAGAGACAGGCTCTTGAGGGAAAACACAGAGTTCAGTAACCACCATTTGCCTGCAGTTCAAGGGACTCCCTCTTTTCAATTTTAGCGGCAGATACCACAGTCCAGCTGGTGACATCCCCAACCAGCCCCACCTGGTGTCTGGGGTCCCAAGGCTGGCCAGTCCCCAGAACAGTGGGTCTTAGGGAGGCGCCACTCATCCTCAAGGGTGGGTAGAACCCACGCTGCCTTCCCAGTGCTGTGGAAACCACCCTGCCAGCTAGCAGCGCCTGAGCCAACCGCCTTCCTCCCAGGGGAGCCCCGGGCTGTACATGGCCTGTGGCTGGGACCTGGTTTGGGTCCAGCTGTGTGGATAGAAGGACCCTGGCTGGGAGTCCCGGCCTGCCTTGGCCCTCTCTGGGATTTGGTTTCCCCTTGTGCACACAGGCTTTGTGACATTTGGAGAGGCACATGGCTCAGGTGGTTTCGCAGGTGGTCATGGCTTCTGCCTGCAGGTGCCCCGCAGCTGACCTCGTGGGGGTAGTCAGGGCGGGACCCCCACACCACCGTGGTGGGGGGGGGTGGGGTTCATCTGGGGAACCGCAGGTGCTGTGTGGGAGGAGGCTGGAGAGGCTCCTGGGAGGGGTTCGGCAGGGACGTGGTCAGGTCCAGCCCGGTTTCTTCAGCCCAGCCCGTGCCGCCTCCGCGCCCCAGCCCGTGTCTCCTCTCTGCCCCCAGAGGAACCCATTTACTGTTACACCCCGCACAACTTCACGCGCGACCAGGCGCTGTACGCCCGCGGCTACTGCTGGACGGAGCTGCGGGACGCGCTGCCCGGCGTGGACGCCAGCCTGTGGCCGTCGCTGTTTGAGCACAAGTTCCTGCCCTACGCGCTGCTGGCCTTCGCCGCCATCATGTACGTGCCCGCACTGGGCTGGGAGTTCCTGGCCTCCACGCGCCTCACCTCCGAGCTCAACTTCCTGCTGCAGGAGATCGACAACTGTTACCACCGTGCGGCCGAGGGCCGCGCGCCCAAGATCGAGAAGCAGATCCAGTCCAAGGGCCCGGGCATCACGGAGCGCGAGAAGCGCGAGATCATCGAGAACGCGGAGAAGGAGAAGAGCCCGGAGCAGAACCTGTTCGAGAAGTACCTGGAGCGCCGCGGCCGCAGCAACTTCCTGGCCAAGCTGTACCTGGCGCGGCACGTGCTGATCCTGCTGCTGAGCGCCGTGCCCATCTCCTACCTGTGCACCTACTACGCCACGCAGAAGCAGAACGAGTTCACCTGCGCGCTGGGCGCGTCCCCGGACGGGGCGGCAGGTGCGGGGCCCGCAGTGCGCGTGAGCTGCAAGCTCCCGTCCGTGCAGCTGCAGCGCATCATCGCGGGCGTGGACATCGTGCTGCTGTGCGTCATGAACCTCATCATCCTCGTCAACCTCATCCATCTCTTCATCTTCCGCAAGAGCAACTTCATCTTCGACAAGCTGCACAAGGTGGGCATCAAGACGCGCCGGCAGTGGCGCCGCTCGCAGTTCTGCGACATCAACATCCTGGCCATGTTCTGCAACGAGAACCGCGACCACATCAAGTCGCTCAACCGGCTGGACTTCATCACCAACGAGAGCGACCTCATGTACGACAACGTGGTCCGGCAGCTGCTGGCGGCGCTGGCGCAGTCCAACCACGACGCCACCCCCACGGTGCGCGACTCGGGGGTGCAGACCGTGGACCCCAGCGCCAACCCCGCCGAGCCCGACGGCGCCGCGGAGCCGCCCGTGGTCAAGCGGCCGCGCAAGAAGATGAAGTGGATCCCCACCAGCAACCCGCTGCCGCAGCCCTTCAAGGAGCCGCTGGCCATCATGCGCGTGGAGAACAGCAAGGCGGAGAAGCCGAAGCCCGCGCGCAGGAAGACGGCCACGGACACGCTGATCGCGCCGCTGCTGGACCGCTCCACCCACCACTACAAGGGCGGAGGGTGCGACCCAGGCCCGGGCCCTGCCCCCGCCCCCGCCCCGCCGCCCGCCCCCGACAAGAAGCACGCGCGCCACTTCTCCCTGGACGTGCACCCCTACATCCTCGGCACCAAGAAGGCCAAGCCCGAGGCGGTGCCCGCCGCCCTGCCCGCCTCCCGGAGCCAGGAGGGGAGCTTCCTGTCCCAGGCGGAGGACTGTGGGCTGGGCCTGGCCCCGGCGCCCACCAAAGGTAGGGGCCGGGCCGGAGACCGGGGACGGGGGATGGGGAGAGGCTCCCACAGCCCCAGCGGCCCACGGGAGCCTGCCCAGGGTGCTAGGGAAGGGAGGGGGCCTGGCTTGAGCCCCCCTCAAAGGGGGAAGGGAGGAGGCCGAGGTTTGAACCGGCTCCATCAAACGGACTCACTGTCAAGGTGAGCCTCAGGCCAGGGGCGGCCCTGGAGACCCCTCGGGAGGCAGGTGGGGAGGATGCAGGCTGGGAGGGACGTGCTCCTGGTCAGCTTCCTGGAGCTCCGCGTGCGTGGTGGAGCCAAGTTCCTCGGGTGAGGAAGTTCCACCGATGGCACTGCGGCTCCGGGACAGTGGGGCGGGGGATGTTCCCAGGCCAACTGCTGTGTGCAGGGGTGTCCAGGCCCAGCGTCTCCAGGGCACTTCAGAACCGTGAGCCCTGCTCCCCCGCCAGCCTGCACTGGGTGGGCGCTGGCGGGGGGGGCGCAGCGGCGGATGGTGTGAGAGGTCTGTGCTCTTGGCTGTTTGCAGATGCTCCGCTCCCCGAGAAGGAAATCCCGTACCCCGCAGAGCCATCCCGGGCAGGGCTTCCCTCGGGGGGCCCGTTCCACGTCCGCTCACCTCCCGCCGCCCCTGCTGTGACCCCTCTGACACCAGCCAGCCTGGGCAAGGCGGAGGCCCTCACCATCCTGAGCCGAAACGCCACACACCCGCTGCTGCACATCAACACGCTGTACGAGGCCCGGGAGGAGGAGGAAGGGGGCCCCCGCCTGCCGCAGGACGTGGGGGACCTCATCGCCATCCCTGCCTCACAGCAGATCCTCATCGCCAACTTCGACGAGCCGAGAACGGTCGTGAGTACTGTGGAGTTTTGAGGGATGGCACCGTCCAGGCCGCTGAGAGCCCCTCTGTGTGAGTGTGGTGTGGCCTGGCCAGCCTCCCAGTGGACGCCAGCCCTGCGTGGACGTGGCCTCTGCTTCGCCAGCACTGCCCGCATCCCCAACCTCTGTCCGCATGCCTGGGGCCTTCACCCCCACGCGCTCGACAGGGGAACCCGCCCGGACGGCATCGCCAGGCACTGGCTGGGGTGGGGAAAGGTGGCCCCGTGGAGCCGGTGGCCAGGAAGGCTGAAGCCCGCCTCCCATGCTCCTGCATCAGGTGTCCAGACGTGGGTGGGGGCCGTGAGGTGAAGAGTTTATTTTTTTAGTCCATTTCGTCCTGGCCCCGGGCTGTGGCGAGACAGCCCAGCTCCCCCAGCCCCATTTCGTCCTGGCCCCGGGCTGTGGTGTGTGGGGGAGCCCAGCTCCCCCAGCCCAGAGCCAGGGAAAAGGAAGGTGGGGCCAGTCCCACCAGTGAGGTGGCCACACCCATGGGGTCACATGCTCAGGGGTCACCCCCTGCAGGGACCTGATGCCCTCGGGTGGGAGGGACCGAGGTCCACCCTCGGGTCAAAGATCAACGTGCACTTTCTCCTTGTCGCCTGACATACATTTTATTTTACTAAGACTGCTGTAGCGAACAAGCATATTTATCATCAGGAGACAGGATGGGTTTAAAGCAGGATGGTGTGTGTGTGAACGGGCATAAGCAGAGGTGGGCGTGAGCGAGCGGGTGTGTATGCACGAGTATGCACGTGTGTGCCTGTGCACAGAGGGTGTGGTGCCAGCTTGGGTGGGAGTGTGTGAGTGTGAGGAGGCGGGTGAGTGCATGAGTGCACGCCAGCGCATGGCCCATGTATGAGGAGTGAAGGAGCCCAACGCAATAACCACGTCCCCCACCCGGGCCCCCCGCCGCGGCTGAGGCCACATGGCTTCCTGTGGGAGCCCCGGCCGGCACCCGGCTGGTCCCACCCCGGATACCTCAGCCATGGAGGCCATGTCCTGCAGAATTAACAAGGTAGCACCGAGCATATCAATAAATATTATTCTGATAATCACCTGTGCTCCGCCGGGGACTTCGCCTCCCTCCACGCCCATCCCCTGACTCGGCACCATGCGTGGGGGTGCTGGGGGATGTGGGGCAGGGGCCGCCTTCAGAAGCGTGACGAGGGGCCCCTCTGCACCCACAGTGGGTGTCACCCTTGGAGCAGGACATGCCCTGGACTCAGGCTGTGGGCACAGAGGCGATTCAGCTGTGGCCTGAAGTCCTGGGGCACACAGGCTGGGGAGACGAATGCACAACCCCCTTAGTCTTCCTGCTCCTACAGGGGAGTGAGGAGGGGGAGGGTGACGCACCCTCTAGGAGAACAGAGAGCTGGCAGGATCCAGGAAGGCCTCCTGGAGGAGGCACCCTCAGTGTGGTCTGGGTTGCTCAAAACAACACAGAGGTCCTCAGCAGGTGCCTTTGTGGGCCCAGGACTCCATGGAACAAGGCTGGTCCCGTGGGTGCACCATGGAGCCGCGTGCCCTGTAGACCCCGGCGGGTGACCCTGAGAGTCTGAACAGAGGCTCCTTGAAGACAGGTGGTTGGGAAGCTAGGCCAGAACCCCGCAGGGACTGGAGTGGGATTGGGGGTGTAGGCCACTAATTGCAAGGGTGGGCTCGGCTGAGATCAGAGCGGGCCCACCTGCCACCTGGCCTGGGCTTCCTGGGAGCCCCATCGCCAGGCCCCTCCTGGAGCAGCCGTGAGTGAGCAGGGCCGGGCTCCCCAGGTTCCCAGGAGTCAAGAGGAAGGGTCTATCCAGGGTGTGGCCCCCACAGCCAGGGCCTGGTGTGAGACACACAGGGACACAAGCTGGAGGGTGCATCCCGCCCTCCACGTTAAAACAGAGGTTTTTATACTCTTCTGGGCTGGCGAGGCCTCTTGCCATTAAAAGAGCTGGCCAGGCGCCGGGGCGTACGCCTGTCATCCCAGTGCTTTGGGAGGCTGAGGCGGGAGGATCGCTTGAGGACGGCATTCGAGGCTGCAGTGAGCCGTGATTGCGTGACTGCACTCCAGCCTGGGCGACACCGCAAGACCCTGTCTCTAAAAAAAATTAAAAATTTACTCAGATCCCCAAAGGAGGGGCACCGCGTGCCACCCAGGGCCACGCAGGAGGCCACTGGGCTCGTCGCAGACATAGGCAATGGGGGGAAGCGTGGGCAGACTCTTCACTGTGGCTTCACCAAAGGAATGGGCGGGGGGTGGGGCGCAGGCTCGGGACTCCAGAGTGGACACCCTGGTGGGTACTGGGCAGAGGCTGTCCCTGGCTGCCAGGTGCATAGCCCAGGGTGACAAGAGCAGGGGGACAGGGCCTAGGGTGTGAGAGCCCACAGAGGAGGCCTGGAGGGGGTGTGGGCCCTGGACGCAGGAGCTTGCACAGGAAGTTGTTTGCTGACGAATCGGTGAGCCCTAGGAGAGGCGTCTCACCAGGGCCAGCAAGGCCCCAGAGGTCAAAGCAACAAAGCAGAAAATAAAAGGCACAGTTTGGCCGGGTGTGGTGGCTCACACCTGTAATCCCAGCACTTTGGGAGGCCAAGGTGGGCGGATCATGAAGTCAGGAGTTTGAGACCAGCCTGGCCAACATGGTGACGCCCTGTCTCTACTAAAAATACAAAAATTAGCCAGGCATGGTGGCGTGCACCTGTAATCCCAGCTACTCGGGAGGCTGAGGCAGGAGAATCGCTGGAACCCAGAAGGCGGAGGTTGCAGTGAGCCAAGATCACACTGCATTCCAGCAGCATGGGTGACAGCAAGATTCTGTCTCAAAAAAGAAAAAAGTAGCAGTTCTTCACGCTCACCTAACTCAGGACACCTCCCCAGCCTGCATGCCCATGTTCCCAGCATTCCCACGTCCAGGAGAGGGACCCAGTGCCCACAGATTCCGGCCCAGGCCAGCCTGGTTGTGCGGGGAGGGCTGAGCCCTGGGCCTTGACAGCATCGCCTTGGTCCTGCACCCACAGACCAGCTCAGTGGTGAGGGTGGGCAGCACATGGCAGCTGAGGAGACCCGAGGGATGGTGGCCTCCAGAGGTAGCGTTTGCCATGGGCGTCCTTGCTGCTCTCCAGCTGGGGCTGGGGACCCTCCTCACCCTCACACGTGCACCCCGCCCACCTGCACCTGTCCTCTCTGCCCCAGCAGCCACCCGGCGTCCCGCATGGCTAGGCTCATATAGGGAGATGTCCAGTAGTCCTTGGGCGCAGCCAGTCTGGGTGGTGCTGAGTCCCGCAGGCCCTGCCTCCCAGCTTGTGAGAGGAGCTGTCGCTGCCCAGAAAACGTCTAGGCCGAGGTGGGGCTTGAGCTGAGCCGGGGGACACAGGAGGCCTCAGGTGGAGCCACCTGGAGTCTTCAATGTGACCAGGCCCACGGGCAGCAGCCACGCTGCCTATCCCCCGCCTGTGGGCCTCGGCCCGGCAGGAGGTGTGAAACCAACTCCTGTCTGGAAAGAGGTTCGTGCCTCAAGTGAGCACCCTGCCCTGTGCTAGAGTTGGCCCTCCCTCCACGTGGCCCGTGCTGGGGAGCTGGTGTCCGTCCTACAGTGAGACGCTGGCTCCCGCCTCTCCCAGGGGACGTCACCACCTTATCCCCAGACCTGTTCCTCTGGCTGTGTCCTTGCCAGCTGTGCCACGTTCCTAGAGGCAGGCGGGCAGAGGCCTGAAAGGGTGACGCTCACCCTTGGCACTGGGTCAGGGCTGAACCGGCCCTAACCGCCTTCCCCCACAGGGCTCCCTCCCTCCCCTTGCCCCAACGCCTGCTTCTGTGGGATCTGTCACTCTGCTCCGAATGGGACTTGGCCCTTCCTCAAGGTCCACCCCTTGAGGACAAAGCCAGCTGGGGACCAAGACGGTCCCTCCCAGCACAAACGGCTTCACACAGTTTGTTTCTGTTCCTGAGGGCCCCCACCCTCCCTAGGACTCCTCCTCACTCCCCCCAGGGTACCTCAAGAAACCCTCCTCTGGCTGCTCCATGAACAGGGCATCCACATGGCCAGCCCCCCGGGGTCGGGGACTCAAAAGCTCTGGCACCCCAGGGTACACGTCCTCCACCTCCACCTGACCTTCTTTCCAAGGCAACCCAGCCTGCCCCCCACGGCGGAAGGGACAGAGCCTGCCTGGAGAAAAGCAGGCTTGGGAGCAGAACTTTAGAAGACAAGCCCAGCCTGAAATGTAGGGTGGTGGCCCAGGGCCTGTGGCTGAGGTCCTGCCTCAGTTTCCCCAGCACACTCCCCGAGGACTCAGTCTCCCCCTTTTCTGCTTCTGGCCCCTCACAGCCTAGTGCAGCCCTGCAGGGGACCCCAGCCGGATCGGAGGGCAGTTCTGCTTCTCCACTGTCTGCTGCCCACCGGGGGCTGGGATCTCGGACACCCTCCCCTCCCCGACTGGCCACCTTGCCCAGGTGAGTCAGAGGGTCGTTCTGCAGCCTGGGGGCCAGTGTTGGTTTGAAATAGTGTCCCCTCCTGCCCCTCCCCCTCTCTGAGCATAAGCAAGCCTGGCAGGTGGACAGCACCGTCCCTCTTGTGGAGAAGGAGGGGCTCCGGGAGGACCTCGCACCCGTCCCAGACCGCCAGGACTGAGAACCCAGGCCAGGGATCTTCCCTCCGCACCAGCTCAGCACTGAGAAATGGGTGAGGTGGAGCCGGGGCCACTGCCACCCGCTGCCCTCCTGTGAGGATGTGGCCGAGATGGTCAGAAAGGCAGAATGACCACAAAGGCAGCGAACAATGAGAATCAATGGAGAGGATGTGAGCCAGAGGCCCTAGGGCCCAAAGTGAGTGTCCTTCACCAAGGAGGACAGAGGAGTCTGTAAGGCCAGGCCTGGCCGTTTGGGGACCAGGAAGCTATAGGAGGGGGCGGTGCCTCTTGTGTAAGAATGCTCAGTGGGCAGCCAGCCCAGCCTGCTGCTGTGTGGACAGGCATTTTCACCCACCCGCCCCACCCCGGGAGGACCACTGGCAGACTCAGGGCCGGGGACCTGAGGGGACCCCTGCAGGCCACCCGAGCCGGGGCAGCTCCTCAGAACCTGGGGCTGGGGCCGAGGCCTCCTTTCCTGGAGCCTGGAAGGAAGCAGACTCCCCAGCACAGAGTCCTGGCGGACGGCCTCAGGCAGACCCAGACCAGGCCCGGGCTCTGCGTTGGACTCCCCCAACCCCAGGCCTGTTGGGTCAGCCTTCCAGGCTCCCTGAAGGTTCCTGCGCGGCGCAGCCCTCACTGAGGTCCTCCCCCTGGCTCCAGAGAGTAGCTGGTCCTAGGGCACTCGAGTAGAGAGGTGCGCCCTCCTCCCTCTTCTAAAAACGGTTCCCCAGCTGGGCCCCACCTGGCCCCTTTCCCCAACTAACTCATCAGTGCCTGGCAGGAAGACACAGCAGCCCTCCCCCGGTGACTAGAGTCCTGGCCCCAGGGCAGGCCCCGCTCCAAGGACCTGATCCTTTGGCTGGGGCATGGCCGTAGAGGTGGGCGCAGAGCTTCGGGGAGCTGGCTGTGGGGTCCGCGCATGCAGCCCGCAGGCAAACCATAGCCACGCCCACGCCTGCACTAAGCCCAGCGCCAGCACCAGGTCAGCCAAGAACCCGGGGTCGTGGAGGAGGAGGTCGTGGGCCCGGGATGCGAGGCCGGACCATTGCAGGAGAGCGGGGCAGGCGGACGGCGCAGCAGCTTGTGGGCCGCGAGTCGTCTGCATGCGGCGGCGAAGCGCCAGGGCCCCTCGCTGCGCCCGGGCCCCCGTCCGCGCCGGTGCCCGCAGCGCGCTGCAACTTGGCCGGGGCCCCCGGGAGAGGCTGGGTGCAGTGAGGGGGCCGGGCGCCCGGGCAGGACGGGCGCGGCGGGTGGGGCCAGGCCGTCTCCCGCTGCCCTCGGGGCCGAAAGCGCACAGCGAGAGTCTAGCGTCGGGGTGGCAGCGGCCAGCCGGGTCCCCCTGGAGGCCTCGGGACGATCGGAAGTGACTGAGCGCCCGGGTCCGTGAGGCCGGGGGTCGGCCCGCCCTAAGACTCCCACCTGGTCCCGGTTCTCCGCTGGGCTGGCCGCGGGGCCCCTGGGGCCCGACCTCCCCGGGGTGCCCCAACCTGCGGCAAGGCCGAGGTCCTGCTGAGGCATGAGTCCCGGGTCGGGGACGGCTCTGGGCCGACCCCCGGAGGACGGACTAGGCCGATCTCCAGAGGGAAGGGGGCCGGGCCGAGGCCATGTCAGCGCGTTCCCTGATCCCGTGTTCTCGGCTCTTCGCGTCCCACTATCGGCTGTCCCTTTCGTGCGGGACTGATGGTTCACAGAACAGTTACATTTCAATATCATTCGACTCAAAACCATCCTGTGGACGCCGTGCGAGCATTGTCCCCATTTCACAGCTTGGGAGCTGCGACCAGAGAACGTGGGCGCGCCTCTCAAGGCCGTGACCGGGGCGGGACTCGAACCCTCCCTCCCGAGTGTTTGCCGATGTATCTTAGGACCCGGGAGCGCCGGGGAGGGGCGGGGGGCCTCGTGCGCTGCCCCCTTGGGAAGTGTAGTCCGCAGTCGCGGGCCGGGGCCGAGCAGGAGGCTCGCGGGACTACCCTTCCCGGCATGCCGCGCGGCCGCCGGCGCCCTCGGCCCGTCCGCCCCGCCCCGCAGCCCCAGCCCGCCCCGTCCGTTGAGGGCCCGCGCCGCATGGAGGCTGGCTGAGGAGCGCCGCTGCCTCGCCTCGGTACGCCGCGCGGCGCGGACGGCGCGTGCGTGAGGACGGGGCCCAGCACCGAGCGGGGGGCGGGCCCGGGTCAGGGCCGTGGGGGGACTGTGGGGGGCGGGGGGAGCGAGCCCGAGTACGGGGGTGGGGGCCGGGGGCGGGGGGGGGTCAGGCCCGGGTCAGGTTCAGGTTTTGGGGCCGGGGGAGCAGGTCGTGGGGGTCAGGCCAGGGTCAGGTTCAGGCTTTGGGGCTGGTGGAGCAGGGTCGTCGCGGGCCGGGCCCGGGTCAGGTTTGGGGGCCGGGGTGGCAGGTCGTGGGGGTCAGGCCCGGGTCAGGTTTGGAGCGGGAGCAGGCCCCGCGTGTCCCCCGCCACCGCTGCCAGGAGCGACGCTGCCGAGGAGCGGAGCCCCCCAGGGCTGGGGCGGGGAGGGTCAGCGGCGGCCTCGCGGGAAGGCGCGGGTCGGACCTCGAGTCCCAGGGTCCTCGCGGGTCGGGAGGGCCCCAGCCACCCCCGCCTCCCGCCTGCGGTGGAGCCGGCCGAGGTGAGTGGAGGAAGGCGGCCCACGCCTGCGGGTCTCTGGGGGTGCTGGGGGAGGCCGAGCGGGAGGCCCCGGACCCCCGTTGTCCCTCCGGCCCCGCTGAAACCTGGGGCTTCGCTCCTCTGTAGGTGCCTTTGCCCTTCAAGTGGAGCAGAGCGGGGTTCCCATATGGGCGAAGTGGACGCCAGATCGTCCCCCGCTGTGCGCAGCCCAAACTTAAAAGGTCTTTGTAACTGAGCTATCGTGAAGCTGCCGTGTGTCTTTGTCAAAACTCTTACGAGAAAGATGGAGTGGGAGCTGTCTGGGCATTAGCGTCCCAGAAACAACCAGGAACTTTGTGGAGGCGCTAAGCTCCCTGCGGGGACTCCCGCAGCCTCGGTAGCCTCCAGATGGACGCCTCCTAGCTTTCAGGTCCCTGAAGAGGCCGTGCAGGCCGCCAGGCTCACTGCGCTGTGTGTCCCTGCTCCCCGCTTGCTGCTGCCGCCGCCCCTGCAGTGTGACTGGTGGGGATGCTGGCCAGCCTCGCCAGAGGCCCTGATGCTGTGGGGTCCGAGGAGGGGGCCTGGCAGGGTGGGTGGGTGGCAGGAGCCTGCGGGGCCCCCTGCATGGTGGTCAGTGTGGGGGCTCTGCATTGACTGTGACCAGGTCCTGGGAGGTTGGGGGCTGCCAGGTGTGCTGGCAAGGAGGCCTCGGGCTCTGGCTCAGGTGTGTTTCCCGTCTCCCAGCTCTGCCACACCTGCGTGAAGCGGTCCCGCCAAACCCGGGAGGGGTTTCCTGTGGCCAAAGGTGCCAGGCCTCAGAAACAGGAAGCAGCGGAGGTCAGAGCTCTGGGCCACACCCTGGTCCCTCCAAGTTTGTCATTTCTACAACCCCCAGGTCTGACCAGTTTGGAACCTGGGCTTTCTGAGCCGGTCTAGTGGGTTGGTTGAGAGATGGGGGTTTTTCTGGGAACTGCATTTGGTGCTAGCCAGCTTTTGGTCTGCACTAGGAAGCTAGGCTGGAGTCTGGGAGGCAGTTTCTAGTGGGGTGAAGGGGATAAGATGGGTGTCTTAGCTCTAGCTGCTGTAACAAAACATCACAGACCAGGAAACTTTAAAAAACAACAGGCTGGGCCAGGTGCGGTGGTTCACGCCTGTAATCCCAGCAGTTTGGGAGGCCGAGGTGGGCGGATCACGAGGTCAGGAGATGGAGACCATCCTGGCTAACACGGTGAAACCCCGTCTCTACTAAAAATACAAAAATTAGCTGGGTGTCTTGGTGTGCACCTGTAATCCCAGCTACTCAGGAGGCTGAGGCAGGAGAATCACTTGGACCTCGGGGTGGGGGAGGTTGCAGTGAGCCGAGATCACGCCACCGCTCTCCAGCCTGGGTGACAGAGTGACACTCCGTCTCAAATAAAAAAAAAAAAATGAGGTCTCACTAAGTTTCCCAGGCTGGTCTTAAACTCCAGACCTCAGACAGTTCTCCTACCTCAGCCTCTCCTGAGTAGCTGAGGCTGTGAGCGAGTAGGCTCCTCCCGCCATGCCTCACTGGTGCTGGGAAAAAACAGAAATTTATTTTCTCACAGAGTTCTAGGGGCCGGACGTCCCAGATCAAAGGTGCTGGTTCCTGGTTGCCATGCGGCCTCCTGGCTTGTAGATGGGCCCCCTCTCGCGGCGTCCTTACCCCGGGGAGCGAGAGCTGCGTGGCGTCTCTTCCAGGAGTACTAACCCCATTATGAGGGCTATGCACTCATGACCTCATCTGAACCTGATCACCTCCCGGAGGCCCCGCCTTCTAATACCTTCATAGTGGGAGTTAGGGCTCTAACCTCTGGGTTTTGGGAGACAGTTCAGTCTGTAGCAGTGGGACCTGAGCAGGCAGGTGGGATGTGCTGTCTGAGGCAGCCGTGGAGCCTGACGCTCCCACTGGATGTCACGTCCTGGGACAGAAGCCCTGCGGGACATTTTGGATGCAGACAGCCGTCTCTGACGCCAAAGGACTGTAGATGCCGCTCTGATTTTGTGTCCTAGGGCCACACACCGCAGGCAGAGCCCTAACGGATGGGCTTTTGCACACAACAGATGTCCTCCTGGGGCTCTTGGAAATTCTCAGTCTGCACAGAGGATCCTGGTTTCCAAAGCCAGATATCCCTTTTTACAGATGAGGGACAGTGCTTGGAGAACAAGTGTCTTCAGAGGCAGTGTCTAGGGTCTCCTGAAATCGGGCTGCTAAGTCTTTTCTTGCCCTGTGGGTCTCCACCCTGTTCTCTGCCTTTGGGACAGATCGTGCTGCGGCAGAGAAGCTTGAGGCCGAGGCTGACCGCTAAAGCAGCGTCTGAATGTGGCTTGTGCTTGCAGCCCAGAGAGGGCCTCCTGTGTGGGGCAGATGGGATGCTGGCCCTGGAGGCAGGTTCCCACCTTAAACGGGGGCTCCTGCCCAGAGCATCCTGCCCAGGGCAGCGCTGGAGTGTGAGACCCTGTCTGCCGGCTACCCATGCTCAGGAGGCATGTCCCACAAATCGTGTTCAGCACCCACCCCAGTCCTGCTCGGTGGACATCTGTGCGGGGCAGGGAGAGTGAAGCACAGCTGGTCTGATACAAGTGTCTGGCTTCCTGCCAGGCTGCACCACTTCCCAGCGGGTTGGCCTCGCGGGTAACAAGGCCAGAAGCCACTGCAAGGCTCCCTGGGGCAGTGCCAGCACTGGGGATTTGGGAAGGAGAGGTGTCTGTCCCCTGGGAGGGGCAGCCAGGGTCTGCTGGTCTCTGCTGATGGGCCTGAGTATATCTGAAAAAGACAGGTAGGAAGGGGGTGGCTGCAGTGTGCACTGGCCGGACCCCAGCTGATGCTCTGCTGGGACCCAGAGTGGGTGGCTGCAGTGTGCGCTGGCCGGACCCCAGGTGATGCACTGCTGGGACCCAGAGTTGTGGGGGTGGGAACCAGGTGGGTGGTTCTTCAGACATTGCCTCTGAAGACACTTCAGAGTCCAGGCTCAGCATCTGTGACTTTCGGGCCAGGGCCTTTTGCTCACCGCTAGGCAGCTGGGGAGAGGCTCTGGGCCCAGCCGTAAATGTCTGAGAGCACAGCTGCCTGGGAGCAGGCTAGAGGGAGGAGGGCTGGTAACCTGAAATCACACCCTACAGCTCTCCAGGGGTCTCGGCGAGGAGGGAGAGTGTTGGGACTGTAAGGGTGACTGTCAGAGACGTCCCCCAGAATCACGGGCTTTAGGTGCTGGGGGGGCCTCAGTGACCTTCCTGCCTGGCCCCCTGCGGGCAGCACGCCTCTGCTGAGAGGCTGCAGGGGCCAGGGCTGGGGGCTGGCACTGCCTCTGGTGGTGCTGCTGTCGTCCTGCTCAAGGCTTGGCTGCCGGCCCAGGAAGGCTTCTCTGTACGCCCACCCCATGGCACGACTGGGGTCAGGACCGGCGCCTGCTGCTGCACCGAGACCCTGCCCTGTCCATGGCCACAGGCGTACCCTGGGCCGGCCTCAGAGGCGTGTCTGGCCAGGCTGGGTGGAGGGTGGGGGCTGACCACAGACCTGGGGCTGCCACACCCATGGGGGAAGGGCTGTGGCGACGTGGGCGCCTCCCGTTGGCTGGGCAGACACAGCCTCCCTCCCGGCTGCACAGGAGTTTCTTTAAGGAGTTTCCCCTGTGTGCCTCGGCAGCCTTGCGCTGCTGTAATAGTCCCAACTTCCGTGTGAGTTTCCCCTGTGTGCCTCGGCAGTCTTGTGCTGCTCCTAAGAGTCCCGGCTTTTGTGTGCAGCTAGACCCAGGGAGGCGGCCGTCCCCCGGATGGGGTGCTTGTCTGGGCTGGCTGGCCTGGCGGCTGCTCACAACAACTTCCAGTGGGTTCTGGTCGGGTTGCATTGTGGAGTTTTCACCTACAAAAGGGGAAGGAGGTGGCCCAAGGGGCCGGGGCCTGGCCTTGCTCTGACCGGTGCCAGCAGCACTTCCTGGATGTGCCAACCGTTAAGACGCCCAGGCCAGGGTTGGGTCCAGACTCAAACCCAGGTGGAAAGGAGTGGGACCCCCTGCCAAGGCTGTGAGGCCCCATAGGGGAGCCTGTGGGGTGGGCTCCCCTCGCCCTCTGCAGAGGCTCAAGGCCCCTGGGGACATGAGGACTGGGTTCCCAGGCCAGCCTGGTGTTTATCAGCTATCTCCTTAGTCTCAGCTGACCTCCCCTGACACGGCCCCGTTACACCACCCGCCCCAAGCCAGGCCAGTTCCTCTCCCAGAAGCCCCGGCTGTCAGAGAAGAGGGCAAGGTGGGCTGCCTTCTTCTCGATCAGCTTCAGATGGGGCCTCTGGTTGCACTGAGACAGGCCTCTTCCCCTGCTCAGAGCCATCCCTGCTCCCCCAGCCCCTGAGCTGCCCTCCTAGACACTGCACGGAGAGCTCCTTCCTGTTCACAGGTGAGGACACCCGAGCTTGGAGGCATCTTAACTTGGACGTGCGTGGCCAGGACCCAGCTGGGTCTGTGAGTCCTGGCTGGGGCCGGGGTCTGTGCCTGCTGCGGCTGCGTGCCAACAGGGTTTGCAGAGGAAAGGAACCCGATGTAGCGTCTTATTGCTCATTGTTCCTTTTTCTTATGAGTTCTGAGAAGCAGGCAGCAGTCGTGACATGAAAATGGCCCCAGATGCACGCAGGCATCAGTGCAGAACCCGGCAGTGGCCCCTCTGAAGCACATCCTACAAGCCCTGTTGTTTCCCCCCCAGATGCTCGTCTCTGACTGATGCAGACACTTCAAGACAAAACCACAATACCTTGCACGACTAGACAGCTCAGAATGGTTCCCAATGGCTCATTTTTATTTTTTACTTTTTTTTTTTCTTGAGAGAGTCTCCCTCTGTCACCCAGGCTGGAGTGCAGTGACAGGATCTCAGCTCACTGCAACCTCGGCCTCCTGGGTTCAAAGTGATTCTCCTGCCTCAGCCTCCCCAGTAGCTGGGATTACAGGTGTGCACCACCACGCCTGGCTAATTTGTGTATTTTTAGTAGAGACGGGGTTTCACCAGGATGGTCTATGTTGGCCAGGCTGGTCTCGAACTCCTGAGCTCAGGCAGTCCACCCACCTTGGCCCCCCAAAGTGCTGGGATTACAGGTGCGAGCCACCGCGCCTGGCCTGTTTGGAATATTTTAATGATTCTGCCTGGTGACACATCCATCCGCCAGGACATGCATGAGCCACTGACTTTGTAAACAGTCGCTCCTGCCATTCCGTGGCTGAGCACATTCAGGAAGAACCACATGGTGCAGCAGGGCCCGTGGCTGGTCTCAGGACAGCCTGCTGGTCCCTGGCCCCGCCTCGAGGGGCTCCACACAGGTCTCGCCGATGCTCCATGAGTCTTGGCCGGTGCGTGCCTCTGGTGCTGCAGGCGCCTGGCTGTTTTCTTTCTCTCCCTTAGGCTCCTGGGCCCCTAGCCTGAGCTCCTGGTTTCTCTCTGAGAGTCTGTGGGGAGCTGTGTTGCCTTGGGGCAGCCCCCTCGCGTGGCTTCTACCGTGGTTCCTTCCACACCACGTTTGTCTCTTAAACTGGGAGAGAAGGTCTTAGCTCCATACACGTTGATTTGTGTGCTTTGTGGATTCCTCCATCTGTACTGACTCAGCGCTGATGTGGTTGCCCAGGCCGTAGTTACTGAAAGGGGAAGTGGCTTTTGTACAAAGGCCCTGGGGTCTTTGCCATGTGTCAGCAGCTGCGTTGCTGTGTCCTGAGATCATGTGTGGACCCCAGGGCCGCCTTCCTATGTCTGCCCGCCGTGCTGCGGCGAGGGTTGGGCAGCTCTGGCCCTGTTCTGAGTGAGGTCTGTGCACCAGCAACCCGCCCTGGGCCCATCTGCGTTTTCACCAGCAACCTGCCCTGGGCCCGTCTGTGTTTTCACCAGCAACCTGCCCTAGGCCCGTCTGCATTTGGCTTATGCTGGGGTCCCTGGGGACCTGCCGGCCTTTCCCCACCCGGGCCTGACCTGAACGGACCCTGGACCTCAGTGGCCTTTGATGGGCAGGAGGCATTTGGGGATATGGGGGAAGGAGCCCCCACTCCCGCCCAACAGATGGTTCTAGACTGACAGGGCCCTATGCAGTGAGTCCTGAGCCAGGCCTGGGGCTCCAGGTGGAAACCCCGCCTCTCATGCCTCTCCTCAGACTCCCCAGCGGTGCAGGAAGCCACCGCCCAGCCATGGACCGGGAGGAGCAGCAGCCGCCGCGTGAGGTGAGGGGGAGGCTTCCCCACTCTGTGGGCTCTCGGGGTCGGTCCCTGGCTGTTGTTCTGCAAAGGTGATCTTCACAGGGTTCTCCAGGGTCAGGCAGGAGGCACCTCCGAGGGAGAGGGGCCCTGGGCTGAGGTGGCCTGGTGGCCCTGTCTGCCCAGCTTGATGGCGGCCGTGCCAGTGATGGCCAAGCAGGAGGGGTACTGGCAGTGTGGGGCCTAGGCTCTACGGAGGCCCTGCTTTTCAGGGTGTGTGGTCCACACAGCAGCCACAGGGCCCTTTCCAGGGTACGTGGTCCGTGGAGTTGCCACGGAGCCCTGGCTTTCTGGGGTGCATGGACCCTGACTTGAACTCTCCTTTCCACCTCCAGGCCGACGTGGAACCTGTTGTGCCGTCAGAGGCTTCAGAGCCAGTGCCCAGGGTGCTTTCTGGAGACCCCCAGAACCTGTGTACGTGTCCCTCAGGGTCCTGGCACGTTCCCTGGTGTTGGGCTGTTGAGGCAGGGAGAAGGGGGAGGCAGCCAACCACTGTCAGGGGCTTGGAGCTTGTGGTGAGCAGGGGCCTGGCCGAGACCTGGGCTGGGTGCCGCTAGGTCTGGTGCCCCGCAACAGCAGCTGTTCCTGGGCCCTGCCTGGCAGCGGAGCCTCTTGGAGGGGTGCAAACAGCACAGGCCGGCCCCTGGGCATGGGGGGCTCTTGAGCACAAGCAGTGTGAGCGGCACAGGAGTCCTTCCGTGCTGTGGCCTCATCCTGTCCCTCCTGAGTGGGGTGGGGGAGCCCGTTTCGCCTCAGAGCCCCTCCCCTAGCTGAGCCCCCTGCGGCACCTGCCCCCACTGTCTCCCACACCGAACCTCATCCACAGCAGCCCCCAAGGTCACCCTCATGGGGTATATGGGGCACAGGACTTCTGAGGCCCTGGCTTCTCGAAGGCGTCCAGCTCACAGAGGTGGCAGCTGCTGTTCCCATCACCGGGCAGGCCAAGCATGTGGAGTGTGATGCTCGTCAGCGGGCGTGTGCTCTGCACCTGTTCGGTTCTCAGAACCCAAGAGGGTTCCAGAGCCCCAGGCTGTCAGCGGGCCCGGCGGCATCCTTGGGGTGGGCCCGGCACCACAACGGCCTATGCTGCTGTTGCAGCCGACGTGGACGCCTTCAACCTGCTCCTGGAGATGAAGCTGAAGCGGCGGCGTCAGCGGCCCAACCTGCCGCGCACTGTGACGCAGTTGGTGGCTGAGGACGGGAGCAGGGTGTACGTGGTGGGGACAGCCCATTTTAGCGACGACAGCAAGAGGGACGTTGTGAAGGTGAGCGCCGCCACCCGCCACAGCCCGGACACGGGTTGGTGTAAGTTCCTGTGTCCTGCACTCAGGGACCTCGTGACAGAGCCCGTGTGCCCGTGTGTGCGCACCGCAGGCTGCCTGCTTCAACACTGTGGTCCTTGGGAGTGGCGAGGTGGGCTTCCTGCCTGGGAGCCATGACAGCCTTGTGCATTTTCCCACTTAACAAGTGAACAAGCCTCACAGCTTCCTCTCTTGTCGCTTAGAGAATTGAGCTGTCACTACAGCAGCGGGGTTAGCTAGCCCTGGGGTGACGCCAAGGCTGGCTGCTCCTGGGATGGGGCCCCTGGTGCCGGTGTCAGCTGTGCTGAGGGGCAGGGAGCGGCTGTGTTCGCGAGGTGTGACCTGTGGCTGTTGCAGACCATCCGGGAGGTACAGCCTGACGTGGTGGTCGTGGAGCTCTGCCAATACCGTGTGTCCATGCTGAAGATGGACGAGAGCACGCTGCTGCGGGAGGCCCAGGAGCTCAGCCTGGAGAAGCTGCAGCAGGCCGTGAGGCAGGTGCGCAGCCACGGGCCAGGGTCAGGGTCGGGGTCAAAGCCACTTGTTTGCCTGTTGCCCAGGTTCCTCCCACAGCCCATGCCCCCAGTCAGTGTGGCTGTGCCTGGCCTGCCCTGGGGATTGCCGAGTTAGGGACCTCCCCTGGGCCAGGAGAAAGGAAAGAGGCTCCATTACCCGGTTTCAGGCAAGGGAGGAGGAAATGGGTGGCTCTCCAAGCTGAGGCAGGGGCTGGTCGCCCGAGGACTGGGTTGCTGAGCAGTCGCTGGGGATGGATCAGGTCTCAGTGCGAGGGTGGTCCCCCAGGTACCACGCCCAGGCCCAAAGTAGGTGGGGCTCAGGGCTCCTCCTGTCCCCACTTCTCCAGCCCTGCAGTGACCGGAGAGGCAGGACTTTCTCATTGCTCTGTGTTTTCTTTTTTTTTTTTTTTTTTTGAGACAGAGTCTCGCTCTGTTGCCCAGGCTGGAGTGCAGTGGTGCGATCTTGGCTCACTGCAACCTTCGCCTCCTGGGTTCTAGCAATTCTCCTGCCTCAGCCTCCTGAGTAGCTGGGATTACAGGTGCCTGCCACCACACCTGGCTAATTTTTTGGATTTTTAGTAGAGACGGGGTTTCACCATGTTGCCCAGGTTCATCTCAAACTCCTGAGCTCAGGCAATCCACCCACCTTGGCATCCTAAAGTGCTGGGATTACAGGCATGAGCCACCGCGCCCGGCCAGTCTTTGTGTTTTCAAAGGGGACCCAGCATGCCTGACCCCAGCCCTGGTCAGTTTGCCTTCCCCCTGTTCAAAGGAAACAATTGTAATGAGATCTTATAGAAATGTCCCTAAACATTTGGCGCCTGCTTTCATTTTTTAATTTCTCCAGATGAGGGAAGTCACCAAAGACCTCTGTGGGCCGTCTTATAAAGAGCATTCCCCAGTCCAGCCAGGGCCCAGCACTGCAGCCTCCCCACCAGAGCCTGGGGCCCAGTGATCTCGAAGGGGCAATAGAATTCGGCAGTGCTGTGCTGCTCACTGCTGCGGTGTTGCAGAGGGAAGGGGGCATGGGGCAGGGTCTGGGAGACACCAGGTGTCCGCTTCACCTGTCCCCTCCTGGGGGACACTCGCTGTGCCCTGGTGTCTAGGTTTCTACTGGGGTTGGTCACAGGCACATCTGAGCTCAGGCCCCAGCCCCTCCAGAGGTGGAATTGGTCCCAGCGGACCAAGGCCCCATGGACGTCTCATCCTAAGTTAGCCGGGGCTCTCCAGGGTGGCCTGGGCCCCTGGGAAACACGGGCACTCCATCAGGCGGGACATTCCCAGGGCTCAGGGCTCAGGGCTCAGGCCCAGTGCGGGGTGTGAGCGATTGTCCGGTGCTGTGTGGCCCCCGGGGCTTTGCTGCCCTTCTGCGGGCATCATCTCCTTCATACGTGGACACCCCCGTGGTCCCAGCCGGCCGGCGAGACCAGGGCCAGTAGGCCTCGGGCTGTGGTTGCTGAAGATGGGGGTGGCCTGCTGTCTGCACCAGTGGCGGTGTTGTGCTGGCCTCAGCAGGCAGGTGTGAGTGGCGAGGCCCCTTCTCCAGCCTGCCTGCCCAGCACCCAGCATCTGTGCCAGGTCAAGGCGGCCCCTTCGCAGCACGAGACTGCCTCATGAAGGCCTTTTCTTTTTCTTTTTTTTTTTTTTTTTTTGAGACAGAGCAGTCTCGCTCTGTCACCTAGGCTGGTGATGTCGGCTCACTGCAACCTTTGCCTCCGGGGTTCAAGTGATTCTCCTGCCTCAGCCTCCCGAGTAGCTGGGATTACAGGCACCCGCCAGCACACCCAGCTAATTTTTATATTTTTAGTAGAGATGGGGTTTCGCCATGTTGGCCAGGCTGGTCTGAGAGAGAACTCCTGACCTCGTGATCCACCCGCCTCGGCCTCCCAAAGTGCTGGGATGACAGGTGTGAGCCACCGCACCCGGCCTGTGAAGGTCTTTTCTGAAGGGAGGTACCTTTGAGAAGTGCCTGTTGGGACAGAACTCCCTGCTCTGGTCTGACCCTCTGCATGCTAGGGTGGTCCTGCACCTGTCGGGCAGGGGACCAAGGATACAGCACAGGGCTGGGGCAGGGCTCTGCGCTGGTACTGCCTGCCATCCCAGTTCTGCCATTCCCCCAGCGCACCCCCCCACCCGCCCCCTCCAGCTGATGCCTGCTCCCTCTCTCTGCAGAACGGGCTCATGTCAGGGCTGATGCAGATGCTGCTGCTGAAGGTGTCTGCGCACATCACCGAGCAGCTGGGCATGGCCCCGGGCGGCGAGTTCAGGGAGGCCTTCAAGGAGGTGGGCACAGGGCGAGGTAGGGGGTGGCCACAGGGATGTGGCTCACAGGGGTGGTCCGGGGCTCCCACTGCTCCCCAACGCCCAGCCTCTGCTCCAGGCCAGCAAGGTGCCTTTCTGCAAGTTCCACCTGGGTGACCGGCCCATCCCCGTCACCTTCAAGAGGGCCATCGCTGCGCTCTCCTTCTGGCAGAAGGTCAGGCTGGCTTGGGGCCTGTGCTTCCTGTCAGACCCCATCAGGTAGGGCTGCCCCCGGGACGCTGGGTGACCTCTTGTCAGACCCCATCAGGTAGGGCTGCCCCCGGGACCCCGGCCGGCCTGCGGGGTGGTCTGTGGGAGGCTCCAGGCCCTCCTGTGCAGGTCCAATCGCAGCCAGTCCTCACTCAAGGCCTTCCCTGCCCTTTCCTTCCGCCACAAATCCCAAATATATGTGCTGTGGTCCCTGCCCGGTGTCCACAGTGCCAGCCCCACCCCAACCCATTGCCCCAACCCTGCGGGGCTGCAGCCACCCCTCTCCACAGCAAGGATGACGTGGAACGCTGCAAACAGAAGGACCTACTGGAGCAGATGATGGCCGAGATGATTGGCGAGTTCCCGGACCTGCACCGCACCATCGTCTCGGAGCGCGACGTCTACCTGACCTACATGCTGCGCCAGGCCGCCCGGCGGCTCGAGCTGCCTCGGGCCTCTGATGGTGACGGCCACCCCGAGGTGTGGGACCCCCTGTGAGGCCGAGGCCCGAGCAGGTACTGACCCCTTGTCCTTCCCCACAGCCGAGCCCAGGAAGTGCGTCCCCTCCGTGGTCGTGGGCGTCGTGGGCATGGGCCACGTGCCTGGCATCGAGAAGAACTGGAGCACCGACCTCAACATCCAGGAGATCATGACGTGAGTGCCCGCCCCGCCCCGTAAGCCCCCAGGTGGAGGCTGAGCCCCCGGTAGGCCAACCGCACGCGGCAGTGACCCAGGCGTAGGGGCTGGGGTATGGGGAGCCCACCCCCAGCCAGGCCCAGCGCCCCCTCCCTCCCGCAGCGTGCCCCCGCCGTCCGTCTCTGGCAGAGTGTCTCGGTTGGCCGTGAAGGCCGCCTTCTTCGGCCTGCTGGGCTACAGCCTGTACTGGATGGGCCGCCGCACCGCGAGCCTGGTCCTGTCGCTGCCCGCCGCGCAGTACTGCCTGCAGAGGGTGACCGAGGCCCGGCACAAGTAGGAGACTGCTCCCCGCCCACTCGGGCCCCTGAGGAGCCAGTGCCCCCGTGGCACTTCTGGGTGCCAGGTGCATCCTAGCCCGCCCGCGGCCCCTGCCACCCCCCATGGGGGTCTGGGCCCGGCCTCGCCTGCCCTCCTGGGCCAGTCACCCCTCCCCCAGCCCACCCAAATAAAGGATTATTTAGCTGTCTGAGCTCAGGCCTCCCAGCAGCCCCTCCCCTCCCACACTGCAGGGGCCGTTCACCGGCTTCTGGACAAGACGCCCAGCTCCGAGGGGGCAGGGGCTTGTAGGAGGGGCCGAGGCGTGCGCTGCCCTCTCAGCCCTGGTGGCGGGCAGGGGACAATGGCCACTGTCCCTACCTCACTGTGCCTTCCTGTGCTCCGGCCACGGGAGCGTCGGCCCAGGGGCGGCTCCTGGGGGCTCCAGGGCAGGCGAGACTGGGAAAGTCCCAGCCCTCGAGCTCCAGCCGACCCCACCGTGCCCCTGGCATCCTGGCCCCGGCTGCCACCTCCCCGGCACCGTCTGCCTGCAGGGATTCTGTGTTTTTGGCTTTTTTAATGTCTAAAAATCTTTTACTCAGGTAATTTTAATTTCAAAGAGAAAAACTGAAGTAAATGTCAAAAAACACCAGCCTTAAATCCAGAGAGACAGAACTCGTGTTCTTGGGTCTGTCCCGAGTGGTCTCGCGTGCGGCCAAACATCAGCTCTGGGTCCAGACCTGGCCTCAACTGGGAGCCTGTGTCCTGAGCCTCCGGAGCGAAGGGGTGCCTGGGACGTCTTGGCCCTCTGTGGGCAGACAATGTGTGCACCTATGTGGAAAGCCAAGGACATGGGCTGTGGCCAGGCCTGCCCCGCTCAGGCCCCCTGCCCGGTGGCCGTTTGTGTGCAGGGCCTCCCTCCTGGCTGTCCAGGACATGGCCCGTGCAGCCCCAGCCTGGACCCAGGCCATCTCTGGTTGTGTCTGTGCCGACTCAGTGTTGAATCAAATCAGGTGTGCGTCAGGAGCCGGCAGTGTCCTTCCTGCCACACTCGGGGATTCATTCCTTAGAAACTGAAATAAATTCTAATTTTGGAAACTCCTGTTTTGTGATGTGTGGAAATGGGGTTCACATAATGAAGGATCCCTGCCTCTTCCCCCGTGCTCCAGTGCAGCGGGTGCTCGTGGCCCTGCCGGGGCCCTGGGGGAACTTGCCTGGTTTCCAGCAGAAGAGACAGTCACTGTCCCTCCATGCTGACCTGTGGGACCCTTCTCACCCACCAGGTGGGACACAGGTGGCCTGCTGACACTCAAGACCCTCCATACCCAGTCCCACCAGATTCCAGAGTGTGGACCAGACTGAGCCAGACTGGGGCCCCGGGGGATCAAGGAAACAGATCAGGAGGGCCCAGGGCCTGGGGAATAGGGAGGGGTAACACCTGCCAAGGAGGATGCTGGGAATAGGGGTGCCCAGAGCGGCCAGTGGGGGCTGTTGAAGGGGGAACAGTTGCTGTGGGCTGCAGAGGAGGGTTGGGCACGGGGACCTCACCACATTGTCCCTCATCCAGTCACCTGCCCAACCCAGGCAGAGGGTCCTGAGGGCTTCACCCGCAGCCCCGAAGGGGCAGAGCTGGGGTCACACAGGTCTCGGAAGCCCACGCTGTGGCCCCAGGAGAAGGTTCTGGATGTGGTTCCTGTAAGTGAAGGGTGGACTCGCGCGGCTGCCGGAATAAAGGGAAACCACAGCAGGAGGGAGGCGCGTCCAGGATCCGCGGCCACCGGCCTCTCAGTCCTCTGGGGCCGGGTCCGGAGGAGATGGAAAGCGGGGGCACCACAGGCTCGTCTGAACCCCCGCGTTCATTCGGACACACAGACCCCAAACTCCTACCCCAAGGGTCGGGTCCCTCAAGCCAGCCGAAGACCCCGGTGCCCGCCCAGCCCTCCGGGAGGGTCTGCGCCTGCGGCCTCGCGGGGCCTCTCCGAGCCCGGGCGCTGTTCCATGGGCGGGGCACAGGTCCAAGGCCCCTTCCCTCCTAGACGGCAGGCGAGGGGCCCGAGAGGCCGGAGGCCAGGGGACAAGGTCCCCGAGATGTGGCGCGAGGCTCCGGCGGCCCAGAACCGCGGCGGGGTCCGGGTGGGGTCCCGGCCGCCTGTGGGGCGCGGCGCTAAGCCCCGGCCCGACCCGAACGGACGCGGGCCTCGGTCCCCGCTGCCGGCGCCGGTGCAGCCGAGGAAATCCTGGGCTGCCCGAGCGGGGTCGTCGCTGGCGGTCTCGGAGGCGTTCCCATCTGTCACCCCGTTCGCGGCAGCGCGCGCCCCGTGACGCCGGCAGCCACCCCGGACGCCTCCGACCCTCCGGCCGGGAGATACGGACAGACGGACGAGGCAGCCAATTACAGCCCGGCCAGCCAACCGCGCCCCCCCCGCCCCACACACTCCCACTGGCGATTGGGTTGCGGGACGCGCGGGGCGGGGTTTCCGGGCGGGGCAGGCTGGCTTCCGGCGGGAGAGGCGCGGCAGATGGCCGCGTACAGGGCAGCGCTCGGCGCTTTGCTCGCGGCTGCCCGACTGTTGCCCCTCGGCCGCTGTCGCCCGTCGCCCGCGCTCCGCTCTACCTTGTCGGGCGCCGCCATGGAGCCCGCGCCTCGCTGGCTGGCGGGGCTACGCTTCGACAACCGCGCCCTGCGCGCGCTGCCCGTGGAGGCGCCGCCGCCTGGTCCCGAGGGCGCCCCGTCCGCGCCGCGGCCGGTGCCCGGGGCCTGCTTCACCCGCGTGCAGCCCACCCCGCTGCGGCAGCCGCGCCTCGTGGCGCTGTCGGAGCCCGCGCTGGCGCTGCTGGGCCTGGGCGCGCCGCCCGCGCGCGAGGCCGAGGCCGAGGCCGAGGCCGCGCTGTTCTTCAGCGGCAACGCGCTCCTGCCGGGCGCCGAGCCCGCCGCGCACTGCTACTGCGGCCACCAGTTCGGCCAGTTCGCCGGGCAGCTGGGCGACGGCGCCGCCATGTACCTGGGCGAGGTGTGCACGGCGACCGGCGAGCGCTGGGAGCTGCAGCTCAAGGGCGCCGGGCCCACGCCCTTCTCCAGGTGGGCCGGGGCGGGCGAGGGGCGCGGGTGGGTCCTCCCCGCCGGGGCGCCCCTGCCCTCCGCCCGGCGCGGTGTTGGGGGCGTCCGGCGGCTACTGCCAAGTGGGGCCTCCCCTCCACCCGCGGGAGCGCGGTGCTGGCAGCCGCCCGCGCCCTGTGCTCATCAACCCGCCGAGGACCTTGGAGTCAGCTCCACCAGTGACGCCGCTCATGTTTACCCACGTTCGCTGGGGCTCCAAACCCAGGGGCGGGAGCCGGGATGAGAGGTTAGGCTAACCCTAACCCTAACCCCGCAGGTCCCCAGCCTTCCTCCGATCGCTCGTGGGGCTGGCCGCTTCGTCCAGCAGCCTCGCTCTGCGACTGACTTCACGGAGGCCTGGCCCTGACTTCCCTGCGGGCAGCCCTTTTTAACCCCGAAGTGAGGTGGGCATCGTTTAGATTTCTGTGGGGGGGCACACAGGTGGTCTAAGGCAGGATCGGGGTCCAGATGCCGCCAGGCCCACCGGGGAGCCGTGCACGCGCCACCTGCCTCCTGTGTACAGACAGCACTTCAGTCTGTTCTGCTCTTTTCCACTAAACAATGTACTTACTCCATATTCTTTACTGCTTTTGTGAATGATTAGGAAAACAATACCCACAAGTGTACATTTTATGTTCAGAGAAATGCTAAACCCGCATCTCATCCGGCCCCTCCCTGTGCTCTCATCACCTCCCCCTCCAGCGCCTGAAATACCCTCTGTCCCTCAGCATCCCTTCCCCGGGGCTCCGTCTCCCAAGCAAGCTCCTCAGACTGGGGGTCTTCCTCACTCCCCCGTCTCCAAATCCGTTCTGTTCTGTGTCTGAGGGCAACCTGGCCCTCCCTCCCCACCCCCAGCGACCTGCTTAGAGTTGACAGCACCGGCCGCCCACGGGAGCGTTTCTGACCCTTGGAACGTGGTGGAAATGCTGCTCAGCCTGGGGCCTGCTTGTCCTGAGAGCATTTTTTTTTTTAATTTTTCTTTTTCTTTTTGGTGAACATCTTAAACTTTATGTTTTCGTTTTTGGTGATATTTTAAGTTATAAAGGCAGTTTTTTTAATGAGAGTAATCTGTTTCTGGAAGACACTTTTTATATTTGAAGACTTGAGTATTAACTCAGTGCTTTCAGACCTAAGGTCTGCTAGAATATATTTTCTCCTAAAAATTAAGGAGTCTTTTGACCTTTACTCAGGCCCTGCCTGTCATCCCCACACGTGTCCTGGGGTCCCTGGCCCCACCAGTTCTCTGAAATTGAGGCTAACGTCTGAAGTGGCTGTGAGAAGGAAGAGACTTGAAGTGGCTGTGAGAAGGAAGAAAACTGAAAGACATTACTGAAAGAAAGTAAAGAAAAATAAATGGAAACATCCCTTGTTCGTGGGTTGGATAACTTAATATTAGAAAGACAACAGTACTCTTTGAAGAGATTCAGTATAGTCCCTATCAAAATACCAATGACAGTTTTTGCAAAAATAGAAAAACCAATTTTAAAATTCACATGGGGTCAGGTGCAGTGGCTCACTCCTGTAATCCCAGCACTTTGGGAGGCCAAGGCAGGAGGATTGCTTAAGGCCAGGAGTTGGAGACCAGCCTGGGGAAACAGCAAGACCCTGTCTCTTCAAAAAATATATTTTTTTTCTTAGCTGGGCATGGTGGCGTGTGCTTCTAATTGCAGCTACTCAGGAGACTGAGGTGGAAGAATCACTTGAGCCCAGGATTCAAGGCTGCAGTGAGCTGTGATTATCCCATTGCACTCCAGCCTGGATGACAGAGTGAGACCCTGTCTCGAAAAGTAATACAATTCATATGGAATCTCAAGGGACCCTGAATGGACAAAACAATCTTGAAGAAAGTTGGAGGACTCATGCTTCCTGATTTCAAAACTTACTACAAAGCCGCAGTCAGCAAAACAGTATGGCACTGGCATAAGGATAGACATAGACCAGTGGGATGGAATAAAGAGCCTAGAAATAAACCTTCACATATATGGTCAGCAAATTTTCAACAAGTGTGCTGAGACCATTCGATGGAGAAAGACTTTTCAACAAGTGGTGCTGGGAAAACTGGATCCTCATGCAAAAGAATGAAGCTGGGTCCTTACCTACACCATGAACAAAGTTAACTGAAGAGTGGACCAAAGATCTAAACATAAGAGCTAAAACTCTTAGAGAAAATAGGGAAAATGCTTCATGAGACTGGATTTGGCAGCGATTTCTTGGCTGTGACACAAAAGGCACAGGCAACTAAAGAAATAGGCAAACAGGACTTCATGAACACTTTAAAAATTAGGCATAAAAATACAGTATTAACAGTAAAAATGCAGCCCACAGAATGGGAGGAAATATTTGCAATTCATATATCTGATAAGTGATTAATATCCAGAATATACAGAGAACTCCCAAAACTTAACAGGAAAAAAAAAATTCAAAAATGGACAAGTATTTGAATAGACATTTCTTCAAAGAAGATTTGGCCAGTAAGCACATGAAAAGTTTATAACACGTGAAAAGATGCTCAACATCATTAATCATTAGAGAAGTGCAAACCGGAACTACAGTGGGATAGCACCTCATACCCATTAGGATGGCAATTATTTAAAAAATTAAAAGGTTGACCTGGGCGTGGTGGTGGGCACCTGTAGTCCCAGCTACTCGGGAGGCTGAGGCAGAGAATTGCTTAAACCCAGGAGGCGGAGCTTGCAGTGAGCTGAGATCGCGCCACTGCACTCCAGCCTGGGCGACAAGGCAAGACTCCGTCTCAGAAAAATAAAAGGTTGGTCCGCACAGTGGCTCACGCCTGTAATCCCAGCCCTTTGGGAGGCTAAGGTGGGTGGATCACTTGAGGTCAGGAGTTTGAGACCAGCCTGGCCAACATGGTGAAACCCCATCTCTACAAAAAATACAAAAATTAGCCAGGCGTGGTGGAGCGTGCCTGTGATCCCAACTACCTGGGAGGCTGAGGCAGGAGAATCACTTGAACCCAGGAGGCAGAGGTTGCAGTGAGCCAAGATCACGCCACTGTCCCTGGGTGACAGAGTGAGACCCTGTCTCAAAAAAAAAAAAAAAAAAAAGTAAGTTAAAAAGTGTTGAGGCTGTGGAGAAATTGGAACCCTTCTGCACTGTTGGTGGGAATGTAAAATGATATAGTTGCTGTGGAAAACAGTGTGGAAGTTCCTCAAATCACATGATTCAGCAGTTCTGCTTCTGGGTATATCCCCAAGAGCAGGATCTCAAGGAGATTTGTTTACCGATATTCATAGCCAAAAGGCAGAACAAGTATCTATCAGCAGGTGAATGGATTAAATGTGATCTGTACATACAGTGGAGTATTATTCATCCTTAAGAAAGAAGATGCTGATATGCTACAACACGGATGAACCTTGAGGACGTCATGCAGTGAAATAAGCTGGTCACAGAGAGACAAATCCTGGGTGATCCCACTTACATGAGGTACCTAGAGAGCTACATTCATAAAGACAAAGTAGAATGGTGGGTCCCAGGGGCTGGAGGGAGTAGAGGAATCGGGAGCCAGTGTTCAATGGGGACAAAGTCAGTTTCTGGGTCCCAGGGGCTGGAGGGAGTAAAGGAATCGGGAGCTAGTGTTTAATAGGGACAAAGTTTCAATTTCACAAGACAGATTTCTGGACATGGATGGGGGTGATGGTTGTGCAACATTATGAACTTATTTAATAGCACTGATCTGTACACTTATAAATGGCTAAGATGGGCCGGGCGCAGTGGCTCGTGCCTGTAATCCTAGCACTTTTGGGAGGCCAAGGTGAGAGGATCGCTTGAGCCCAGGAGTTGAAGACTAGCCTGGGCAACATAATGAAACCCCGTCTTTACAAAAAGTAAGACAAGAATTAGCAGAGCCTGGCGGCATTGCCTGTGGTCCCATCTGCTTGGCAGGCTGAGGGAGAGGGTGGTGCTGCAGCGAGCCAGGTTTGTGCCTCTGCACACCAGGCCAAGTGACAGAGTGAGACCCTGTCTTTAAAAAACAAAAAACAGGTGGTTTAAGATGGTAAATTTATTTTATGTGTATTTTACCACAGGGAAAATAACTGAAGAAAAAGGGGGCAGTTATCTGGCCCTCAGAGCTCACATCCCCTTCCCCATGCCTGGCCGAGGCCAGGGACCTGAAGACCTGTGGGGAAGGGAATGCGAGACCTGGGGGTCAGAAGTGGCTGAGTGGCCTGAGGCCGGCGCTGTTGGAGCCTCGAGGGGTGGGTTTTGCAGGGTGGGCAGCTGGCTTCTCTGCCCTGCCTCCCCCCACTGTAGGTGTGGGGGCTCCGGCAGGCACAGAGGAGCTCATTCCTTGGCTGGCCCGTACCTGGGCGCCCGTCCCGGTGCAAAGGCTGTTGTGTCCCATGGGGCAGGGCTGCCCCAGGCCCTTTGTCCCCGCTGTGCAGTCACACAGTCCTGGCTTCTGCTGCGGAACCCTCGTCCTCGGCAGGAAGACGCGGCTGCATGTGTTCAGGCCCATTTTTACCAGAGGCTGTGCCGACAACCTGCTGGGGTGTGCGGTTGCTGGAACTGGGCAGTGTTGGAGGCTCACAAGGCACCTGATGTCACCTGGAACGGGCGGTTTTCAGGGACGTGCAAGCTGCTCACGTTACACGCGTTCCCTCCTTTCCGTGTGCTGCCCGGAATCCTGGTGTTGGGTGACTCCTGACAGGCCCACGTAGTGAACTCTGTGTTTGGTTTCAGACAGGCCGACGGTCGCAAGGTCCTACGGTCAAGCATCCGGGAGTTCCTGTGCAGCGAAGCCATGTTCCACCTGGGAATCCCCACCACACGGGCCGGCGCCTGCGTCACGTCCGAGTCCACGGTGGTGCGCGACGTGTTCTATGATGGTAATCCCAAATATGAACAATGCACGGTTGTGTTGCGTGTAGCTTCCACTTTCATAAGGTAATGCCGGGGTCCTTTCGGCCTGTTCACACGCACTTGCTTATAGAGTCCTAGGAGATTTGGGCCTGTGCTGCTAGGATTCTGGTAGAAACAAACCCAGATGACCGCCTTGGCCTCTTCTGAAAGTCCAGCCTGTCCCTGGCAGCCTCAGAAGCTGCCTGTCCGCGAAGTAGCTGCGTCACGCCCACTGGGAGGGATCTGAGTGCAAAGGCATTTGGTGCTCCGTTGGGACACTTGTGCTGAGCCCTCCCACATGCCCGTCCAGGCCCTCGTTGCAGCCAGAGATGGCCCTGCGGGAGCTGGCGTATCTCAAAGCACCAGCAGGGGGGTCCAGGGCCACAGGCACCAGAGAAGGGTCCCTGCCTGGTGCTTCTGGGGAGGAGGGGGTCCCTGAGCCTGAGGCTGGGGACAGTGTCCAGAGCTGTTGGCTGGAGTTTATGACAAGGAACTACTTAGACTTGACTGAGGAAGTGGCCACTGAAGAAGCAGGAGCTGCAAGCTGTGCGTGGTGTCCTGCTCGGGCTTTCTGATCTGATGGTCCAGTTGCTCGTTGGTCTGGAGTCCTGGGCTGGCTCCTGTCTGATGTGAGCCATCAGTTATCAGTTTTCTTTTCTTTTTTTTTTGAGACAGAGTATCGCTCTGTCACCCAGGCTGGAGTGCAGTGGCGTGATCTTGGCTCACTGCAACCTCCACCTCCCAGGTTCAAGCGATTCTCCTACCTCAGCCTCCCAAGTAGCTGGGGTTCCAGACGTGCGCCACCACGTCCAGCTAATTTTTGTATTTTTAGTACAGACAGGGTTTCTCCATGTTGGCCAGGCTGGTCTCGAACTCCTGACCTCTGGTGATTCACCCATCTTGGCCTCCCAAAGTGCTGGAATTATAGGCGCCCGGCCCCCAGCCATCGGTTTTTGATGTCACCTTGCCACCTGGCGTCTAGCACTTCCTCCTGAACACCTGAATGTAGAGCTGTCTGTTGGTCTTGCGGCCCCGTCCTGCCCGGGACACCAGCCGCCCACCCCTGAGGCTGCCTGTGGGCCTCTGGCTTTTCCTGCCCTGCAGGGGGATAGGAAGGATCTGGGGCCACGACTTCCTCTGAGGCCCTGCCCAGCGGCAATGTTGGCATCGATGTGAAGTCCGTCCTGTGTGGCATGCAGCATCCCTGCCCTGGGCCCGCTGGTTGCCAGTAGTAACCCCAGTTGTGACAATGTCCCCTGGGGGACAGTCACCCTGGGGGACGGCTGCTGCTGAGCCCTCACAGATGTGTGTCCATAGCAGCTGACTCTCCTTTGCGTCCCCTCCCCGAGGACGCAGTGGCAGGCCACGCCCCTCCATGTGTAAGACCTGCCGAAAACCCTCCTCGTGGGGTTGGGGTGGGAGTGCAGGGGCCTTGGTGGTTTCTAGACCCATGGGCCTCCCCCGCACGTGCCCCAGACTGTGGAGACAGGGCCTGGTCAGTGGCTGGATGTTGACCAAAAGTGGAATATGTCTGCGTTTGTGTCAGGTAAAGCTGTGGTGCCTTCTGGTTGGTTGGTTGCTTTTGTTTTAATCAAGGTTCTCTTTCTGCTGTAGGGCTGCATGATTTAGCAGCCACAACAGGCCAGGCGCGGTGGCTCACGCCTGTCATCCCAGCACTTTGGGAGGCCGAGGCAGGTGGATCATGAGGTCAGGAGTTTGAGACCAGCCTGACCAACATGGTGAAACCCTGTCTCTACTAAAAATACAAAAATTAGCTGGGCGTGGTGGCGTGTGCCTGTAATCCCAGCTACTCGGGAGGCTGAGGCAGTAGAATCACTTGAACCCAGAAGTTGGAGGTTGTGGTGAGGCGAGATCGCGCCACTGCACTCCAGCCTGGGCAACAAGAGAGACTCCGTCTCAAAAAAAAAAAAAAATAGCCACAACAACGTCTTTTTCTTTTTCTTATTTTCACAAGTGGTTGGGGTCAGGTTTGACCTGTTGACCCCTCGGGTCTTCCCTCCAGGTTTGGATCCTTTGAGATTTTTAAGTCTGCAGATGAGCACACAGGGCGTGCAGGCCCCAGCGTGGGGAGGAACGACATTCGAGTGCAGCTGCTCGACTATGTCATCAGCTCCTTTTACCCCGAGATCCAGGCTGCTCATGCCAGCAACAACGTGCAGAGGAACGCCGCCTTCTTCCGGGAGGTCAGTGGGCCGCACGCTGCCCCTCCCTGCGGGTGGGTGCTGGGTGTCCCCACCTGTGCTGAAGACACCCCCATTTTGGCCGGGGGACAAAGGCTTTTACCCAGCCTCCCCGCCCTTCTCTGAGCTCCCGCTCCTGTCCGCAAACCCCATCATGTGTGCTCGGGCCCTGGGACAAACCTGAAACTCCCCTGGGCTCAGTGGCGTTGGGGGCCCTGGGCGTGCTCTCCTACTGGTATCCCTGCAGGGCCAGCTTGGGGCGGGGGTGCAGGGTGGGAGCTGGCTTGGGTGGAAGCCCCATGGGCTGGGCACCTCCCACGTGGGTCGATACGTCTTGATGCCCAGGGCAGCCAGCCAGGTCCTGACTGGGGAGATGCTGAGTGCCCACCTGGGGTCTGGGTCCCCGCCCCACGGACACCACAGACGTCCCACGTGGCTTGACGGCATCGTCCTTGTCACAGGGCATTCAGCACATGGTGGGGGAACCCAGCACCTCACCTGGCTGGGCTGGGGGTCTGCAGCATCAGTGGGGTCAGGCCAAGTGGGGGTTCAGGGGGGCCGGACACAGCATCTTCTTTGAGAAGTTTCAGGCCACCCCTGGAGCAGCTGCAGCCAGGGCTGCATGGGGACCCTCTTTGCCACGTGGCTGGGGGCTGTTGAGCTGCCGTCAGCAGAAGCTGGCGCCAGGCAGATGCTCCTAGGGCTGTGTCCTGCCCCAGCTCCATCCCTTCAGTCCACCCCAGCCATGTTCCATGTGGGTGGGTGATGGGGCTGCAGAAGGCCCGGAGGAGCCGCTGGGGGCAGCCTGGTGCTCCGGCATAGATGTGCGTGGGTGGTCAAGGCAGGTCACTCTGCCCCTCTGAGCCTCAGTCTTCTGCCAGTGACGCAGGCACTGACTGCCTCCCAGGAGCGTTGGTGGCCTTGCAGGAGAGAGGTGGTGTCAGGCCTGTCAGGCCTGTGTTCAGCAGGGCCGGTGGGGCCCTCAGTGCACCCTGCACCTTGGGGCCTCCTGGCCCCCCTGCTGATTGGCCCCTATTCTCAAGGTTACCGGTGCTGGGCTGGGTGGGGACTGCTGTCTGGTTAGGGGGGCTAGGCCAGCAGGGTGGTGGTGGCACCAGGATGGACAGTGGCCTGGCCCTGGGGCAGGTGTGGCCCCTCAGTGAACTGACCCTTCTTTGCTTCTTTGGGGTCTCTACTGGGCCTGAGTCTGGGGTTCCCTGATTTTTCTAGTTTGGGTAAAAGCCAAATTTTGTGAGTATATTAAAGAGTGGATTCTGTGAGTGCAACACACTCTTCATCGCCACCTTGTGGTTGAGGCGGTGACAGGACATCAGGACAGATCGCCCAGAAATACCGGAGTGAGAGCCACTCAGCGAAGCACAGCTGGTTTCAGGGAGGGGAAGGATGGACACGAGTGGGGAGGTCTGGGCAGGACCCCGAGGAGGAAGCAAGCACACTGTCCCGCCCCAGGTGACGCGGCGCACGGCGCGGATGGTGGCCGAGTGGCAGTGTGTGGGCTTCTGCCACGGCGTGCTCAACACCGACAACATGAGCATCCTGGGTCTCACCATCGACTACGGGCCCTTTGGCTTCCTGGACAGGTAAGTGGCCCTGGGGCCCAGCAAAGTGCAGGCCCCAGGGCTGGGGGGTGTGGGCTGCATGAAACCTGCTGCCCCCAGGCACTGGCCCATGATGCCTGAGGGGGAGCCGACGGGGCTGGGAGCTGATGTAGGAAGTAGAGAGTCCAGGGCAATCCCGGAGGCCTTGGCCAGGGGCTGGTGAGACAGGACCCCTGTGGGACAGGGCCAGAGAGCCACGGCCACGTGGGAACTTCCCCTGAGCCTCCCCTCCAGGGTGCCTGCACCATCTCCTGGGAACTTCCTCTCAGGCAGGGCGTGGCTCTCTTGCCCCGTGTGGCAGGTATGACCCCGACCACGTGTGCAATGCCTCTGACAACACCGGCCGCTATGCATACAGCAAGCAGCCCGAGGTGTGCAGGTGGAACCTGCGGAAGCTGGCTGAGGCCCTGCAGCCAGAGCTGCCGCTGGAGCTGGGTGAGGCCATCCTGGCCGATGAGTTTGACGCCGAGTTCCAAAGGCACTACCTGCAGAAGATGCGCAGGAAGCTGGGCCTCGTGCAGGTGGAGCTGGAGGAAGACGGGGTGCTGGTGTCCAAGCTCCTGGAGACCATGCACCTGACTGGTGAGTGACCCAGCCGTGCCTGCAGCGAGGCGCCTCCTGTGCTGTTGTGGTTAGAGATGGTTTACCTTCCAGCTTCCAGGTTCCAAGTGCACAGTCACTCCCTGGGCCCGCCCCACCCCTGGCACCCCCATTCTACTCTCTGTCTTTATGATTTGGTGAATCTAGGGACCTGCTGCGAGTGGAGTCATACAGTGCTTGTTCTGTGGTGACTGCTTATTTCACTTAGCATAAGGTCCTCAATGTTCACCCAGGTCCGTATCAGGATTTTATTCCATTTGAAGGCTGAGAAGCATCCCATTGTGTGGACAGGCCGCAGTTTGCTTATCCACGACATACTGGCGTACGTGTTCCTCTTCTGGCTGTTGCGTACGGTGCATTGTATGCCGTGCTGCTGTGAAAGCGAATGCAAAGATCTCTGATTCCCTCTTTCGGTTCCGTGGGGTGGACAGGTGGTAGGATTGCTGGGTCGTGTGGGTGACTCACTGGGTTGCACTAGCTAGGACGTGTATGTTGAATAGAAGTAGCTGAGATGCGCATCCTTTTCTTGTTCCTGACCTTCAGGGAAAAGTGTTCAGTGTTTCACCCATTGAGCGTGATGTTAGCTGTGGACTTTTACCATGCTGAAGTTTTCTTTCAGAATGCTTTTACCGTGAAAGGCTATTGCATTTTATCAAATGCTTTCTCCTGCAATGAAGATGGTCGTGTGGTTTTATTATTTCATTCATATCTCGTTGCATTCTGGGGATAAATTTTACTTGGTCATTTTAATATGCTATAAGATTATTTTTAATATGCTATATGACTATTATTTTTAATATTTTTTGAGACAGAGTTTCACTCTTGTTGCCCAGGCTGGAGTGCAGTGGCACCATCTTGGCTCACTGCAACCTCCGCCTCCTGGGTTCAAGCGATTCTCCTGCCTCAGTCTCTCAAGTAGCTGGGATTACAGGTGCCCACCACCACACCCGGCTAATTTTGTATTTTTAGTAGAGACAAGTTTCGCTGTGTTGGTCAGGCCGGTCTCGAACTCCCGACCTCAGGTGATCTGCCCACCTCAGCCTCCCAAAGTACTGGGATTATAGGCGTGAGCCACCACACCCAGCCATATGCTGTATAGTTATTTTAATATGCTGAATGTTGCGAGTATTTTGAGGATTTTTGCATCTGTATGCGTAAGGCATACTGGCTTAGAGTTCTGCTTTTTCTTTAGTGTCTGTTTGGCTTTGATGTCAAGGTGGTGCTGGCCTCAGAGTGAGTTAGGAGGTATTCCCACATCTTCCATTTTTTTCTTCAAAGTTTGAGAAGGATTGCCATTTGTTCTTAAGAGTATTTGGTAGAATTCACCAGTGAAGCCATCTGGTCCTGGGCTTTTCTTTGTTGGAAAAATCTTGATTACTGATCAGTCTCCTTGCTTGCCTTACATCAATTTAGATTTTCTTTTCTTCTTGAGTCAGTTTTGGTAATCTATGTTTCCAGGAATTTTCTGTGTCAGGTAGTTTGTCCATGTCTTGTAGATAATTTTGGTATATAATTGTTCGTAGCAGTTTTTTACAAACAATCTTATCGTGGTAGGAACACAACATGGATCTACCCTCTTAAATTGTGGAGTGCACAGCACATCATAGCTGACGCAGGAGCAGTGCCGTACAGCTGAGCCCTGGAGCTTGTTCACATCCACCACCCAAATCCTGTGTGAGCTGGTTACCAGCTCCCCATTCCCCTCCCTGCAGCCGTTGGTGGCAGCCGCTCCGCTCCAAGTCTGTGAACCTGACTGCCCTAAACCCTTCGTGTAAGTGGAGTTATGCAGTGTGTGCCTCTGTTTCTTCAGTCTATTATCTTCCTCTAATCTTGCCTCTTCTTTATCCAGTTCCTTAGGCGTGAGGTGAGGTAACTGATTGGAGATCATCTTCAGTGTAGCCGTTTACACTGCATGTCCTTCTGGTCACTGCTTTTGCTGTGTCCATCAATTTTGGTATGTTGTGTTTTGTGTTTTTTTGGTTTTTAGACGGAGTCTTGCTCTGTCGCCCAAGCTGGAGTGCAGTGGCATGATCTTGGCTCACTGCAACCTCCGCCTCCCAGGCTCAAGTGATTCTCCTCCTTCAGACTCCCAAGTAGCTGGGACTACTGGCATGCTCCAACACACCTAGCTAATTTTTGTATTGTTAGGAGAGATGAGGCTTCACCATGTTGGCCAGGCTGGTCTCCAACGCCTGACCGCAAGTGATCTGCCCACCTCAGCCTCCCAAAGTGCTGGGATTTCAGGGTTGAGCCACCGCGCCCAACCAGTGTGTTGTGTTTTTAAGTGATTTCTAGCTTCATTCCATCGTGACTAGAGATGTCAGCCTTTTGAGGTTTATTACAACTTGTTTTGTGGCTTATCTTGGAGAACTTCCTGTGTGCCCTGGAGAAGACGGTGTGCTCTGTTCTGCTGGGTGGAGGGTTCCGTGTATGTGCCTGTTTGGTCTTCTTGATTTAGGCTGTTGTTCAGGTCTTCCATTTCTCATTGACCTTCTGTCTGGATGGTTTGTTTGTTTGTTTTTTGAGACGGAGTCTTGCTCTGTCACCCAGGCTGGAGTGCAGTGGCGCGATCTCGGCTCACTGCAAGCTCTGCCTCCCAGGTTCGTGCCATTCTCCTGCCTCAGCCTCCCCAGCAGCTGGGACTACAGGCGCCCGCCACCACGCCTGACTAATTTTTTGTATTTTTAGTAGATACAGGGTTTCACCATGTTAGCCAGGATGGTCTCGATCTCCTGACCTCATGATCCACCTGCCTCGGCCTCCCAAAGTGCTGGGATTACAGGCATGAGCCACCGCTCCCAA